>NC_133124.1:188832694-189171028 GCF_048418815.1 Hemitrygon akajei | reverse complement strand
TAGAACTTTGGCCCATATAACCATATAACAATTACAGCATGGAAACAGGCCATCTCGGCCCTTCTAGTCCATGCCGAACACTTACTCTCACCTAGTCCCACCTACCTGCACTAGGCCCATAACCCTCCATTCCTTTCCTGTCCATATACCTATCCAATTTTACTTTAAATGACAATACCAAACCTGCCTCTACCACTTCTACTGGAAGCTCGTTCCACACAGCTACCACTCTCTGAGTAAAGAAGTTCCCCCTCGTGTTACCCTTAAACTTTTGCCCCCTAACTCTCAACTCATGTCCTCTTGTTTGAATCTCCCCTACTCTCAATGGAAAAAGCCTATCCACGTCAACTCTATCTATCTCCCTCATAATTTTAAATACCTCTATCAACTCCTCCCTCAACCTTCTATGCTCCAAAGAATAAAGACCTAACTTGTTCAACCTTTCTCTGTAACTTAGGTGCTGAAACCCAGGTAACATTCTAGTAAATCTCCTCTGTACTCTCTCTAATTTGTTGACATCTTTCCTATAATTTAGTGACCAGAACGGTACACAATATTCCAAATTTGGCCTTGTACAATTTTAACATTACATCCCAACTCCTATACTCAATGCTCTGATTTATAAAGGCCAACATACCAAAAGATTTCTTCTCCGCCCTATCCACATGAGACTCCACCTTCAGGGAACTATGCACCATTATTCCTCGATCACTCTGCTCTACTGCATCCCTCAGTGCCCTACCATTTACCATGTATGTCCTATTTGGATTATTCCTACCAAAATGTAGCACCTTACACTTACCAGCATTAAACTCCATCTGCCATTGTTCAGTCCACTCTTCTAACTGTCCTAAATCTCTCTGCAAGCTTTGAAACCCTACTTCATTATCCACAACGCCACCTATCTTAGTATCATCTGCATACTTACTAATCCAATTTACCGCCCATGGC
Source organism: Hemitrygon akajei (assembly GCF_048418815.1). Lineage (NCBI taxonomy): Eukaryota > Metazoa > Chordata > Chondrichthyes > Myliobatiformes > Dasyatidae > Hemitrygon > Hemitrygon akajei. The sequence continues at coordinate 189,170,077 of NC_133124.1, read as the reverse complement.
GGTTCCACACTCAACCTGATGGAGCAAGGGTGGTCATTGGGGTGAGGGCAACACTGGGTTCATTTTTGCCCCTGTTGTCCAAGGAAGCATGCACCATGGTCACTTCGTCTTGGATCCCCAGATGAGCAGGAGCACCTCACACCTGATGGCCAGCTTCTTCCCCAATTATTGAGAGGGCGTGCCCTCCCCACAGTCCCTAATCCCATTTTGCTTTTCCAGTCCACTTCAGCTAATTCTCGTCATCCACCTCAGCCCTTTCTCCAAGTCCGGTGCGGCTGACTGAGAAAGATAAATGCTAAAGAAACGGCCAGGTTGCTGCCCAATGGCCACAGGGACCAAAACCACCTCAGCTCTTCTGAGCCAGACCCTCAGCACCTTTAGGTGATCAGATATCTGGCGGTGAAGAGGGGTGAGCCATTCAATTGGTCGGGCTAGTTCTCAAAGAGCATGGTCTCTCTCTTTGTGGACTTAACCCTGACCACTGATGACAACTCAAGGACACTGATAAAGATCACTTTTCCCTTCAGTGAGTTTGGCGGGGGGGTGGGGGGGTTGGTGGGCATAGAGATTGACTGAGAAAAGGGATATAAAGATCTGGTGGTCCCATCCACTGCCACCAAACTTATTGTTCCCTTCTACCTCCTACCCAAGATCTGCAAACCTGACTGACGGGTAGGCCTATTGTCTCTGCCTGCTCCTGCCCCACAGAACGTGTGTCCCCATTCCTCGACTCCATTCTATCCCCTTTCCCACCTACATCCACGACACTTGTCAAGCTCTTAGTCTGCTCAGTAACTTTCAAATCCCTGGCCCTGACCGCCTCATTTTCACCATGGATGTCCAGTCCCTATACACCTCTATCACCTATTAAAAAGCCTTAATGCTCCCCGCTTCTTTCTCAACCAAAGGAACCGACCTGTTCCCCTCCTCGGTCTGGCAGAACTGGTCCTCACCCTCAACGATTTCTTCTTCGGCTCCTACCGCTTTCTCCAGACTCAAGGATGCTGCCCTCACCCGCACCCCCTCCATTTCCTAGACCATCTTCTCCCCGTCTTAACAGGGATAGAGTTCCTTGTCCTAACCTATGACCCCACGGGCACCCGCATGACCTTTTTGTTGGCTAGTTAGAACGGTCTATGTTCCAAGCCTTCTCCAGTAATGCTCTCCCACTTTTCCTGCGCTACATTGATGACTGCGTTGGTGCAGGCTCATTTTCCTCCAACCTCCACCCTGCCCTTAAATTCACTCGGTCCATTTCTGACACCTTTCTCCATCTCTCTGTCTCCAGCTCTGGAGACAAACTGTTTACTGACGACTTTTATGAACCTATCAATTCCCACAGCTATCTTGACGATACCTCTTTCCACTCCGACTCCTGTAAAAATGCCATTCCCTTCTCTCCGCTCCTTCCTCTTCACCACATCAGTTCCCAGGATGAGGCTTTCCTGTCCAGGGCATCAGAGAAAGGGAAGAATGGAGCTACCCTGCCCCTGCGTTCTGCTCCCTCTGTGAATTCCTTGACAGCTCGTCCCCCTCACTAATCTCCCTCCTGGCACTCAAGCAGCCAAAGAGCTACCCCAGCCTATTCAACTCCTCCCTCACCTCCACTTGGGGCCCCGATCCGCACGAGGCAACACTTCACCTGCAAATCTGCTCGAGTTGTCTGTTGCTCTCAACGAGGCCTCTTCTATAGTGGTGAGAGCCATCGTCAATCGAGGGAATCGCTTTGTGGAGCACCTCTGCTTCACCGGTAAGAAAAGAATGTCCCAGTGGTCGATCATTTTAATTCCGATTCCCGTTCCTGTTCTGACGTGCCAGTCCACGGCCTCCTTTTGCGCCACCATGAGGCCACCCTCAGGGCAGAGGATCAACATTCCGTCTGGGTAGCCTCCAACCGATTTCTGTTTCCATTCAAAAATATCTTCCCCACCTCTTACCTTTTCGCACCTTGGGTTCCCTCCGCCCTCCCTTTCTCCCACGGTCCACGCTCCTCTCCTGTTAGATTCCTTCCTCCCCAGCCCTTCCCACCCACCTGCCTTCCAGCTAGCCTCCTTCTCCCCGCCCCTTCCCCACCTTATTCTGGCATCTTCCAGCTTCCTTCTAGGGAAGGGTCTCGAAGGGCCGGAAACTATCATTTCCATAGATGCTGTCTGGCCTTCAGCACTCTTTGTGTGTCACTGAACATCAAAAACTGAATCTGACCATAAAACTTACGGTACGTATCCTCCTTGCAATCAAACGAGGGGCCACCTACAGCAAGCAGTGGCAACTACAGTACCAAAGTTCAACGCGAAAGATATATACACAACCGCTTCACGCGAAACTTACGGATAAAACCTTAGCAGGATATGTAGAAAGAAGAACAACAGAAAAATAACAGGACTACGGTAATTTCTGAAGTGAGTACATGTTCGGCACAGCATCGGGGGCAGAAGATTGTATTGCGCTGTAGGTTTCTAAGCTCTAAGAACACTACCAACAAACGAGCATTGTTGGGAAATCAGCGGAACCAGGCACTGAGAAGGCAGGGTAGCGATCGGAAATGAACAGTTTAAAGGTCCCTCCGGAACGGGAGTGAAGTCAGAAGGGTAATGTGCCAACGCGTAACAAGTAAAGCGGGCGGCACATCTCACGCATGCGCGTGAAATCCCCATTCATCATTTTTCTGAACCAGAAGGATCAGCGATCGTCGCCGCGGAGATGGAACGCGTTCGACAAAGAACCCGTTTACGGTTAAGGTGACCCGAACAGTTTCAACCACCAGGACGTGTATTTTCGCAAACTATTAATTTTTTATGGGCAGTGCGTGCGCTGGTCTGGCTATTTCTGTTCTTTGTCACTCGGCTAAAGGAAGGTCAGTTTATAAGTATGCAAATAAAGCAAGCGCAATATCGTGTGGTCCAATGACAAGCGTCTTACGGAGGAGTACGGACAGATGCCAGGCAATTCAAAAAACGGCGGTGGCATTTACGTAGCGCCTGTAATCAGACAAAGTTAATTAGCGTCTGTTGGTCCATCAGTATACTAAGGAAATTTTATTATGATACGTTAACCATTTTTACAGATGGATGAAAAGATAATCTAACTGGGAACGTTGGCGTGTGCCTGAACTACGGGTAACAATGAAAGAAACGACTCTCTAACCTTTCGTCGGAACTGGCTGCCATTACTTTGGGCTCACAGTGGGTGGAGGAAAATTTGTCCTTGCAAAGTTGTAATTTGTTCGGATTCCTTTTCAATTTTGATGAGTCTTAAACCAGGTCATGCTAGCTGTCGGTCAGATTTCCTGCTGGAAGCTGATCAGACATTATTTCATATTCAAAGTGTTGGGTTTACGTGTCTCTTCTTGTGGGTTCCTGCACACAGAGGTATTGGGGGGAGCGAGCTGGTTAATGGTTTAGCTTTAAAAAAAAGCTGTTCAAAGTTCAACAGTGGACATAGACCTTGCACTTAGCAAATCAGAAGCTAAAGGGTTAAGAATTTGGAGGTTATGGCAAGAGTTGTGGGATAAGATAGATAGATAGATAGATACTTTATTCATCCCCATGGGGAAATTCAACTTTTTTCCAATGTCCCATACACTTGTTGTAGCAAAACTAATTACATACAATACTTAACTCAGTAAAAAATATGATATGCATCTAAATCACTATCTCAAAAAGCATTAATAATAGCTTTTAAAAAGTTCTTAAGTCCTGGCGGTAGAATTGTAAAGCCTAATGGCATTGGGGAGTATTGACCTCTTCATCCTGTCTGAGGAGCATTGCATCGATAGTAACCTGTCGCTGAAACTGCTTCTCTGTCTCTGGATGGTGCTATGTAGAGGATGTTCAGAGTTATCCATAATTGACCGTAGCCTACTCAGCGCCCTTCGCTCAGCTACCGATGTTAATAGACACCGTTACAGGATACACAAACGCGCTGGGTTTATAAAAGAAGGGGGTAAAACAAGAAGGGAAGGAATTATATTGACGCGATAGAATTGGGCTTAATTATTCCTTTTACCTTGTTGGAAAATGTTCTGGGTCATGTAGATTTTGTCACCATTATGAAACATATGAATTCATACAGTGTGAATGAATATAATCTCATTACAATTTTTGGGGGTTGATATTTTTCATTTAAAAACCTTCATTAAGTTATGGGAGTTGCTTAAATTTAATTCACGGTATTGTCTTTCAGTACTTACAATTTATATGGATTTTTGAGGTAATTTGGCTTTCATTTGAACCTGCAGCGGATATTGGGGTCAGCTGAGATCATTGGGGTCTCTCTTCCCGCCATTATGGACATTTACACTACACGCTGCATCCGCAAAAGAAACAGCATTATGAAGGACCTCACACACCCCTCATACAAACTCTTCTCCCTCCTGCCGTCTGGGAAAAGGCCCTGAAGCATTCGGGCTCTCACGACCAGACTATGTAACAGTTTCTTCCCCCAAGCCATCAGACTCCTCAATACCCAGAGGCTGGACTGACACCTTACTGCCCTATTGTCCTGTTTATTATTTATTGTAATGCCTGCACTGTTTTGTGCACTTTATGCAATCCTGGGTAGGTCTGTAGTCCAGTGTAGTTTTTTTTTCACTGTGTTGTTTTTTACGTAGTTCAGTCTAGTTTTTGTACTGTGTCATGTAACACCATGGTCCTGAACAAAACGTTGTCTCATTTTTACTGTGTACTGTACATAGCAGTTATGGTCGAAATGACAATAAAAGTGACTTGACTTGAAAAGGAAGTAGTAAAGAGTTTTATTTCCCAATTCTGTACACCACACTCCAGTCCACTTGGTGGCAGTACTGCACCAACTGCCATTAAAAGTCTAAAGAAGAAGTTGAAAAGATCATCTTGAATAAGGGGATTAGAGGCTTTTGGACAGATTGGGAGCATTACAGCAGCTCTGGGTTTGAAGAGGGTTTGACAGACCATGGTGGGAATGGTCATGAGTAGGTGAGAATATTGGCTTTCAGCTAGTGGTACATTCTGAAAGTTAAAAAGCGGAGATGCTGAAATTACTCAGTAGCAGTGTGGAGTTTGTCCAGTCCCCTGTGACAATGTCGTTCCCGCTGGTGGTCTGGGTTCTTCCCATATCTCTATATGCAGGTCAATTGGGACAATCAGGTTGGGGCTGGATATCAAGAGCGGGGAATTTCTAGAAAGCCTGCGAGATGGCTTTTTAGGGAAGTTCGTGGTTGAACCCACTATGGGATCAGCTATTCTGGATTGGGTATTGTGCAATGAACCAGAATTGATAGAGAGCTTAAGGTCAAGAAACTCTTAGGGACATGTGATCATAATATAATAGAACTTATCCTACAATTTGACAGGGAGAAGTTAAAGTCAGATGTATCAGTATTTCAGTAGAGTAAAGGGAATTACAGAGCTACCAAAGAGAAGCTGGCCAAAATTGATTGGAAAAGAACACTGGCAGGGGAGATGGCAGAGCAGCAATGGCTGGAATTTCAAGAAGCAATTCAGATGGAACAGGATATATACATACCAAAGAGGAAGAAGTATTCTAAAGGAAAGATGACACAACCATGACTAACAAGAGAAGTCAAAGCCAACATAAAAGCCAAAGAGAGCATATAAAAGAGCAAAGATTAGTGGAAAGTCAGAGGATTGGGAAGCTTTTAAAAACCAACAGAAGGCAATAAAAAGTCATAAAGAAGGAAAAGATGGAATATGAATGTGTTAAAGAAGATATCAAAAGTTTCTTCAGATTAATAAAGTGTAAAAGAGAGGCAAGAGTGGATATCGGACTACTAGAAAATTATGCTGGAGAGGTAGTAATGGGGGCAAGGAAATGGCAGACGAACTGAATAAGTGTTTTGTATCAGTCTTCGTTGTGGAAAACACTAGCAGTACACTGGAAGTTCCAGGTGTCAGAGGTCATGAAGTGTGTGAAGTTAGCATGACTAGAGAGAAGATTCTTGGGAAACTGAAAGGTCTGAAGATGGATAAGTCTCCTTGACAAGCAGGATAGACAAAGGAAAATTGGTGGAAGTTTTGTGTTTGGATTTTCAGAAGACCTTTGACAATGTGCCACACATGAGGCTGCTTAACAAGTTAAGAGCCCATGGTATTACAGGAAAGATACTAGCATGGTTAAGTAGTGGCAGGAGGCAGTGAGTGGGAATAAAAGGAGCATTTGCTGGCTGGCTGCCGGTGACTAGTGGTGTTCCACAGGGGTCTGTGTTGGGACCGCTTCTTTTTATGTCATATGTCAATGACTTGCTTGATGGAATTGATGGCTTTGTGGCCAAGTTTGCGCAAGATACAAAGATAGGTGGAAGGGCAGGTAGTTTTAAGGAAGCAGAGAGGCTACAAAAGGATTTAGATTAGGGAAATGGGCAAAGAAGTGGCGGATGTTGGGAAGTGTATGGTCATGCACTTTGGTAGAAGAAATAGAAGGTAAACTATTTTCTAAGTGGAGAGAAAATTCAAAAATCTGAGGAGCAAAGGGACTTGGCAGTCCTTGTACAGGAACCTTGTTTCAGGTTGAGTCGGTGTTGAGGAAGGCAAATGCAATGTTAGCATTTGTCTCAAGAGGACTAGAATATAAAAGCAAGGATGTAATGTTGAAACTCTGTAAAGCACTGGTGAGGCCTCACTTGGAGTATTGTGAACAGTTTTAGGCCCCTTTTCTAAGGAAGGATGTGCTGACATTGGAAAGAGTTCAAAGCGGTTTCACAAAAATTATTCTGGGATTGAAAGGCTTGTCATATGAAGAGCTCTTGATGGCTCTGGGCCTCTACTCCCTGGAACTCAGGAGAATGAGGGGTGACCTCATTGAAACTGATCAAATGTTGCCTTGATAGAGAAGATGTGGAGATGATGTTTCCTATGGTGGGAGAGTCTAAGACCAGAGGACACAGTGTCAGAATAGAGGGGCTTTCTTTTAGAACAGAGATGAGGAATTTCTTTAGCCAGAGGGTGGTGAATCTGTGGAATTCGTTGCTGTGGAGGCCAAGTCATTGGGTATATTTAAGACAGAGGTTGATAGATTCTTGCTCATGGTCAGAGCATGAAGGAATACCGAACGAAGGAAAGTAAGACATTGGGACTGAGAGTGTAAATGGTAGGCCATAATGAAATTGCGGAGCAGACTCAAAGGGCCATATGGCTCAATTCTGCTCCTAAATCTTATGGTCTTATATCTCAAAGACATATATGCAAACAAGGTTGAAAGAGTACAGAGATAATTTACAAGAATGTTGCTGAATCTGGATGTAGAGGACCTGTGTTATAAGGAAAGATTGAATAGGTTAGGACTTTATTCCTTGGAATGTAGAAGATTGAGAGGAGATTTGAAAGAGGTATACATAATTATGAGGGGTATTGACAGGGTAAATGCAAGCAAGCTTTTTTACACTGAGGTTGGGCGGAACTACAACTCATGGGTTAAGGGTGAAAGGTGAAAAGTTTAAGGAGAATATGAGGGGAAACTCCTTCACTCAGAGGGTCTTGAGAGTGAGAAGTGAGCTGCCAGCACAAGTGGTGCATGCGAGTTTGATGTCAATTTTCAAGAAAAGTTTCGATAGGTACACGGGTGGTAGGGGTGTGGAGGGCTATGGTCCCAGTGCAGGTCGATGGGAATGTACAGTTTAAATGGTCCAGCATAAACTAGATGGGCTGAAGGGCCTGTTTCTGTGTTTTACTTCTCTATGACTCTATTAGAGAAATAGACGGAGTCTTTTTCCCAGGCTGGTTTTGTCAAAAACTAGGAGGGATCACTTTATGATGAGAGGGGGGCAAGTTTAAAGGAGATGTGCACATCAAGATTTAAGTTTAAGTACCTGGGACACACTGCTAGGTGAACTGGTGGCATCAGGTACATTTTAGAGGCTGTCAAACAGGCATGCAGGGAATGGAGGGATGTAGAGTATGGGCAGGTAGCTGTCCAGTTTAAATTGGTATTTAAACTCTTCCTGTTCTCTACCATTCTAAGTTCTGTCAAAGATAACATTGGTAGAAGTGGTTCCCATGAAAACTCAGTTCAATCCTCACACCCTCCGTGGTGGTGTACAGCTATCTATGTGTGATCATCTCAAAACCTGTAAGGTGCTGCGGGCCAGCAGGAAGCGTGGAAAAGTGTACTCACTCTCCCAAACGGTCATCCTTGGTTCATTGAAGGTCACAGAAAGGTCACGGCAAGACCAGAAATGGACACGCGTGGAAAAACAACGAGATGCGGCCGAGTAGAGCTGCAACACAGGACTCCATGCAAGCTAAGAACCTGATAAAAGAACATGCAATCGACAGTGTTGAATGATCTCAAAACCAACAGATCATATCAAGACTCTATGTTTGTATTGCATGTAGTAACAGGAGGAGGTAGACAATCAACAGTACAGCACAGGAATTGTAATGTCGGCCCTGAAGCACTTACTGTCATGTTCTGACAAATGGGCGACCCACCTTGGCTTCCTCCTGAGATCTTCATCACCTCTGAAGCTAGTCTTTAGTGAACTTGATTCACTCCACATGGTTTCCAGAATTGGCTGAGAGCACTGGATACACAAAGGCTACAGGACATGGTGGCATCTCATCCATAGCAGAAAAGACCTGGGCTCCAGAACTAGCTGCACATCCGGACAGGCAGTTCCAGTAGTTACAACACTAGCATCTACACAATGTGGAAAATTGCCCAGATATGCCCTATTTACATAGAGAAGGACACAGCCAGTATGGCTAATTACCACCCAGTCAGAAGGTTCACAACCATCAGTAAAACAAATCTAAATGCCTTCAACAGTGGTATCGAATATTCTCCAATAATCTCTTACCCATGGCCGGTTTGGGTTTTGCCAGGAGCACAAAGCTCCAGATCTTTTTTACAGTCTTGGAAGCTTTAAATTCCTTGATGTTAACATACCAGAGCACCTGTCCTGGGACCAGCATGTAAGTGTCACCACAAAGATGGCATGACAGTGCCTCTAACTTGTTAGAAATTTGCATAGATTTGGCATGTCACCAAAAACTTAGAGAAACTTCTATAGCTGCACCGTGGAGAGTATCCTAACTGGTTGCATCACAGCCTGGCATGGAAATGTCAATGCCCAGGAATGGAAAGACTACAGAAAGTGGTAGATACGGTTCATTAATCACAGACAAGAACTTGCCCATCATTGAGTAATTCACATAGAACACTGCCACAAGAAAATAGCATCCACCATTAAAGACCCTCACCATCCAGGCTGTGCCCTCTTCTCACGGCTACCAACGGGAAGGACGTACAGGAGCCCTGTGTCACATAGGTTCAGGAACAGTTATTACCCTACAACCATTAGGCTCCCGAACCAGAGTGGATAACTTCTATCACCACTACTCTGAGCTGACTCCACGACCTACGGACTCTTTACAACTTCAAGTATTATTTTTTTAAATTTTCAGATTTTCGTTTGCACACTGGTTGTTTGGTCATTTTTAATCGGTGCACGTATAGTTTTTCATGAAAATCTATTGTATTCTTTTTTCCCTGCAAATACCTGCAAGAAAGCGAGTCTGAAGTTTGCATATGGTGAAATACGTACTTTGATACTGAATTTACTTTGAACGTTGAACTTTGAAATACAGACCAAAGAACTGAACTGCAGAGTGATCCCATTTAAATTATGGAAGGAGTGTTGGTAAAATTGGAAGTCAATGGGTGTCAAAGGAAAGACACCCCAAATGGCGGAGTTATATCTCACTTAAAGAACGGTTATGACTGCTGGAGGTCAGTTATCGCTCTCTCAGGATATTGCTGCAGAAGTCCTCCAGGGAAGATCCTCGGCCCAACTATTTTCACCTGCTTCATAAAGACCTTTCTGCTGTAAGCTCCGAAACAGGGCTGTTAGCTCATGACTGCACCCTGCTCGATTCCAGTCTCAACTCTGCACACCAGCTGCAAGCGGCAAGATCTAGGTATTTGTGCCAGACACTCTCCATCTCCAAAGAGAGAGAGTCTGACCACTTATCCTCGACACCCAGTGCCTTTACCATCATGTAATCCCTCACTATCAACATCCTGGGTGGCCACCTGTTAAGAAACTCCACTGGACACGCCTAACCAAACACAAGAGCAGATCAGAAGCAGAGAATCTTGAGGTGAGCGACACACCTTCAGAAGCCCAAGCCTTTCCACCAGCTTCTGACAGCCACAAGTCTCCAAGGTACAGGTCAGTATTACTGTCTACTCACCGACTCCTCCAACTTTCGAGAAGCTTGACTTTACCCTGGACAGAGAAGCTCACTTAATGACTACCACATCCATCGCTGGCATCATTCGCTGCAGACACTGTGTGCCGTTGACGCAACCTGTACCATTTACAGAATGTACCAGTTGCTTGGCTAGGCTACTCCAATAGTTGCCCCCAAATCCACCACCTCTATCTCCAAGAACAAAGGCAGTAGAAATGCAGGGACACCAACTCTTGCAGGTTTCTCTCCAAGCTGCACACCGTCCTGACTTGGCAACGTACTCACTTTTTTCCATTGTTTTTGGGTGTAAATGCTCGCCCCCCCCCCCCCCCCACCCAACAGCACTGTGGTTGTATCTTCGCACTTGGCATTCAGCAGTGGCTCAAAGCTGTGGTTCGTGACCACAATAGCGACAATGGGAGAAGGGGAAGGGGTTGCAGAGTGAACAGTGGCCAAGCTGTTGACACCCAGATCCCGAAGAAGAATAAACAAGAATAAAATTGCCTGACCATAATCTTGTTCAAAGGTTCAAAGGTTAATTTATTATCAAAGTATACAACTCTGATATTCTTCTTCTCCAGACAGCCACAAAACCAGGAGAGAAAAGAAAGGCAGCATGACCATCAGCCCCCAAATGCCTCCTCTCTGCACACAAAAAAATAAACAAGAAAGATCGGGCCAACAACACAGAATACCAAAAAAAAATAATACTGAAAAAATAATGCACAGTCCAAGTCCACATCCAAAACACAGGAAACTTGGGCCACATTCTCCCCCTCCGTAGCAGATTGTTCTGCCTACTGCAGCTGTGATGGAGTGATAGAGCAGGCTCAATGGGCCGAACAGTCTACTTCTGCTCCTAGGTCCTATTACAATGTTGAAGCTATCCTTGGTATTCTGGTAGCTTTGATATTAATGAAAGACACTGACTTTGCTTTCAGAATACTCCAAAGCACTTTCCGATATAAATACCTTCACAGGAATACCAACTCTTGAACCAGAGGAGGTGGAGCATTTAGATCGGGCTCTTGGGCAGAAAGAGGTTAATAATGCCATTATGGCTATGCAGAGTGGTAAGTCCCCAGGTTCTGATGGTTATCCGATAGAATTTTATAAGAAATTTAAGGATAAGCTCATACCGGTCTTCTGGAAGTGTTTCAGGAATATTTGAAGCATGGTTCCTTACCCCCTACTCTTTCACAGGCATCTAGTTCACTTCTTCTTAAAAAGGACAAGGACCCGACTCAATGTGGATCATATCGCCCCATCTCACTTTTGAATGTAGATGTAAAAATTTTGGCTAAAGTGTTGCGTGCCGTTTAGAACGCCCCCTTCCCAAGATAATCTCAGATGATCAAATAGGTTTTATTAAAAATCGCCATTCTTTTTTTAATATCCGTCAACTGACTGATGTGGTTTATTCACCCAGTGATTCTCCGAGTCCGGAGGTTGTTATCTCCTTGGACGCGGAGAAGGCGTTTGATAGAGTGGAGTGGGTATACTTGTTTAGTGTTTTGGAGAAATTTGGATTCGGCAGAGTATTTGTAGCCTGGGTTAAACTATTATATCACTCACCTTTAGTGTGTATACAGACGAATTATTTTCGATCTGACTATTTCTCATTAACGCATGGCACTCGCCAAGGCTGCCCATTGTCCCCTCTTCTTTTTGCAATTGCTATTGAGCCTCTTTCTATTGCACTGAAGTCAACTACATTATTTCAAGGCGTTAGGAGAGGGGACATGGAACACCGTGTATCCCTATATGCTGACGACCTCTTACTTTATGTTAGCGACCCTGTAGGTAGCAGTCCTGCTATTGTGTCATTATTAGGTCAATTTGGAGCCTTCTCTGGCTATAAACTGAACCTTCAAAAAAACAAATGCTTTCCTATTAATAACTTGGCCCTACAGATCCGACAGGAATCTTTGCCTTTTCCTTTATCTCAAAATGGTTTAGTATATCTAGGAATACACGTTACTTGCTCTTTTACATCTCTGTTTGAAGCTAACCACAGGCCTCAGGTTAGCCAAATGAAGGTTGATTTTGAGAGATGGTGCAGTTTACCCCTTACTATAGCTGGGAGAATCCAATCAGTGAGAATGACTGTACTTCCCAGATTTCTTTACTTGTTCCAGTACTTGCCAGTTTTCTTACCCAAGTTATTTTTCAAATCAGTCGACCAAGCTATAACCTCCTTTATTTGGGAAAATAAGATCCCAAAGGTTAATAAGCACATTCTCCAAAGAGGTTGTGACGTAGGTGGAATGGGCTTCCTAGCTTTATTCATTGTTACTGGGCATCGAACATTCAAAAGGTATTATTTTGTCTTCACCAGCCAGATATAAACTGATGCCTGCTTGAGACACGGTCTTGCCACTCCTCGTCTCTCCCAGCTTTAGTGTATTCTTCCTTGCCATTGAAATCCTCTCAATTCACATCTAACCCAGTCGTGCTCTCCACCCTCAAAATTTTTAAATAATTTCGCTGCCATTATAAGTTCACATCAGCTTCAGTTTTGGGTCCCATTCATAGAAACCATTTATTTCTTCCCTGCACACTCGATTCAGTTTTTAGACAATGGGGTTTGAACGGTCTTCTGCACATTAAGGATTTGTACACTGGTAATATATTTGATAGTTCTGATAGCATAATCATTTTTTAAAATATCTGCAGATTCGCCACCTTGTCAAGGAAAAATTTCCCTCTTTTCCTGATCTACCACCTGCTATGTTGTGGGAAAAACTCACTCTTAGCTTTAATAATAAAGGGCTGATCTCTGTACTATACTCTCAGCTGATGTCTTTGGGAGTTCAAGACCTAAACAAAACTAAGACTAGGTGGGAGATTGACCTTGGTATGGATCTGGCTGAGGAATATTGGGCAAAAACATTGAATAGGGTTCATTCCTCATCATCATGTGCTAGACTGGGGCTCATACAATTTAAAGTTTTACACAGGGTACATTTAAGTAAAGCCAGGCTTGCTGACATATATCCCGGGACAGACGCTGGCTGTGACCGGTGTTCCTTCTCTCCGGCTGGTTTAGTGCATGCATTTTGGTCTTGTCCTCAGCTTGATGGCTACTGGGCACTGGTTTTTAAAATTATCAGTGAGGTTTCAGGGGTGACACTGAGACCTTGCTCGCTTATAGCTGTATTTGGTGTGGCGGATGATGCTTTGGGTTTAAATGCAAGCCAGTTGGATATCGTTGCATTTACATCGCTTTTGCCCTGTAGGAGAATCTTGCTGGTCTGGAAATCTGCCCCTCCCCCATCTGCTGCTGCTTGGTTAGAGGATGTAATGTTTTTTCTGAAATTAGAAAAGATTAAATTCATTTTGAGGGGGTCTGTGAAAAAGTTCTATTCGAAATGGGGACCTTTCTTGTCATATTTTGGGAGTCTAAAGGAATTACCTACTAGTTCAGGGCATCTGATTGCACTTGGGAAGTTGCCTCAGTTTTAACACGCATCTGTTTTACCTCACAGGGTGGCTGATGAATTGTAATATAAGTGTATTCTGGATCATCTGACATGTTGTGGATGTGTGTGGGCCTTCGTCTTGAAGGAGTGTGGGGGTATGGCTGTGAAATGTCCGTACTTGTATTTGTGAAGTGTTGTATTGTAAATACATTAGCTGCCATGGTATGTTCGGGGAGGGAGGGTGAGGGGAGGTTTGTTTAGGGGTAAGATATAAAAGCAAAATGGAGGAAAATGTAATGCAGTATGTATTCTGTATTGTGTCATTCCTTCAATAAAAATAAAAATTAAAAAAAGAAAATAAATAAATACATACATACATACATACATACATACCTTTACAGGGAATGTGGGTACTGGACACAAGTAAGGATGCACTTTGTAACCCCATTCCCAAATATACTCACAGCATTAAGGTACACTGGAAGCAAGTATTTATTAAATTATTTTACAGTGAAAGAAAATCCTTCATAAAAGGAAAAGATTCTAAGCATTTATTTAAAATATGTACAAAACAGTTGTGCCAGTAAGTTACAAAAAGACACGTAATGTTCAGCACGATTACAGGAGAGCCCGCACGGCAGGGCGAACTCCACTCTGGTCTGTCAATGACCCTTAATGCTGAGGCTCCGCGTGACAACCTGAAACTGATTTCACAATCGCTCTGACTCAGACCTTTCACTCTGTGCCCGAAAGAGATATTTGAGCCTGGTCGGGAGAGAAGCCTCTTTCAGGCGGCTGATGGCTAATTGTTTAATAATGTTTACACATGCATTTCTATAATAAACATTCCAACTCAATCAACTGCACCGTTTGTGAAAGAACGAAAATCCTGGATAAATGACAGTAAACTCGTTTCACTCTCGCCCGTTATGGCCGGTAGCCGTACACACTGCCGCTCGTTCCACTTGCACGGGTCGAAGCGGAGGTGGACGAGGCAGCAGTGTGATCCCTGCACCCTGTGAAATGAATCTACGGGCAGAAGATGCTCGACAGCATGTACAGCAACGTGCGGGAAGCACCACCAGGTCTGCACGCTGGGCGAAGGGCAGAGGTCATGGAAGTGTGGTGCGACCCTGTGCCTCGCCTATGGAGCACCACCTTGATCTCAGTCGCTTGTTCCCATGTGTGTCTTGCCCAGCAAGCCAATCTGTCTGTATGAATGTAGACACACACACACACACACACACCTCTGGAAGCAGCGTGAGCAGTGATCAGAATGGGACGGGGGTCTCTCTCTGCCCAGGGTGTCGTTGGTCGTCTGGTCACAGCTCCTCTGACCATTGCATCAGCTGTGATCAAGAGAGCCGGCACAGTGCAGGAATGCGAGCTGAGGCCCCTTGGCATGTGTAGATCAGCAACTCACCACGAGCTTCCCCGGTGGCTGCAATTAAGGAGCTTGGGTCAGAAACCGACCAGCTGAGTGAGTTCGGTTCCTCAGAAGTTTTGTGGGGTTGTTTTGGAGATTTCCCAATTACTCCGTTGCTTAGCATCATTCTGCCCCCAGTACCGTGGCACACACTGTGGGTTAGATCCTTCCACACTCCCAACGCTCCAACCAAAAGTCAAGTAACAAAAAAGGATCAGAAAGCTCTCTCTGGTGTTCCGGTGTCCGTTCCAATTGGAGCGCTCGATCACACGAGCTCATCCAGGAGAGTGCCGATCGCTTGCTGCTGCTCCGGTGCCCCAGAAATCGGTTTGTTGCACATCGGACAGACACAACGGATCTCCAGCCACTTCACCAAGCACCTGCAGGAAGTCACAGGTCGTCAGAAACCGAGAACAAGCAGCGTACAACCGTGTGAACACCGTGAACAGAGCTGCACAGAATACCGTGAAGGAAAGATAAAGTTTGGCTTTATTTCTCACACGCGTATATCGAAACCATGGAATGCGCCACTTGCATCAACGGCCAACACGGTCCGAGGGTGTGCTGGGGGCAGCCCGCAAGTGTCACCGCGCGTCCGGCACCAACGTAGCGTGCCCACAAATTAATAACTCCAACCCGTACGTCTTTGGAATGTGGGAGGAAACATTCCTGTAGGGGAGGTGTACAAACTCCCTACAGGCAGTGGCGGGAATTAAGCCAGGATCCCCAGTGCTATAAAGCACACTACCGTGCAGTCATATACAGGCAGAGCATAAACAAAATAACACAGAATTTTTTTTTTAAATCTAGGAATGCTCAGAAAATTAGGTTGTAGTCATACAGAGACAAGCAGAATTAAGGTTTCAAGTCTAAAGCCCGAGGACGGCACAATATAGAACACAGAAATCTACGACACATTACAGGCCCTTCGGCCCACAATGTTGTACTGACCATGTAACCTACTCTAGAAACTGCCTAGAATTTCCCTAACGCATAGCCTTCTGTTTTTCTAAGCTCCATGTACCTATCTAAGAGTCTCTTAAAAGACCCTTTTGTATTCGCTTCCACCACCTTCGCTGGCAGTGCATTCCACACACCCACCTCTCTCTGTGTGGAAAAACTTACCCCTGACATCCCCTCTGTACCTACTTCCAAGCACCTTAAAACTATACCCCCTCGGGTTAGCCATTTCAACCCAGGGAAAAAGCCTCTGACTATCCACACGATCAATGCCTCTCATCATCCTATACACCTCTATCAGGTCACCTCTCATCCTCTGTCACTCCAAGGAGAAAAGGCCGAGTTCACTCAACCTATTTCCATAAGGCAAGCCCTCCAATCCAGGCAACATCCTTGTAAATCTCCTCTATAGAATCCATACCCTTCCTGTAGTGAGGTGACCAGAATCGAACACAGTACTCCAAGTGGGGTCTGACCAGGGTCCTATATAGCTGTAACGTTACCTCTCAGCTCTTGAACTCAGTCCTACAGTGGATGAATGCCAACACATCATGTGTTCTTAATAACACTGTCAGCATGCGCAGCAGCTTTGAATGTCCTATGGACATGGACCCCAAGATCTCTCAGATCCTCTACACTACCAATACCATTAATATCATATTCTGCCTTCAAATTTGACCTACCGAAATGAACCACTTCACACTTATCTAGGTTGAACCTATCTGCCACTTCGCAGCCCAGTTCTGCATCCTATCGATGTCCCACTGTAACATCTGACAATTCCCCCCCCCCCTCCAGACTATCCACAACACCCCCAACATTTGTGCCATAAGCAGACTTACTAATCAACCCTTCAACTTCTTCATCCCGGTCATTGATAAAAATCACAAGGAGGAGAGATCCCTGCGGAACACCACGATAGTGCAACTTATAAGACCGTTATCTCGCCGCTCTCATCACCCAGGTTCAATCCAGTACTGACAAACCTAATAAGTATTTTGCATCAGTCTTCACTGTGGAAGACACCAGCAGCATGTCAGACCCCATGGTTATAGTCCTCCTGTCATAGAGCCCTACAGCACAGAAACAGGCCCTTCAGTCCAACTAGTCTGTGCCCAACTATTAATCGTCCTAGCCCATCAACCCGCACACCCAGACCATGGCTCTTCCATCCATGTACCTATCCAAATTTCTCTTAAGTGTTGAAGTCAAACCTTCATGCACTTCTTCCACTGGCAGCTCTTTCCACACTCTCACCATCCTCTGAATGAAGAGGTTTCTCCACATGTCCCCCTTAAACATTTCACCCTTAATCCATGACCTTTAGTCATAGTATCATCCAACCTCAGCTTATGAAGGGTCTCAGCCCGAAATGTCGACTGTACTCTTTCCCATAGGCCTGTTGAGTTCCTCCAACGTTTTGTGTGTGTTGACACAATACTCCAACAATGTTTTATACAATTTTAACATAACATCCCAATTCCTGAACTCAATACGTTGATTGATGAAGGCCAATGTGCCAAAGGCTCGCTTTAGGACCCTATCTACCATGGATTTCTATTCCCAGATCTCTCTGTTCTGCCGCACTCAGTGTCTTACTGGTCACTGAGTAAGTCCTATCCCGGCTTGTCCTCTCAAAGTGCAAACTCTCACATTTGTCAGCATTAACTTCCATCCGACATTCTTCAGCCCATTTTTCCAGCAGGTCCAGATCCCTCTGCAAGCCATGATAGTCTTCCGCCCTGTTCACTCCACCCCAATCTTGACGTCTTCTGGAAGTTTACTGATCCAGTTAACCACATTATGATACAGGTCGTTGACATAGATGACAAACAACAACGGACCCAGCACCAATCCCTTACTCTCTGGCTTCTCTCGTGAATTCAATACCTAATCTAATTTACTACCTGGTCTTTCATGCAGTTGAACTTCTTGACCAACCTGCCATGTGTGACCTTGTCTAATGCCTTGCTCAGGTCCATGTAGACAACACCCACTGCCTTGCCTTCATTCACTTTCCTGGTGACTTCCTTGAAAAACTGTATAAGGTTGGTTAAACATGACTTAGCACAGACAAAGCAAACTGCCTATCCCTAACCAGTCCCCACCTGTCCAAATACTTATACATCCGGTCCCTTAGAATACTTTCCAATAACTTCCCATTACTAATGTCAGGCTCACTAGCCTATAATTTCCTGATTTATTCTTAGAGCCTATCTTAAATAGCGGAACAACATTAGCTATCCTCCAATCCTCCAGCACCTCACCCATGGCTAAGGATGTCTTCAATACCTCTGCTAGGGCCCCAGCAATTTCTGCATTTGCCTCCCACAGGGTCTGAAACCCTGGGGATTTATCCACCCTAATTTACCTCAAAACAGCATACACTTCCTCCTCTGTAATCTGTAAATGGTCCATAAACTTGCTGCAGCTTTGCCTCACTTCAATTGACCCTGTGTCCACCTCCCGAGTAAACTCAGATGCAAAAACTCCATTTAAAATCTCCCCCATCCCTTTTGGCTCCATGCTTAGATGGCCGCTCTGCTCTTTCAGGGGACAAATTTATTTTGTCCCTTGTTATTTTTTTGCTTTTAACATATCTCCAGAAGCCCTTGGGATTCTCCCTCATCTTGTCTTCCTGGAGCAACCTCACGCCTGATGCATCTGACTTTATCTCCCCCCTTTCAAGGTGTGGGGTGAACGCTATTATATTGTGATCACTGCCTCCTATGGGTTCCTTTACCCTAAGCTCCCTAATCAAATCTGGTTCTACAACACCCAATCCAGAACTGCTTGTCCCTTAGTGAGCTCGACCACAAACTGCTCTCACAGGCATTCTACAAATTCCCTCTCTTAGAATCCAGCACCAACCTGATTTTCCCAATATACCTGCATACTGAAATCCCCCATGACTTGTGTAACATTGCCATTATACATGCCTTTTCTATCTCCCGCTGATATTCATATCCCACATCCTGGCTACTATTTGGAGGCCTGTATATAACTTGCATCAGGATCTTTTTGCCATTGTAGTTTCTTAGCTCTACCCACGATTCTACACCTTTCAATCCTATGATATCTCTTCCTTGATTTCATTTTTAACCAACTGAGCCACACTACCCCCTCTGCCTGCCTGCCTGTCCTTTTGATACAAGGTGTATCCTTGGAAGTTTAGCTCCCAAATATGATCTTTTTGCAGTGAGGCTCACTGTGTCATACCTTATTATCTCTAACTGTGCAACAAGATCAGTTCTTTATTCCACATACTGTGTGCATTCAAACACAATACCTTCACTCCTGTATTCATCAACCTTTTTGATATTTCCCCCATGTTACACTTCAACTCATCCCACTGACTGCAATGTTGCCCTGCCATCTGCCTCACAGTCTCACTACACAATGGATTGACTTGTTCACCAACTGCCCCATCACTCCGATTCCCACTTCCCCGTCCCACCAAATTAGTTTAAACCCAACCCAAAAGCTCCAGCAAACCTGCCCGTAAGGATATCGGTCCCCGTCAGTTTCAGGGAATAAACTGTCCTATTTGTACCGGTCATACCTTCCCCAGAAGAGATCCCAATGATCCAGAAATCTGAAACTCTGCACCAATTCCTCAGCCATTCATTCATCTGTACCATCTTCCTATCCCTGCCCTGACTAGCACGTGGTACTGGGAGTAATCCCGAGATTACTACCTCGGCCGTTCTGCTCTTCATCCTCTTCCCTAACTCCCTATACTCAGTGCGCAGGACCTCCTCCTGCTTTCGACCCGTGTGCACCACAACCTCTGGCTCCTCACCCTGCATCTTGAAAACCTTCTGCAGCTGCTCTAAGACTTCCTGGACCCTGGCACCCGAGAGGCAATACACCACTCGGGCTTCCCTTTTGCGACGACAGTACCTGCTGTCCTTCCCCCAAAACTTCGAGTCTCCTGTCACTATCATTGTACCTTCCCTGCTGAGCCTCAGAAGTGCCACTGGCCTGGCTCTGCTCCTGAGCCCTGACAGGTCATCCTCCCCAGCAGTATCTAAAGATGTGTACTTGTTGCTGGGAGGAATGGACACAGGGGAACCCTGCACTCCCTTTACTTCTCCTGGTGGTCACCCATCTACTATCACTCTGAGTGTGACCACCTTAGCAAAAGTCTGAGGTTCTTAACATTCAGCTCCAGCTCCCTGAACTTGTCAGTCAGGAGCTGAAGTTGAGTGTCCTCACCAGGGAGACCGTTAGGCATCCTGAAATCCCACATCTCACAGGAAGAGCTTTCCAGCGCCAGAAATACCCAGCCTACACTGGTTATACTTCTAACTTCTCAAGCTTAAGTTCTAGCCTGCGCCTGTTCTCACCCAAGCCTGGTCACTTTAACACTGCCCACTCCAACAATGGCCGATCTGCTTACACCTCACTTCTTTTTATTGGCCTTGCTGGGTGCCTAAAAGATTGTGATGACTGCAGCCTGCTGAAAAATTCTAATAGGTCTTGAGATGCTTTTAAACCTCACACTGCCTTACCAATGGATGACTGCAGCCTGCTATTGGTAGTAATCTTTCAAGAATTACTAGATTCTGGAATGATGCCGGGGGACTGGAAAATCCCAAATGTCACTCCACTCTTTCCAGAAGGGAGGGAGGCAGAAGAAAGGAAATCATAGGTCAGTTAGCTTAACTTCAGTGGTTGGGAAGATGTTGGAGTCCATTATTAAGAATGAAGTTTTGGGGTACTTGGAGGCACATGATTAAAAAAAGGCAGGCCAATGTCAGCATAGTTTCCTTAAGGAAAACCTTGCCTGACAGATCTGTTGGAATTCTTTGAGAAAACAACAGGCAGGATGGACAAAGGAGAGTTAATTAATGATATTTACTTGTATTTTCAGAAGGCCTTTGCCAAGGTGCTGCACATGAGGCTGCTAAACAAAATTAAAGCCCAGGGTGTTACAGTAAACATACAAACATGAGTTGAAGATTGGCTGATTGGCAGGAAGCAATGCGTAGGAATAAAGGGTTAACATTCCTGATGAAGGGTCTCAGCCAGAAACTGTGACTGTTTACTCTTTTCCATAGATGCTGCCTGGCCTACAGAGTCCCTCCAGCATTGTGTGTGTGTGTGTGTGTGTGTGTGTGTGTGTGTGTGTGTGTGTGTGTGTGTGTGTGTGTGTGTGTGTGTGTGTGTGTGTGTGTGTGTGTGTGTGTGTGTGTGTGTGTGTGTGTGTGTGTGTGTGTGTGTGTGTGGTAGGAATAAAGGAGTCCTTTTCTGATTGTTTGCCAGTGACTAATGGTTTTCGGCAGGAGTCGGTGTTGGGACCGTGGGTTTTCACGTTAGATGTGAATGATTTGGATGGTTGGAATTGATGAATTTCTGGCCAAGCTTATGTATGATACAAAGGTAGGTGGAGGGGCAGGGAGTCTGTGGAAGGAATTAGATAGATTGGGAAAGTGGGCAAAGAAGTGGCAGATGGAACGTAGTGTACGGTCATGCACTTTGATAGAAGGAATAAAGGCGTCGACTATTTTCTAAATGGAGAAAGTTCAAAAATCAGATTTGCAAAGGGGCTTGGGAGAGTTTGCACAGAATTCCCTAACGGATAACTGGCATGCTGAGTCTGTGGTATGGAAGGCAAATGGAATGTGAGCACTCATTTCGAGGACAAGAGTGTAAAAGTAAGGATTTAATGCGAGGCATTGTTCAGACCGCATGGAGAACTGTGAGCAGTTTCATCTCAGAAAGAAGGTGCTGTCATTGGAGAGGGTCCAGAGGATGTTTACGAGAATGACAAGTGTAACTTATGAGGAGCCTTTGATGGCTGCGGGCTTATAGTCTCTGGAGTTTAAAAGAATGAAGGGAGATCTCATTGAAACCTATCGAATATTGAAAGGCCTAGGTAGAGAGGATGTGGGGAGGATGTCTCCTAAAGTGGGGGAGTCTCGGATCAGAGGGCACAGCCTCAGAATAGAGGGCTGTCCATTTAGAATGGCGATGAGGAGGAATTTCTTTAGCCAGAGGGTGATGATTCCGTGGACGGCTGTGGAGGCTAAGTCAGTTGAGTCCATTTAAAGCAGAGATTGACAAGTTCTTGATTAGTGAGGGAGAAGGCAGGAGAATGGAGGTGAGTGAGAAAATTAATCAGTCATGATCGAATGGTCTCGATGGCCTGAATGTCCTAATTTTTCTCCCTGACTTATGGTCTTATCGATGCTGGTTTTTAGGTAAAAGGACTTGTGCCCCAGTTCCAGCAGCCTGAGCAGCAGAGGAGAGAAACCATGAGCGTTTTAAAGGTTATAAGAGAGAAGCAAGCCCTGGTAGAGCGGCCATTTTGGGGAGCAGCTGTGCTTGAGATGTAAGCGCCGTGATGGGGGCTGAGGCTTCAATGAGAGGAGGCTGAACTGCAGGTGCGGGTAATGTTGGAAGCACCTTCCCCAGCGGAGCGGCTGGGCTGGCAGCTGGAGCAGTGGTGTCTCCTGCAGGGCGCGGGAGATCAGGGAGACCGCCGGTGTCCCTGGTGACTTCTCCTGCAGGGGGTACACTCAGCTGTGGCTCCCGGACCACGTAAAGGAACTGGAGCTGGAGCTGGGTGATCTGGAACGCCTTAGCGAGGAGCTAAGAAGCAGGCAGCAGAGAGCTGGGTGACCACTGGGAAAGGTAGCGTGAACGGGCAGACAGCGCAAGGTTCTTCTACGGCCATACCCCTTAGCAACAAGCATACCCTTTTGGGGTTAAAGTAGCAGCAGCCAGGTCAGTGGAAATTCTGATTGGCTCCGGGGCTCAGCAGGGAAGGTTAAGGCCAGGCAGAGCACAAGTGATAGGGAGACTTGATTGTTATGGGGACAGACACGAGATTATATGGCTGTAAAACAGACACCACAGTGGTCTGTTGCCTCCTGGGCTCTTGCGTTGAAGATGCTTTGGACTGGTCACAGAACATTCACAAAGGGGAGAGTGAACAGCCAGAGACCGTGGTGCACCAACCACATCAGTTGAAACGGGGAAGGGGCCCTGCACGGTACGTTTAGGGAGTGAGGATAGATTACTCCCAGGGCAGGAATAAAAAGACAGAACAGATGACTGCATGGCTAAGGAACTACCGCGGAAGACAGGGCTTCAGATTCTTGGATCGCTGCAAACTCTCCTGCGGCAGGGACAACGTGCACAAGAGGGACGGATTGCACCTTAACCGGAGGAGGAGCAGGAGGTTCACTCGTGATCTCGGCAGGGTCTAAACTAGTTTCCAGGTGGACGCAAACCTCAGCACCGGGTCTGAAAATGATGGGATGGGAAGGAAGGTAGATGTCATGACAAGAAGGTCTGTAAGGAGGAACAGGTAGGAATAAAGTACTAAAATAAAACGGATGGGTTGAAGTATTTTTTTTAAAGCTACAAGTATAACAGGTAAGAGTGATGGATCCAGAGCATGGATCAGTACTAGATCTATAATGTGGCAGAGACATGATTGAGAGAAACGGGATAATTTTACCCCTCCTCCTCCTGTTTTCAATTCCCCTCTCTTACCTCTTCTCCTCGGCTGCCTATCACCTTCCCCCGGTGCCTCTCCTCCTTCCCTTTCTCCCATGGTCTACTCTCCTCTCTCAGACTCCTTTTCCACTTATCACCTGCCAGCTTCTCACAAGCAAGAGAACATCTGCAGACGCTAGAAATCTGCTGGAGGAACTCAGCAGCCCAGGCAGTGTTTATGGACGTTTCGGGCCGAGACCCTTCATCAGGAGGAAAAAGATGAGGAATCAGAGTTAGAAGGTGGGGGGTGGGGTGAGGAAGAAACACAAGGTGATTGGTGAAACGTGAGAGGGGAGGGGTGAAGTAAAGACCTGGGAAGCCGATTGGTGAAAGAGATACAGGGCTGGAGAAGGGGGATTCTGATAAGAGAGGGCGGAAGGCCATAGAAGAAAGAAAAGGGGGAGGAGCACCAGAGGGAGGTGAGGGGTTGGTAAGGAGATAAGATGAGAGAGGGAAAAGGGGGGCATTACCAGAAGTTGGAGAAATCGATGTTCATGCCATCAGGTTGGAGGCTACCCAGATGGAATATAAGGAGTTGCTCCTCCAACCAGAGTGTGTCACCAAACAGTAGAGGAGCCCATGGACTGACATGTCGGAATGGGAATGGGAAGTGGAATTAAAATGGGTGGGCACTGGAAGATCTTGCTCTTTACGGCGGTAGGTCCAGCTTCTCACTTAAATCTCCCCTCCTCCACCCACCTGGCTTCACCCATCACCTTCCACCTGTCCTCCTTCCCCTCCCTCCACCTACTTGTTCTGGCCTCCTCCTCTTCAGAAGGTGGTCGGGCTGAAACGCTGACTGTTTATTCTTCTCCACGGATGCTGCCTGATCTACTGAGTTCCTCCAGCATTTTGTGGGTATTGCTCAGGAATTCCAGGATCTGCAGAATCTCTTGTGTTTAGGATCGGATGCTTTAATGTTTCAGCTTTTCAATGTTTCAGAAAGGATACAGAGGGAGGTAAATTGGAGAGGGAAGAAGTTGCACTATTGACCGGGGGGGGGGGGCAGGGGGGATTATCACAGCTGTACACAGAGGGGTCATAATGGAGGACTTGTCCACTGGGTCTACATGGTAGAACTCAAAGAAAAGAAGGGTGTAATCACTCTGATGGCTTGTACCACAGGCCTCCCAATAGCCACCAGGACGTTGAGGAACAGATACACAGGTAGATTAGGGAAAAGTGTAAAGCAATCAAGGTTGTTGTTGTGGGTGACTTCAACTTCCCTGATACAGACTTGGACCTCCTTAGTACAAGAGGTTTAGATAGGGCAGAATTTGTTAGCTGCATCCAGAAGGGTTTCTCAAGTCAATGTGCAGATAGTCCAGCAAGAGAGGGGGGGCTGTACTGGATATGGTGTTGCGTAAAAACCCTGGCCAGGTGACTGACCATTCAGTAGGGAAGAGTGATCAGAACTCCTCATTATTTACATTAGCTATAGACATTGCAGGAGAGTATCAGATTGAAGCAGGGCAAATTATGAGCGTATTGGGCAGGGACTAGGACGAGTTAATTGGGAACAACAGTTAATGTGCATGTATATTTCGTGATCATACATAATCTCATTTCCTCTTCTGATGCGGATGGTGTTGACAACGTGGAGATTGCGATGGTTTATCTGCAGATTTTAGAACTGGCTCATTTATACTGATTTAATGAAGAAATTATTGATTCATGATGTTGAATTCCAAAGAAGCAAAGGGCATGAAGTGCAAAACAACCGCCAGTTCATTTAAAGCAGAATGGCTTAATGAAACAGTAGAAACTGCTACACCAAAAGCTCATGAGGTCAGGAACGTGCAGCTATGAGAGATAGTTATGTACAATAGAGAAACTGGTGTTAGCTGTGTGTACTGTCATGATGCAAAAGTTGCTGGAGAACTTGCAAGTGGGGAGAGGTGGAGTGATATTCAGAAACTTGACTTTTTAAAGCGTCATTTAGCAAGCAAATCGCATACGGTCGGTGTGCAAAAGCCCCGACAAGAAAATCCTTCATTCCCCGAGAGTGCAGATGAATGTGAGCGAAAACAATCAAACACAGAGGAGATCGAAGTTCTTATTGGCAATGTTTTGCGAGCTGTTATAATGAATGCCTCTATATATAAAATTCAGTGCGCTCATGTTGTCGTCACTGGGCAGAAAAATCGCACAGTGCAAATTTTTTCGCGCACACTGGTCATTACAAATCAGAGGGAATGTTGTTGATCGGACTTACTGCTTGGGGAAAGTAACTGCTTTTGAGTGTGATGGTTTGCTACATAGCCTCTTCCCTGATGGGAGTGGGACAAACAAGTCCATGAGCAAGGTGCACGGGATCCTTCATGACGTTACTGGCCCTTTTCTGGCACCATTTTGTCCGTATGTCTTTGGTGACGGGTAGGCTGGTGCAAGTGATGCGTTGGCCAGTTTTGACTACCCGTTGTACAGCCTTCTTGTCCGACACAGAGCAGCTTCCGTTCCACACAGTGACGCAGCGTGTTCGGATGCTCTCTACTGCGCATCTGTAGAATGGTGTGAGTATGGATGTGCACGGTCCAGCTCTCTTCACCCTCCTCCTCTGAAAGCAGAGGCGTTGGTGAGCTTTCTTGACTGTGTAGGACGTATTCTGGGACCAAAGGGAGGTTGCGTGTGATGTGCAATCCCAGGAGCTTGAAACGGTTTGCATTCTCCACTGCTGTGGCACTAATGTGGAGAGGAGTGTGGGTGATGCAAATTCTCCTGAAGTGGGTGATTATCTCCTTTATCTAGCCGACACTGAGGAAGAAGTTATTTGCCTCGCATCTGACCTCAGACTCTCCCACCTCCTCTCTGTAGGCTGTCTCGTCATCGTTGGTGATGAGCCCCACCACTGTCGTGTCATCAGCGAACTTGACGATGTGATTACTCCCGTAGTCATATGTGAACAGAGTCTACAGCAATAGGCTCAGTGCACAGCCCTGGGGGGGGGGGGGCACCCGTATTGAGGACGTTGGGGGGGGGGAAGTGTGATTGTGCATCCTGACTGTCTGAGGTTCTGTTGGTTAGGAAGTCCAGATGCACAGTGGTGTATTTAGACCGAGGCGTGGGAGCTTGTTCACCAAGGACTGTCAGACGATAGTGTCAAACGCCAAACCGGAACCCAGAAGCAGCATTCTGATGCATGTTCTTGTTTCTTGGGTGTGTCAGGGCCAGGTGCACGACATCTGTCACAGAATGGTTCCATCGGTAAGCTTATTGGTGAGTGTCCAGTGTGGCAGGAACGGAGGTTTTGATTTGAGCCGTTCAAAGCACTTCATGATGATTGGTGCCAATGCTACTGGGCGGTGGTCACCTAGTTCTGAACGTGCAGAGTTCTTTGGAGCAGGGACGTTGGTGGCTGATTTGAAGCATGTGGGGACAGCAGCCTGGATGAGTGAGGTGTTGAAGGTGTCCGTGAAGATGTCAGTGAGCTGGTATCCCCTGAGTACCTGGCCCGAGTCAGCTGCCTTACGGAGCTCTCTGCAGAATCCTTCTGCTCACCCGGGAGGGGGAAGATTTCACGGCCAGCATTGTGTGGCATGCCTCAAAGTTGCTTAGGTAGATGGGACATGTTCCGGTTGAAGGTCTGTGACGAGTGGTATTCCACAGGGATCTATACTGGGACCTCTGCTGTTTGTGATATACTATATATAAATATATATATTTGAACAGGATGAAATTATGATGGGTTAGTAAGTTTGCAGATGATTGGTGGTGTTGTGGATGGTGTAGAAAGGATTCAGCAGGGTATAGATGTAGATATGGGTGGAGAAATGCCAAGGGAGTTAAATTTGCTCCCCGTGCCACATGGTAGTGAGGCTAGAAATAGGAAGATAATGCAGCTAAATGCGTGGCTAAGGAGATGGGTGCAGGAGGGAGGGCCTCATGTTTCTGGACAATTGGGCTTTGTTCCAGGGAAGGTGGGACCTGTTCCAAAGGGATGGTTTGCACCTGAACTGGAAGGGGACTAACGTCCTTGCGGGAAGGTTTGCTAGTGCCGCTCCAGGGGGTTTAAACTAGATTTGCAGGGGGAGGGAAACCAGAGTGTTAGAGCAGATAGTGAGGTGGGGGAGGATAAAGGTCATGCGAGGACTGCATGTATAGACAGATATCAAAGATTTGTACGTGATCGAATGTTCTCAGGTGCATCTATTTCAATGCAAGGAGTATTGTAGGTAAGGCAGATGAGTTTAGGGCGTGGATTGGCACGTGGGATTATGACATTATTGCTATTAGTGAGACTTGGTTGCAGGAGGGGCAGGACTGGCAGCTTCATGTCCCGGGGTTCCATTGTTTCAGACGTGATAGAGGGGGAGGAGTGGCATTACTAGTCAGGGAAAATATCACAGCTGTGTGTAGACGGGACAGCCCGGAGGGCTTGTCTATAGAGGCCATATGGGTGGAGCTGAGGAACGGGAAAGGTGTGACCACACTAATAGGGTTGTATTATAGACCGCCCAATAGTCAGCGAGAATTGGAGGAGCAAATCTGTAGAGAGATAGCAGACCGATGTAAGAAACAGAAAGTTGTAATACGGGATTTTAACTTTCCGCATATTGACTGGGACTCCCACACTGTGAAAGGGCTAGATGGCTTGGAGTTTGTCAAATGTGTTCAGGAAAGTTTTCTAAATCAATATACAGAGGTACCTACAAGAGAGGATGCAATACTTGATTTCCTATTAGGGACCCAGACAGGTCAGGTGACAGAAGTATGTGTAGGCAAACATTTTGGGTCCAGTGACCATAATGTCATTAGTTTCAAGTTGATTATGGATAAGGATAGGTCTGGTCCTCGAGTTGAGGTTCTAAATTGGAGAAGGGCCAACTATGTGAAAATGAGAAAGGATCTGGGAAGAGCGAATTGGGATAAGTTGTTTTCTGGCAAGGATGTGTTCAGTAAGTGGAAGGCCTTCAAAGGCAAAATTTTGAGAGTGCAGAGTTTGCATGTTCCTGCCAGGATTAAAGGCGAAGTTAACAGGCATAGGGAACCTTGGTTTTCACCCGAAGGGTTTCTACAAGTATATTAAGAGTAAAAGGATAGTAAGGGACAAAATTGGTCCCCTAGAAGATCAGAGTGGTCGTCTATGCGTGGAGCCTCACAAGGTGGGGGAGATCTTAAACAGTTCTTTAGTATCAGTATTTACTCAGGAAACTGGCATAGCGTATATGGAAGGAAGGGAAACAAGCAGTAGAGTCATGGAACATATAGAGATTAAGAGGAGGAGGTGCTTGCTGCCTTACAGCGAATAAAGGTAGATAAATCCCCCGGGTAGATATTTCCTAAAAGGTAGATATTTCCTCGGACCTTGAGAGAGACTAGTGTAGAAATTGCAGGGGCCTGGCTGAAATATTTAAAATGTCCTTAGCCATGGGTGTGGTGCCGGAGGATTGGAGGGGAGCTCATGTTGTTCCGTTGTTTAAAAAAGGCTCCAAAAGTAAACCAGGTAATTACAGGCCTAACATCTGTAGTAGGTAAATTATTGGAAAGTGTTCTGAGAGATCAGGTATACAAGTATTTGGACAGCCAAGGGTTGATTTAGGATAGTCAGCATGGCTTTGTGCGTGGTAGATCGCTTTAAATGAATCTTGCAGAGTTTTTCGAGGAGGTTACCAAGAAAGTAGATGAAGGAAAGGCTGTGGATGTTGTTTACATGGACTTTAGTAAGGCCTTTGGCAAGGTCCCACATGGGAGGTTAGTTCAGAAGGTTCAGACACTAGATATCCATGGAGAGGTTGTAAACTGGATTCGAAATTGGCTGTATGGGAGAAGACAGAGACTTCTCCCTGATTGCTTTTCATAACGAGGATGATTGCTTTTCAGACGAGGCCTGTGACTAGCGGTGTGCCTCAGGGATCTGTGCTGGGACCATTGCTGTTTGTTGTCTATATCAATGATCTAGATAATGTGGTAAATTGTATCAGCAGGTTTGCTGATGACACTAAGATTGGAGGTGTTGTGGACAGCGAGGAAAGCTTTCAAAGCCTGCAGAGGGATCTGGACCAAATGGAAAAATGGGCCAGAAAATGGCAGATGGAATTTAATGCAGACAAGTGTGAGGTGTTGCATTTTGGAAGGACAAATCAAGGTAGGACATACACAATAAATGGCAGGGCACTGAGGAGTGCAGAGGAACAAAGAGATCTGGGAGTTCAGATATATAATTCCCTGAAAGTGGCGTCACAGGTAGACAGGGTGTAAAGAAGGCTTTTGGCATCCTGGCATTCATAAATCATATTGAGTATAGGAGATGGGATGTTATGGTGAGGTTGTATAAGCCATTGGTGAGGCCAAATTTGGAGTATTTGGCCTAACTATAGGAATGATATCAGTAAGTTTGAAAGAGTGCAGAGATATACTAGGATGTTGCCGGGTCTTCAGGAGTTGAGTTACAGGGAAGAGTGAACAGGTTAGGACTTTATTCCTTGGAGTGTAGCAGAATGAGGGGGGATTTGATAGAGGTTTACAAAATTATGAGGGGTATAGACAGAGTAAATGTGAGTAGGCTCTTTCCACTTAGATTAGGTGAGATAAATACGAGAGGACATGGCTTTAGGGTGAAAGGGGAAAGGTTTAGGGGGAACATTAGGGGGAACCACTCAGAGTGGTGGAAGTGTGGAACGAGCTGCCATCTGACATGGTAAATGCGGGCTCACTCTTAAGTTTTAAGAATAAATTGGATAGATACATGGATTGGAGTGGTCTAGAGGATTATGGAACAGGTCAATGGGACTAGCGGAATAAGTTTCGGCACAGACTAGAAGGGCCGAATGGCTTATTTTCTGTGTTGTAGTGTTCCATGGTTCTAATTTGGCCAAATGTGAGGTATTGCTTTGGGAGATCAAATATAAAGGAACAGTACTCTAACTCCATCGCTTCCTGAAAGTGGCTGTACAGGTTGATGGGGTGGTGAAGAAAGCAAACGGCATGCTTGCCTTCATTAGGCGTGGAACTGAGTTCAAGAGTCAAGCTGCAGATTTCTCAGGGAGTATTGCCTTCAGGGAGAATGCAAAGACTTTGCAAAGCGCGTCGAGACCCACCAGGATGAGAGGGCCTGCGTAACGAGGAAAGTGAAGGCAAACTTGGATCGTCTCCTCTTGATGAGCAGAGGTT
Organism: Hemitrygon akajei; assembly: GCF_048418815.1. Taxonomy (NCBI): domain Eukaryota; kingdom Metazoa; phylum Chordata; class Chondrichthyes; order Myliobatiformes; family Dasyatidae; genus Hemitrygon; species Hemitrygon akajei. The sequence goes on along the minus strand of NC_133124.1, from coordinate 189,139,463 downwards.
GAGGGCAGTTTATAAGATTATAAGAGGCGCATAAGTAGAGAGCCAGCATCTTTTTCTTAAGAGTCGAAACGTCGAATGCATTAAAGTTTGACGGAGATGCGCAGGGCAAGATTTTATTCAGATTGGTGGGTGCCTGGAATATGCCATCAGGGGTGGTACTAGAGGCAATTACAATGGAGCCTCCTAGATAGGCACTGGGTCCTGACACTCTTTTGTTGAAACGGGCGGGCGGGGTGGGGAGGGGCCTTTGGGGGGGGGGGGTTCTAATGTTTTTCTGCCAATCGTTCTTTTAGGGTTCTTCAGTTTTTTGTGGATGTCTGAAAAGTCGAGTATTTCAGGTTATATACCGTGTACAATTCTCCGATAATAAACAGAGCCATTTGAATGGGCAGACGATAGAGGGCTATGGGGGACTCTATGCCGTGCAGGCTGAAGGGACTAGTTTAGTTAGGCACACAATCACCAGTTTAATCAGTTCAGCACAAGATTGTGGGCCTGTGCTCTACCGGTGTATGTTCCAAACACAGCAACATACATGGAGGCAGTACACAACACGTCAATGAGAACAGAATGGAGAGATTGCAGGGAAAAAACCCTAAGTAGTGGCAATGAACCCCACAGATCCAGCACCCTCTGACTAAAGGTACTGTAATTCATGTAACACACACAAAATGCTGGAGGAACTCAGCAGGCCAGGCAGCATCTGTGGAAAAGAGGACAGTCGAAGTTTCGGGCCGAGACCCTTCGGCGGGACTGGGGGAAAGAAGATGAGTCAGAGTTAGAGGGTGGGGGGAGGGGAAGGAGAAATACAAGGTGATAAGTGAAACTGGGAGGGGCAAAAGGGGGGAAGAGCTGGGAAGTTGATTGGTGAGAGATACAGGGCTGGAGAAGGGAGAGTCTGATAGGAGAGGACAGAAGGCCATGGAAGAACGAAAAGGGGGAGGAGCAGAGGGAGGTGATGGACAGGCAAGATAAGGTGACACAGGGAAAAGGGGATAGGGAATGGAGAAGTGGGGGGGGGGGCATTACTAGAAGTTTGAGGAATCACTGTTCATGTCATCAGGTTGGAGGCTACCCAGACGGAATACAAGGTCTTGTTTGTGGCACAGTAATTCCTCCTCATCTCTCTTCTAAAGGGACGTCTCCCTACTCTGAGGCTGTGCCCTCTGGTCCTACACTCCCACCCCCCCCCACCCCCACACATCTAGTGTGCCAGACGCCGTAACTACAATCTAACCCTCCCTGACCGGGGCATTTCCATACCTCAGCAATCAGCTGTCTGAACAAGCTCCTGCTGATAATGTATGCTAATTCTTAATCATGGTAACTGACTCGCAGAAAAGCAATGCTTGCAAGCAGGGAACTGCTGTTTTCGGTAGAAGCAGGTTCTGTGCAGACACAACGCTTCGGAGCTGACCACAAGCCAGCTCTGGGGCAAAGCATGTATAGCAGTTTGACGCAATGATGACTCACTTCCTGTGGAAAGCATGTTGACATGGTAACACTCCCAATTCTTCTTTAATCTTGAAATCCTCCAAGCAAACGGCACATGTGTGCTGCAGAAGAAACAAAGACAGAAATTCTTATGCAATGTTTATTCGGAACACAGTTCTTCAGTGAGATTCCACCTAACATCAAAGCAAATTTATTATCGAAGTACGTAAATGTTACCAGACAGTATACGATCTTGAAATTCATTTTCAAAGTAGGACAGAGAAATTATATAGAATCAATGAAAAACTACACACACTGACTGACAACAAACCAATGTTCTAAAGACTAACCGGGTAAATAAAAAATATATAAATTCTGAAGAATGAGGGGTGACCCCATTGAAACCTATCAAATGGTGAATGGATGTGGAGAGGATGTTTCCTGTGGTGGGGGAGTCTAAGACCAGAGGGCACAGCCTCAGAATAGAGGGGCGTCCTTTTAAAACAGAGGTGAGGAGGAATTTCTTGAGCCAGAGAGTGATGAATCTATGGAACTCGTTGCTACAGGAGGCTGTGGAGCCCAAGTTGTTATGTATACTTAAGACGAGGGTGATAGATTCGTGAAGGGATACGGGGAGAAGGCAGGAGATGGGGACTGAGAGGAAAAATGAGACAGCCTTGCTGAAATGGCAACGCAGATTCGATGGGCCAAATGGCCTAATTCTGCTCCTATATCTTATGGTAAATAAGTAAACAAATTATACTGAGACCATCAGTGTTCTCTTTTGTGATTCTGTTCTAGAAAGTTGACACAAATTTCCTAGCCTTACAATAACATTGATAATGACTTACCCCATGTAAATTTAGCTTTTTCGCATCTCCCCTTGTTATAACCTGGAGAAAGAAAGTAAGTCAGAATGGAATCTCAGAGAGCAGGTTATAGATATCCACACACATCCCAAGGTACCAGCATGCAGACATTTAGCTACCTGGTGACAAGCCGTAGATGCATGGGCATTGTGTCATCACAGCACCGGTATCAATACCATTCCAGTATATGGATACATGAATCTTCCCAAGTACAAGTCTGTAGAAATCCCCACATTCCCAGCCACAAGGTTATAAATTAAGGCAGGATTTTAAAAAAAAACAAAAAGAAAGGTATTTCATCTGTGGTTGGAAAATTAAAGATAGAAGAAATCTAAGGAACAGGTTTATGACATGCCAGAAACATCAGCAGGTCTAAGGACTGAGAGCATTTTGTAACTAAGCAAATGAGGACTAAGGAATTGATAAAGGAAATCAAGATGCAGAAGTGGTTTAGAGTAAAGCATTACCACAGATTCTGCATCTACAATCTGGCAAACACCTAGTGTACCACTCTAGATTATGGAGCACTAGCATGGCTTTGTGCAGGGCAAGTCATACCTTATGAACTTGACTGAGTTTTTTTTGACAAGGTGATGCGGGTGATGAAGGTAGAGCTGTGGATGTTGTCTACATAGATTTAGTAAAGCATTTGACAAAGTCCCTCATGGGAGGCTCGTCCAGATTAGGGTGCATGGGATCAATAGTGAATTGGCCACTTGGTTTCAAACTTGGCTTACCCATGGAAGACAAGAGGCTAGTGATCGAAAGGACTTACTCTAGCTTAATGTCTGTGACTAGTGCTGTTCCACAGGGGTCTGTACAGGACCTCTGCACTTTGTGATGTATGTAAAAGACCTGGGTGAAAATGTAGTTGGGTGGGTAAGTCTGCAGATGATATGAAGACTGGTGGTGTTGTGGATAGCACAGATGGATGACCAGGAATACAATGGGATATGGATATGGGCAGAGAAATGGCAGATGGAGTGTAACTCAGCTAAATGTGAAGTTTTGCACCTTGGTAGGGCAAATGTAAAGAGACAGTACACGGTTATGGGCAAGACCCTTAAAAGTGTTAATGAGCAAAGGGATCCTGGGGTCCGTTCATAACTCATTGAAAGTGACTACACAGGTTGATAGGGTGGTTGAAGGCACATGGCATGCTCGCCTTTGTTAGTTGAGGCACTGAGTTCAAAACTCAGGAAATTATACTGCAGCTTTGGAAAACTCTAGTTAGGCCGCAACTGGAGTATTGTGAATAGTCACCCATTATAGGAATATATTGAGGCTTTGGAGAGGGTGCAGAAGAAGTTACCAGGATGCTGCCTGGATTAGAGAGCATGTGCTATAACGAGAGGTTGGACAAACTCAGGTTGTTCTCTCTGGAGTGGCGGAGGGGAGATCTGAGAGAAGTTTACAAGGTTATGAGAGGCATAGACAGAGAGTATCTGGTAGAATGTCTAATACCCGAGGGCATGCGTTTAAGGTGAGATGGGGTAGCTTCAAAGGAGATGAGAGAGGCAAGCTTTTTTTTTACACAAGAGAGTGGTGGGTATCTGGATTGCACTGCCTGGGGTGGTGGTAGAGACAGATATATTGGAGACTTTGAAGAGACAGTCAGATGGGCATGATGAATGGGAGGAAATTGGAAGGATGTGGATATTGTGTAGGCATAAAGGATTAGTTTAGTTGGGCATTTGATGATTATTTTATTTGGTTTGGTACAACATTGTAGGCCAAAGAGCCTGTCCCAGCGATGTACTGTTGTGTTTCACTCTGTAACTACAAGCTACCACTCGCCTAGTGTGCCAGACACTGTAACTACTCCCTGCGGCCAAAAACAGGAGAAACAAACTCCATCGATACGGCCCTGCTCTAATGTCTCTCTTGCCAATCAGTCTTCCTCGCTGGCTTTCCCTGGGGAACGGGGTTAGGTTGCACCATTTGCCAGTGATGGTAAAGCAGAAGAGGGTCATTTTAAGGGAATGGATTCTGTGGGAGAGCATTATCCACATCTTGAATCTGTACTCCGGGGTAGACGTCCTTCAGGTAGTGCTATACACAGAGCATGCCAACCGGACCCAAGGCCTGGGGTGGTAAAACAGCAGTGACATCAGTAAATCTGGTTACCGACTGGAGTCTGCACCCATCCACTTTACCTCTTTGTATCCATATCTCTCATTCTGCGCTTGATGGCGGAGTTTACTGAAAGGGAACAGGCAGATGGTTAGGTGACAAAAAGCTGGAATCACCCATTTTAAACCAATCCAGTTGCACAGATCGAGTGAAGGCATTTCCGTCTACAAGCGACATTCAAAAGCAGGTACAGCTCTGGGGTAGAACCGCAGTCCTCCACGGTGCATTCCAAATATTCAACCATCGGAAATACACCCACTTGGTCAAGGTGGAAAGTTGCACCTTAAATAGACACACAGCAGCTTGAAAAAGCAATTTCTCTTTGGCAGAGCTGCAAACCCTGATGTGTAGTTAGTGCTGTGGGAAACAAGGGACAGGTATGCTCTGTCTGGGGTAGGGGAAAAGTGAATGTGAAAGGATACCAGTCAGGGCTCATTGTAGGATGTAGTTAGGAAAGTTGTGCTGAAGCACTGCATAAGTAAAACTTTCGGTAATTCCCTCCTTCACCATCCCCATTCCCGTTTCTCTCTCTCAGCTCATCTCCTAACTTGCCCATCACGTCCCTCTGGTACTCCTCCCCCTTCCCTTTCTTCCATGGCCTTCTACCCTCTTCTATCAGATCACCCCCTTCCCCATCCCTTTATCTCTTTCAACTTCCCAGCTCTTTACTTCACCCCTCTCCCTCCCCCAAGTCCACCTATCATCTACCCCCTTGTACTTCTTCCTCCCCTCCCCCCACCTTCTTGCTCGGACTTCTCATCTTTGTTTTGTCCAGTCCCGATGAAGGGTCTCAGCCCAAAATGTCGACTGCTTTTCTCTTTCCCATAGATACTGCCTGGCCTGCTGAGTTCCTCCAGCATTTTGTGTGTGCAGCTAAAGGGTTAATGACTTTACCAGGGCAGGATAGCTATGGGGATTTAGGCACTCAAGGGTGTATTATGTTTCAGATTGTCCTCTTTCTCACACCGCGATGAAGTACTTCAACGGCTCATTACCTCAGCCCAGAAGATAACACAATCACTTCATCTAGAGACACAAGAGAAAGTTCAGGGGCTGGAAATGTGGAGCAGCACACAAAATGCTGGAGGAAGCCAGCAAGTCAGACAGCATCTGTGGTGACAAAATGGACAGATGACATTTTGGGGCGAGCTGAAATGTTGACTGTCCATCTCCTTCCACAGTGTGCGACTCCCTTCATCGAGAAATGTTCCTCTCCATTGTCCAACAGGCATTTATCTTTTGAAAACCTCACAGATCTAATCCCTTGTGCAGTCATTCCTCACTCAGTATTACAATCGGCCGACACAGTTACTGAACTCCATGGTACCCAACACTAATCCTCACGTAGTGATCTTTCCTGGAAATGAAAGAATGTCTGACAGCCTGCAGGAGTGGAAACAAGCAGAAGCATTTACAGAATGTCTTTAACACACAGGAAACATTAAATGACAGACCAGGTGTGTAAGGAGCAAAGGCTTGATCAGGTAGATGAGTTTAAAATCTATCAAAGAGGCAGAGAGACTGAAGAATTGAACTGCACAATGTGTAACCAGACTGCTGAAAGTGTGGTCGGTGAGGATGATGGATGAGAAGCCAGAGTTATTTGAGGTGAGAGTGTGGGTAAAAGTCACAGACAGGGAGGAACAGGACCATAAATGTTTTGAAAAAGGTGGTTCCTGTACTGGGGAGCCAATCTTCTTCGGCTGTCCATTGATTTCGATGTTGACTGAGGCCTGGGCAAGGTTGTATGGGAGACCAGCAGTTGCCCATGCCCTCTCCACACCACCGATGTTGTCCAAGGAAAGGGCACTAGGACCCATGCAGCTTGGCACTGGTGTCGTCACAGAGCAATGTGTTGTTAAGTGCCTTGCTCAAGGACACAACACGCTGCCTCAGCTGAGGTTCGAGCTAGCGACCTTCAGATCACTAGACCGACGCCTTAGCCACTTGGCCACGAGTCAATGAGGTCAGTGAGGACAGGTGAACAGGATTTGGGAAAGTGGTAGAAGCATTTTGGTGGTCAGAAGTGCCAAGGGCAAATTAGAATATAACTAGTGTTTTATAACAGCATCAACAATGGGGAGTTCGGCATAAAAACCAAAAGCACTCAATGTGGCAAACTGCAAGCTTGAAGTCACTTTGATGGAATGAGAACAGAGGCTCCAAACACTTTCAGAAAGAAGAAGGACGAGAAGCAGTCCACGGGTTCCTCCACTGCCGCAATGAGGCCACTCTCCGGTTGGAGGAACAACACCTTATATTCCGTCTGGGTAGCCTCCAACCTGATGGCATGACATCGATTTCTTGAACTTCCGATAATTCTGCACCCCCCCCCCCCCCTTTCTTCATTCCCATTCCTCTCCTTCACCTCCTTACCTGCCCATTATCTCCATCTGCTGGTCACCCCTTCTCTTTCGTCCATGTTCTTCTACCCTCTCCTATCAAATTCCAACCCCATCTTCAGCCCTTTATCTCTTTCACCTATCAGCTTCTCAGCTCTTTACCACCCTCCCCCTCCCAGTTTCACCTATCACCTACCACCCCTTCTACGTCCTCCTCCCCTGCCCCTCCACCTTCTTGCCTTTAACTTCGCATCCTCTTTCCAGTACCGATGAAGGGTCTCAGACCGAAACGTTCGCTGTTTACTCTTTTCCACAGACACTGCCTGGCCTGCTGAGTTCCTCCAGCATTTAGTGTGTGCTACTTTCAGGAGGAAACGTAGCTGCTCCTGGGGAGGCATGACTGAGTGGTAGGGAGCAGTAAGAGGAAACAGACTCGTTGGCAGCGTTCTGTTTCTCATTTGTGCTGACACACAATTTTAAACACTGACTGATGGAGTCAACGTGACAGGGTGCAGTGCAATCCTGCAGAATGTTGTTTCAAGGTCAAGTTTATTATCATCTAACTGTACTTACGTACATCCAAATGAAACAACGTCTCTCTACACCACAGTGCGCCCACAAACCATACATCACACACACAGCACGTAAAACAATACATTACCACAAATAAGTTAATATCATTCAAAATGCAAATAGCACACAGCGCGGATACACAGCTCACTGCCCCGGTGATGAGCCCTCCGTGGTGGCAGGGCATGCATTAGCCTCAGGTAAGAAGTTGTTACCCAGTTTGGCAGTCCTAAAGCTCTTTTACCCCCTTCCTGACAGGAACGGATCAAGGAGATCGTGGGACCCTCCACAACTGCGAGCCTAGGGAGCACACTTCAGCACTGGCTGGTCAAGTGTATTGACGTACTCTCCCCAAGCCATGCGGCACTGTGCCCCGTGTGCTTGTTAACCCACTGAATCATAAAGTATGCATAAAAGGAGTTTCAAATTAGTTTTGTGCCTCTACCTTTGCCTCCTAGCCCCAATGAGTTCCCTTTGCACTTACTGCTTTGCCTGATGTTACACTTCAACCACCTTATGGAAGACTGTCTCCGTCCTCCAGCTACCCCTGCCCTTGTGAATAATTTGACCCGAAATCCTGCAACAGTAAGCAAGCTCCCAGTCGCTACAAACATTAGATTGTGGCACTGTCGATTTTGGAGGTGAACAGCACATCGCCACTCTACCGCTATCAAATGGAAAATCCAGACGACCCCCACCACCAGCATATCCGCTCTCCACTGTTACCAACCCACACTTGGTCCACCAACATGTAAAGATGTTATTCTTTCATCCATGCACTTACAAACACCAGTTTTATTTATCTTGCAGGCTTCAATTTACTTTTGTTCAAGTACAAAATAAACCCTTCACAGCCTCCTGCCAAGGGAGCCAAAAATAGCCCTGAATATTTGATAGCAGTCTGCTGCCTCTGGTCCAATTGTTTGTGTCAGGAAGTTGACTTCCTTGACAAGCCTGCACATCATGTTCCCAGGCTAGACACCGGAAACACAATGATCTGGGTAGAGAAGAGATTGGAAACAACTGTTTATGCAAGAGTCAGGTAATGGCAGATTTATTGCTAAAAATAAGGGCCTGGCTTCGAAAAGAGATCCGTAGATAATTCTTCTATCTTCTGAGTCTCTGGAATTCCCTGCCCCAAGTCTGATAGAGGCCAGGTGATTAGATATATTTAAGCTGGAGATAGATAAATATTTAGAAGATCTAGGAATTGAGGGTTACAGGGAACTGGCACAGAAGGGAAGACCAGTATGATTATATTGATGGGGTTTGATGTGCCTGGTGATCTACTCCTGTTCTGATGTCCCTGTGTTCTCGGGCATTTAGCCATGTGTACCCAAGCTGAGGCAGAAATGGCAGCGCAGTGCAACTTGTGAGATTCTACGAATCCTTGTTGACCCCGAAGTCCGACCCGGAGCATGCTCACTGATCAGTGCCTGTGCCCTCTTCTGTTCTGATTTCACACACACACACACACACACACACACACACACACACACACACACACACACACACACACACACACACACACACACACACACACACACACACACACACACACACACACACACACACACACACACACACACACACACACACACACACAAATTTGACATGGACACCAGGACCAAATCTCAACTTCCAGAACAGGCAGGAAAAAAAGATCAAGTCAAAACCTCTCCCTTTCTGTAACTTCCTGCAGCCCTACAAGCCTCTAAGGATTTTTTTGTTCCCCCAACTCTAGCCTCTTAGAACATCAGCAGCTTGATCACTCAGTTGCAGGTTACTGGGCCCTCAGCTGCCCAAGCTCCACAAAATTCCCTGCTTCAGAGCTTGCTGCTGTTTGCCCGGGACTCGGACAATCTGCCCAATATTTCCTGATCTAGATTTGTATCAAATTTTGCATGCGCTCTGTGTAGCAGCCAAGAAATGTTGCTAAATTAAAGGCACTATGCTAATGTGAGCAGTTGTACTCAGTATTCAGTGCCTTGTGGAGGGGGACTATTCAGATCCTGATTAGGTCGCCTCTCTCGAATGAGCTCCTCACACTTCTTCCATTTTCTCTCTTCTCTTCAGTTATCCACATTTCTAAACACTACTTCGGATTCTATTTCCAACACACTACCTGATGTGAATTCCATCTTTATCAACCATATAAATAAAAACGTTCTTCATTCTTTTGGTGGCTACCAATCTGTGATTACTAATGAAACACTCACTTACTCACTTCCTGCCTGTTATGCCACCGGTGGTTAGGGCAACAATGAAGGTCCTCCATCTCTGGTGGGGTTCAGGGCTTCCTTCATCATGTCAGTAGCTTCCTCTTGGTTTTCACTACTGTCAGTCCCGTGTGGAGACTCAGGAAAACCATCACACTCAGATGTAGAAGGTTTCTTCATTGCTGTTTCCCTAACAATTGTTTTTTGACCAGTCAGGGTTGTTCACCCTGAGCTGAACCCCCAGACCTCGAGGACCAGTGAACCACTCTTAGTCTGGCCTCTACCCTTTGACCTGTTTGGCATGGGTGACCCTATCAAGAGCCAAAGCACGAGGCCCTGACTCCAAACAACATCGTTCTCTGGGTCATTGAGGCACGCAAGCCTCCAAACCCAATGACAAGTTTGTGGTCCTCCTGGAGGAACTATAAGTACCACAGGGAATCATTTATTTATGAAAACACATCAGGATTGACCACTTCAATCGGATTTCCTCTACATTCCTGGTTTTCTGCAGTAATCAGTGCTAAAGGCTTCAACTATAACTACAACTATAAAAACTTCTCGAGAGTGAAACCTGCTCACTAAAAGGGGAAGTTTCGGCACAGCAAGATATTATGGGGCAAGTGTATGATTTTTCTATCTGTGTTTTTTTCAAAGCAAATTAGGTCCCATAAAATTCTAACTCTGGATAAAAGTAACCAAGTTCTGGCAATGTCCATAAACATGTGACTTTCCAAAATAAACAGTCGATTGAGCCCTTCTTTGAAGTATAACCATTGTTGTAATGTCGGAAGCACAGCAGTTAATGTGCACTACAGCAAACTGCCCAGAAAGACAAATCAGACGAGTGGCCCAATAGTTGATGATAATTTTGTTTGCTGAGGGATTAATATCAACCCAAACACCCAGGATAACTCTTTGAAGTTGTTCCAATCCTTATGCCGGTACTGCATTGCATTATCACTCGGAATATTGCGTTCAGTTCTGGTGATCTCATTAAAGGAAGAATGTGGGAGTTTTATAGAGTGCAGAGGAGGTTTACCAGGATACTGCGTGGGCTACAGGGCTTGCCTTATAGGTCAAAAGTGAGCTGGGCCTTTTCTCTTTGGAGCGAAGGAGGATGAGAGGAGACTTGATAGAGGTGTACAAGGGGCAAGAGCCAGAGACTTTTTCCCAGGGTAGAAATGGCCAATACCACGGGGCATAATTTTAAGATGATTGGTAGAAAGTATAGGGGGGGATGTCAGAGGTAGGGGTAGTGGTAGAGGCAGACACACTAGGAGCATTTAAGAGACTCTTAGATAGGCACATGGACGATAGAGAAATATGGAGGGCAATAAAGGAGGGAGGAGTTAGATTGAACTTAGAGTAGGTTAAGAAGTTGGTACATCATTCTCCAAAGGGTCTGTACTGTGTTGTAATGTTCTATGTTCTTAAACTCAGGATTGGATCTCAGGAATGAATCTTGAATCCACAAGTTCTGATTGGGGGGGGGGGGCAAGTTTGCTGGCTCCTGGCCATGGGTAATATATTATAATTTACTGAAATTGCCTTTTTGCTATTATAACATAAAACAGCACAGCTGAGGAGCAGACCCTTCGGCCCGTGTCTGCTGGGATTTAAGTTCCTACTTTACAGAAGCCAGAATGCAACCACTTTCCACTTCTGAAGCAACCTGCCCTCCCCGGTTTAACCGACGGGAGAAACTGTTCAATTCTTCAGCAATGCCACTCAGTCCCAGTACCAGCATTATGCTTTCCGATCACTCAAGTCACGAACAAGAGTGACTCAAAGTTCAAGTTCGAAGGTGAAGCTCCGCTCCCCCCCCCACCCCCGTCGTTTCCACAGGCATTCCGCCTCCACCAGGTTCCACACAGCCGCAAGTCAGTTAACAGCAGCTTGTCAGCACGACTCTTATAAACACAATGGTGGTTTCCTGTCCATCCTGCTCAGCATTTCTGCTTTAGCTGTCTGTTGGATATAAATATCACCTGCATTGTTGTTTGAGTCGGAAATGCCACTTTGCGAAGCAGTGAGAGTGCGCTGCCTTTAGAAGCATGCACAGATAACACAGAGACTTCTACCGGGAGAGGAGCAAGGAAAGTCCTTGAAAGGGAAGTAATTTGGGTGTAATGTCTCCAAACTCCTCAGGTCAGCAGCAGCGTCAGTACGGCCCTGTGTCTGCCTACCTCCAGTCTTGAATCTCCCGGGTTAGAGCGACTCTGACACATGGACGGTGCTGAGGGACACCGCGGACTCCTGCAGAGCGGGCAAATGGAAGCAACGCGCAAGTCAGCAGCAGGTCGCTGGCTTCTCACCACGGCAACCCAGGCTCTAAACCAGCCAGCGGTCATTCCTGCAAGACAGCGTGAACAGTGCGCACGGCGCATCCTGTAGCACTTTCCAATTTGGCCTTGCTGATCCTGACCAGTGACACTGGTGCTAGTCAGAGGCTAGTCTATGGTACACTACTGAGTGTAACTATGGTGCCGTGTAATGGTGACAGCACAAACACCGCACGCTTTCATTAGCACAGAAACACACGATACAGGAAGATTGGGCAAACACCCTCTGACAAGCTGACGACAGATTACCTGATAAAATAACAGCAGAATATCAGACTCAGCACAAAGACAAAGATCCCGGTGCCGAATATCACCATGTAGATATTTAACGGAAGATCCTGGAAGGTTATCGGAGGCATCGTGCACGACTTATTCGAGTAGATCAACCCCAAACCACAGAAACATCCTAGAAAGTGGGAGAACGCAAAGGTGTTAATGGCTAACACGGCACAAGTGTAAGAAGGCTTTCACTGCCCTCTCCTATTTCTGATAGCACATTGCAAATTTACTCTGCCACTGCGCTGATCCCAAATTCATTACTCATGCCTGTGCCTAGGAGTGTTTAGTTAAAGGCTATTCCACTACAGGAAGAATCACAGCCAGGTCCCTTCAATGATTTTGTTTTTCAATACAGAATAATAGTTCTTATTCCACTCTTGCCATAGAGACCATGCCAGAAATGTGGCAATCTTATAGAAACATAGCAATATGACTGACCCACAGCCCCGTTACAGCTTGTACGAGGTTGGAGAGTAGAACCGATTCATGACGGTATGAGCTTAGGCTTTCATTGTAGCCGTCTGGGAGCTTCAAAAGAGGAAGAGCTGATGATCATTTATTGATCATCAGCTCTTTGACCAGAACATCCGATGTCATTGGGAATTGGCCAAGTGATCACATTATTGTTGGTAGAATCTCAGATGGTGACGAGAGGGCGATCTATCAGCTAGTTGAGTGGTGTTGTAGCAACAACCTTGCACTCAACGTCAGTAAGTTGTGGATTTCAGAAAGGGTAAGACAAGGGAACACACACCAGTCTTCATAGAGGGATCAGAAGTGGAGGGAGGGAGCAATCTCTGACGATCTATCAAAGAAGGCAAGACAGCGGCTATATTAGAAGTTTGAGGAGACTTGGTATGTCACTAAAGACCCTCGCAAATTTCTAGAGATGTACCATGGAGAGCATTCTAACAGGCTTCATCACCATCTGGTATGGGGTGGGGTGGGGGGGGGGGAGGCTACTGCACTGGATCAAAATAAGCTGCGGAGAGTTGTAAACTTAGTCAGCTCCATCGTGCCATCATGGGCACCAGCCTCGGTAGTATCCAAGACATCTGCAGGGAACGATGCCTCAAAAAGGTGGCATCCATTATTAAGGACCCCCATCACCCAGGACATGCCCTCTTCTCACTTTGACCATCAGGAAGGAGGTACAGAAGCCTGAAGATCACACTCAGCGATTCAGGAACAGCTTCATCCCATCTGCCATCCGATTCCTGAATGGACATTGAACCCATGAACACTCCCTCACTACTTTCCTCTTCCTATTTTTGCACTACTTATTTAGTTTAACTATATATATATATATGACTCTTGCGGGCTGCCCTCAGCTCATCCCCGTGTTGGCCGTTGACACAAGCGACGTATTTCACTGTCTCTTCACTGACGCACGTGTGACATAGAAAGCTCATCTTAGCTTATAAACTGGACACTTGTTCCACAATTCTTTGAAACGTAACCTGAGTTGCAAAACAGACGCTTAAAAGATTTTTATTATATAATCATATATTAAACAGATGCATATACTGTATATCAATATAGTAACAAAAGTGGAAGGCAAAAAAAATCTGTAGGTGAATACTGAAGTATTAACAAAATCGCGAAGTATATACAGAATAAGGATTTTCTAGAGGAACACATGATCTTAATCTAAAGGTATTAAACTCTGCAGCGATATTTGGCGGGTGTACCATGATGAATTTTTGTAGCTGGGCAGGTAGACGAGGTGGGAAAGTAGAAGAAGGAAGTTCATGCAAGAACAGTATAAAACACTCATCAGGACACAACTGGTACAATTTTAAAGCTGGGGCGGGATGAGGAGAACATGTACAGTATATTACTCAGGTATGGCGAGGTTGAGGATGCTTCAAAAGAAGCTAAGGGGAGGTGTCATCAAGGTTTATAGAATTGTGGGGCTTTGGTGAGGAGAAGAGGAAGTCATAACCCAAGGGGAAAAGACCTACTGTCCATTTTCTGCCGCAGGTGCTTCCTGAACCGCTGAGTTCTTCTTGAGTGTGTTGCTCAAGACCAAGGTGAGGCTTGGAGGAGAGATGAAGAAAGATATTTTCAGCCCAAGTGTTTGGTCTCTGCAGCTCAGCCAGCAAGATTGGTGCGGGCGGATACCTCGTCGCACCCGACCTGCCAGGCCAGCCCTCGATAACATGGAGCCGGAATGTGACCGGCGCGGGCACAGCTCGATGGCCGGATTGATTCTGTCCCGCTGATTTCCCCGATTCCATCACACCGCGCTGGTTATTGCTGTGGCGTCCTTGCCACAAATCGATCACGGAGAGATTTCCAAGGTTACTGGATTTAAGTGAGGGCAGCTACGGCGGGAGCGGGGGTGGGGGGGGGGGGGGGAATACCAGGTCTGAATCTTTGCAGGAAAATGTGACCAATCTCTCGGGACGGATTCCAATTAGAAACGTTAGAAACCAGTCGTAAAGAGCCGCCTCTGGAACAAAGGGGCATCGAGGTAAGGTGGTCACTAACAAGAGGACAAACCAGTACTTCAGGACGGATTTTGCTACCCGGTGATGACGGTGTGGACCTCCCCGTCAAAGGGAGCGGCTCCAGAAGATTGTGCAGAGACGTTTCCTGGGAACCTTGATATTTTTGTGAGGGAAAGGGATTTGATAAACACAGACGGGAAAGGGCACCGGGTCTAAACACTGCGACCTGTTGGGCCAGAGACCCCTGATCTATCAGGATATCTATTTCCACATTGCTAAAGGAGTGATATTGTCAGTACAATGGGACTTAGACTCTGCTGGAGTCTGAATTTACTTCTGGGCTGTATTGCATCTTTCCTGTTGATAGGCCGCTCACACACTATCTATAATGTATGCTTACACAGATAGTTTATCATTAAGCAAAGACAGAACGCACCATTCCTTTCAGATATTGTCGACTAATCTCTGCCGTCTTTGAGCACCCCTCTGCTCCGCCACCTTCCGAGGAGGACGGCCGCCTCCGCGCAACCCCCTGCACCCCGACCCCTCCTACTTCCCCACACTGAACCCCCGGCACTGTCCGACCCTCCTCGCTATTGCAGGGCTTCAAACCGCGGTGCTCTACCTGCTCCAGAGCCGGAGCGTCGGCACTCCCCGCGACCGTTGAATGTGAGGCAGGGGCGGCCAGCCTGCGGTGCGGCGGCGGCGGAGACAAAGCCCGCCGGCTGGCTGCCGAGCCATGCGAGGGACATCTGTCCCCATTGTTCGCAGTTCTGGCCTCCATCCTTCCCTCTCACACAAACACACACACAAAGACGCAACGAGACAGCCGCCCAGACCAACAAGACAATGGGGGGATGAAATGCCCTCACCGTTACACCACTGGAACGGGTGCATCAATAGTTCTGGGTACCGAGCTCACCCACGGGACTGGTGATAGGGGAACCGGGCACGCACCAGGGTCCCCCCGAGAACAGCGCCAGCTCTCCTGCGTTACTGTCCACACCGACAGGGATAAAGCCCCGGGGAGTCCGGCTGCGGAACGCGGCTCCTGCTGTCTGTCCCGGCCAGCCGCTCAAAATAAACACCCGAGGAGCTGAACACTCTTCCTCTTCCTCTTCAACCCAAGGCCAAGTGAGCCGGAGTGCCGCAGAGCCGAGCAGGAGGCGCCGTCCGTTCTAGCCCTCCACGCCCCCTTCCACCCCCTGGCTGTCAGAGCGGCCCCCGGAGACGGTTTCACAAATAGCCGAGGCGGTTGTAAACGTGCGGATTAGCAAAAAAAAAGAATGTAAGACTCTGTCGGGCCGCAAGAGAAAGCTCGCGTTTGTTTATGGGGAACAGTTCGTTCCAGTCCGCGGGCGCCGCCTGTGCTTCGCCCAGACTCAGGTACGCGCACAAGGGAAGCCCCGTCCCGTCACCTCAGCATCTGCACCCAACTCCGGCGCGGGCAGCAAAAGGATCAGGGCCCCCAGAGCTTCGGCCGCTCCAGCGAAGCGGGATCTGGAATCCGGGGCGAGGGCTGTCCCAGCATCGGCAGATTCCCTCATGTTCGCGGGAGGTACCCGGCGGGACGGGCAGGCGACGGTTCAGGTCGGGATCCCTCATCCGGGGCCGATGCTGCGGACAGCTTTCCAACACACAGTGCTGGAGGAACCCAGCGGATCAGGCGGCATCGATGAAAATCAATGAACAGACGTCGTTTTGGGGCCGAGACCCTGGAAAGGAAGGGGAAAGGCGCCAGAATAAAAAGGCGGGGGAGAGGAGGACAAGCCGGGTGGGTGGGAGTGGGAAAGGTAAAGGAGTGAAGAAGAGGGTTTGACACAGTGGTAAAGAAGTCATGTGGCTTACTTGCACCGTTAGTTCAAAGTTGCAGCCTTACAAGGATGCTGCCTGGATTGGAGGGCGAACCTTACGAGAATAGGTTGAGTGAACTCGGCCTTTTCTCCTTGGAGCGGCGGAGGATGAGAGGTGGCCTGATAGAGGTGTATAAGATGTTGAAAGGCATTAATCATGTGGATAGTCTGAGGCTTTTTCACAGGGCTGAAATGGTTAATACGAGGGGAGGGCATCGTTTTAAGGTGCTTGGAAGTAGGTACAAGGGGAATGTCAGGGGTAGTTTTGTACACAGAGGATGGTGGGTGTGTGGAATGCACTGCCAAAGGCAGATACAATAGGGTACAATAAGAGACTCTTAGATAGGTACATGGAGCTTAGAAAGGTAGAGGGCTATGCAGTAGGGAAATTCTAGGTAGTTTCTCCAGTAGGCTACATGGTGGGCTCAACATTGTGGGCCGAAGGGCCTATAATGTGCTGTAGATTTCTATGTTCTATGTTTATGAAACTCTGGTTAGGCTTCATCTGGAGTGCTGTATACAGTTCTGGTTGCCCCTTATAGGAAGGATGAGGAGGCTTTGGAGAGGGTGCAGGACAGATTACGGGGGGGGGGGGTGCTGCCCATTTGGAGGACAGGTTGGACAAGCAGTGGCATATTCTCTGGAGTGATGGGGGCCGATGGGAAGGGGGGGCACAGATAGAGAGGGCACCCAGCATCTTTCTTTCCAGGATTGAAATGTCTAGTATTAAAGGAATTGGGTTTAAGGTGAAAGGAGATGAGTGAGGCAAGTTTTTAAAAATTAAAATACAGAGAATGGTGGGTGCTTGGAATTCACTGCTGGGGTGATGGTGGTTGATAGGAGTAATTCAGAGAGTAACACAGAAAAGGGATTGGCATGGCCTAATGTGAGGAAGAGGGATTAATCGGAAGTCATTGGTTTCAGCACGATATGGTGGGCCTAAGTGCCTGTCCTCATCAACCTTCCATGTCAACGCATTCTCTACTGGGTGGCAGTAGATGCCAGTGCAATTGGCCCTCAGACCATGTGTTAGGAGAAAATAATCTTCCAGGATTCTTGTTTGTAATTTATTATCCCTGACTAAAAATGATAGTTGCAAAGACTGGATCGGGCCTCCTGTATTCCATGGCCAAACAGCACCCGAGTATTGGAGAACAAAACCCAGTGACTGAGGAAAACAAAACTAGCAACACGGTTAGCTGCAGATTTGCTACTTTCAAGTGTTTAGTTTAGAGACAGTTCAGAATTAGAATCATCAGATCGTGAAGTTTGTTAACTTAGTGGCAGCAGTACAATGCAATATATAATAATAGAGAAAAATGTGAATTACAGTAAATATATTTATTTATAATAGTAAAATTAAATAAGTAGAGAAAAAAATTAAAAAGTGAGATAGTGTTCATGGGTTCAATGTCCATTCAGAAATCAGATGGCGGAGGGGAAGAAGCTGTTCCTGAATCACTGAGTCTTCAGGCTTCTGTACCTCCTTCCTGATGGTAGCAATGAGAACAAGGCATGACCTGGGTGATGGGTGTCCTTAATGATGGACGCCATCTTTTGGAGGCATCACTACTTGAAGATGTCCTGGATGCTTGGAGGCTGGTGCCCATGATGGAGCTGACTGAGTTTATTTCCTGTAGCTTATTTCCATCCTGTGCAGTAGCCACCCTTCCATACTAGATGGTGACACAGCTAGTTAGAATGCTCTTCATGGTACATCTGTAGAAATTTGAGTGTTTTTTGGTGACATTCCCAATCTCCTCAAACTCCTAATGAAATATCGCCACTGTCGAGCCTTCTTTGAAGCTGCATCGGTATGTTGGGCCCAGGATAGATCGCCAGAGATGTTGACATGCAGGAACTCAAAATTGCTCACTCTTTCCACTTCTGAACCCTCTATGGAGGACTGGTGTGTGTTCCCTTATCTTACCCTTTCTAAAGTCCACATTAATTAATTATGTGGGCTGTCATGTTATAGTTCTGCAAGGCGATGGCGGGACTGCACGTGGAATACTGTGTGTGGCTCCTGCCAACAGTCTGGAGAGGGTGCAGAAAGATTCAAAAAGATGCTATTGAGACCACAGGGCTTGAACTACAAGGAGAGATTGGATAACTGGAGCGAAGGAAACCTATATAAACATGAGGGGAGTAGGTTTCCTTCCCCAAAGTAGAGAAATCTGAAAGTAGAAGGCATGCCCTCATTATGAGTACGAACTCCTAAATCCAATGTTCATTTTGCTTCCTTTCTACTTAATTTATTCTTAAGCACTGACACAGACCTTTACTTTAACCACAAGCTCCGGTAGTGCAATCTACGGTTTCGTAAACACAACCCACAAAATGTCCTTCTCTTGCTAGAGTTCCTCAAAATCATTTGAGCTCAGCAAGGAATCAGCTCCTAACCTCTGGGCCAACAAACAAGAATAGTCGGTGGAAAATAGAAGAGGAAAAACTCTCCTTTCTTTCTCAGGCAGAGCAACCCAGAAGACACAAGTTCAATCCTAATATTCACTTGCATTTACAAAATAAGCAAATCAGTGCAGCCTGGTGAACCATCTTCTACCTCCATGACAGAAAAACATCCATGGTCAGGTATCTCACCTCTAATAAGTATCAGAAGGTACTTACTCAAAAGAACCTCCATGCTGCTTCCCAATTCTGCCTACTTGAAACTCAAACATTTGCCAAGAAGTTCTGGTACTGAAGATGTTGGTGAGGCATAACTGTGTGTGCATTTCTGGTCACCTACCTACAGGAAAGATATCAACAAGTTTGAAAGAGTACGGAGAAAATTTACAAGGACATTGCTGGGACTTGAGGACCTGAATTATACCTGATGTGCGTTTGCAATATCAGAACCCAAGTGCGGAGGAAAGACAGACTTCAATGTAGAGATGACGACCACAGTTTATTCATAATAATTCCAACACAGTGAGACATTACATTCTGAAAAGTAGGACCTTTAATTGGCGCTGATGAGGCAGCCGCTTAAATAATACAAGTAACACAGAATCCCCGAGCCGATCAAAATGAACTTAACAAGCTTAAACAGAAAGCACTAGGAGACCACTTTCCAGAGTTGCTGGATAAAAACACAAGGAAATCTAAATGATAATGACTCATTAAACAACAATTAACCAATCCAGGTGCTCTTAAAAACCTCGGAGGCCAACGTTCTCCAGCTCACCGCACAAGCCCGAAGAGCTCATTACAAGGTTGAATAGGTTAGGACTTTATTCTCTGGGAGTGTAGGAGAATGAGGGAAGAATTATACAAGATTATGAGGGGTATAAATAGGGTAAAGGCAGGCAGGCTTTTTTCCAGTGAGGTTGGGTGAGACTAGAACTAGAGGCCATGGGTTAAGGGTGAAAGGTGAAATGTGAAATACATAAGGGGAACATGAGGGGGATGTTCTTCATTCCGAGGGTGGTGAGACTGTGCAATGAAGTGGTGGATGTGGGTTTAATTTCAACAATTAAGAGAAATTTGGATAAGTTCATGGACGGGAGGGGTATAGAGAGCTATAGTTCAGGTGCAGGTCGAGGGAATTAAGCGAAATAGTTTGGCACAGAGTAGATGGGCTGAAGGAACTCCTATTCTCTTTAATCAGAACACAACAGCACACAAAGAAGAAATATTGGAAGAGAATATCCTAATATTTTTATTTTATGTGTGCTCAAAGTTTTTCAGTCTGTTACTGCACTACATGTGAACTCTTATTGGTACTGCTGCTTGGAATCTGTTATCAACCAGTCAGGAATAAGGTTTCCTTTCCCACCGCTCTAAGCTGATTTGTATTTGTCTGTCTCTGCTGTCACCTTCACTCTCTCCTCCCTCACTCTGTCCGCCCGTTTTTAATTTTGCTTCGGTGCTACTGTCGTTTTGGTAGAATTGAAATTTGAAATCTGTCCTGTGGGTTGCTTGGATTTCCAGCATCTGCAGATTTTCTCTTGTTTGTGATTTTAAAAAAAGAACATCAGTTTGGCTGTGGTCCTTCATCAAACCAGAACGTTACCTAAAATGAACTAACATCACACCATTCTGTGGTTGCACTGGGATGCAGTACCAGTGAATTAACAGCTAAAGCATCCAACCTGTGGAATAAATATTCATTGAAGTAATTACATCAACATACAAATAATGTGGACAGAACAAAATAGAGGGGAAATTATGGAGTAGGTTTTAGGAACAGCAAACTCCAACTTCTGCATATTGTATTAATAGTGCACGTAGATTTACACAAGTTCAGGGCCGGAATCTATAAGTGATGATCATATTCATTCCAAGCAGATAAGCTTGACAGTCAGGTGTTTATAATGCGGATTTTGCTAAAGAAAAATGTTATCACAGTAACTGGTACCACCTTTGTATTTGCTTAGAAGAAATAAACTTGGATATAGCTGGATGCAGGTACATAACGTGGATTGTAGTTATAGATCAGAGAGGCGCTCTCTTCTTCTGGGCTTGGGAAATAATGCAAGTTCTTCCGGGCTGTGAAAGAATTTTTTGTAGTCAGCGGCAAGTAAATCAGGAAGGTGATTTATCAAAATAGTGGTCTTTGACCTCAGGAACGGGTTCACAATGAACAACGGGAGAAGTGGTGTCTTCAGCATGTGACTGGTGTTATGACCATCATCCTCATTCCAGAGAGCAGCAGGAATAATGACAGACTCAGCTGAAACAGTGATCAATCCTCAGAAAACGTGCCCTCCCAGTGAACTCGGGCTTCTCTTTGCACCAGAGAAAGCAAACGCAAGTACAGGAAGTAAATGGGGAATTTATACTGAGATCTGAGAAGAGAACCGTAGTAACAGAGAGCTCAAATCCAATACCTCAATCTAATTTTCATGTGCTCGCCAGCAGGGCCTTTAGCTGTGTTATAATCATTGTGAAGGAGAATGGTGTTTTCTGCAAAAATCTACACCAGCACATTAACAAAGGTCACTGGATAGCGTTCAAGAACAAAGCACGGTATGATGGTTCTTCCTTCAGGAGAAGCTGGGAGGTGATGGGTGGAAGAGGCGACAGAAGCTGATTGAAGAGAGCAGTGGGCCATGGGGTAAAAGGAAGGAAGTGGGGCACCGGAGGAAGGCGATTGGCCGGGGTGAGAGGGCCACCATTATGAGGGAGAACAAAGGTGAGGAGTTGGTGGAAAGCGGAAGGAAGCAGTTACTGGAAGCTAGAGAAATCAATATTGATGCCACCAGGTCGGAATGTGAGGTGTTACTCCTTGAGTCTGTATCTGGCCTTATCGTGGCAGTGAAGGAGGCCCTAGACATGCAGGTTGGTGTGGGAATGGGGAGTGGCCACCAAGGGGCAGTTGCAGCAGATGCTGGACAACTAGATTCCCTGTTCTTCTCCAGCCCTCTTCCACCCGTCACTTCCTTACCTCTCTTGCATCATGCCCTTCCAATACCTTCCTCTCTCTCCTGGATGCACCCATCTCCTGCCAACTTATGCTCCCCCCACCCACCCCTCAGACCTTTTTTTATTCTGGCTTCTGCCCCTTTCCTTTCCGGTGCTCGAATGCCGACTGCTGACATTCTTCCGCAGTCTGGCCTGCTGAGCTCCTCCACCGTTTTGTGTGAGCTTCTCAATGTCTCCAGCACCTGCAGAATCCCTTGGTGTCACCCCAATTAACCTCCGCTAAATGGGAATGGAGGAAACAATAAGCCTGGGACTATCCTGGTAGAGGTGCAACACTCCCAGCACCAGCTGACCTCTAGGAAGCACCAACATTCGAGCTGCCTCACAGTCAGTTCCGTTACTTGAACCGAAGTAGGAGAACCGGACATGCTGCTCGTGACATCAGTGTAGGAGATACGATTCTCTCCACATTAAACACTTATGTGAGGATCTAATTCTTCCGGTTTTCACTTCCAGATTATTTGTCAATGTACAAAAAAGAAAAGTAAGTTTTTAAAGATCTAATTTTAAAGAGATACAGCATGGTGATAGGCCCTTGATGCCTTAGTATGTCCATGTGACCAAGTAACCTGCGTCTTTGGAAAGTGGAAGGAGACCAGAGTACCCACGTGGTCATGGGGAGAACATAGTAGCTCAACAGAGACAGTGGTGGGAACTGAACCCAGGTTGCTGATGCTGTAATAACATCACGCTAGCCATTATACCACCGTGTCGCCTGCCGCCCCTCCCCGCCAAACTGAAATTCTATTTTCGGATATGGTGACCTGCTCCCCTTCACGCTCTTGGCTGTCAACACTGTACCTTCATTTACGAAAAAATCAGCGAGGAGAAAGGAGAGTTGAACCGCATGTGGAGAGTGCGGGAAAGCCATATCCGGCTGCCACTGGAACCGACTTACTTCTGGATGCCACTGGACCCCGTAGAAAGGATAACGGATCCCTGGAGTGATGGACGAATGAAAAATCTTCATTAGGAACCTAAGTGAAAATAGCCAGGTTTACCATCCATTCATCCTGACCTTAAAGCAGATCATCCTGCAATTCTAACAACAACACACACAAAATGCTGGTGGAACACAGCAGGCCAGGCAGCATCTATAGGGAGAAGCGCTTTCGGGCCAAGACCCTTCGTCAGGACTAACCGAAAGGAAAGATAGTAAGAGATTTGGAAGTAGTGGGGGGAGGGGGAAATGATAGGAGAAGACCGGAGGGGGTGGGATGAAGCTAAGAGCTGGAAAGGTGATTGGCGAAAGTGATACAGAGCTGGAGAAGGGAAAGGATCATGGTAAACAAGGTCTAATTACAGAGAGAGGTGTAGCGATTATTCCAATAGAAGTACAGAGAAAAGTCTTGTGGAATATTTTCAGAAAGTCGTTGAGAAGTTCAAGTTCTCTGGCCCACCAAATCCATGCAGAACATCAGGCACCGATTTTTACACCAACCCTACACTAACCCATCAATCTATTTTAGTCTCCCATGGTCCCTTCAACTCCCTCCATCTACTCACTGGAGGGAATTTATAGAGGCTACTTAACCCACTGACCTTCACATCTTTAGGATTCGGGAGGAAACAACAGCACACAAAAGTAACTCACACAGACACAAAAAAAATGTACAAAAATTCACAAAAAGCCCAACCCAATTTTTCACAAAAAGATCCCATTGAGCTTGATCCAACTACATCAGTAACATGCACCAGTTTCCTTATCCTGTGTATCTATCTGGCTTTTATATTACTTTTATCTTGATTGTTCACTTCAAATGCTTCTTACATTAAGAGGTTCTTGGAAAAGAATATTCTACTCAATTCCTTATCTCTGAGGTTTCTAAATTTGCTTATCCCTGGGGGTATGGAAGACTCCTCTGGTACAGGAGAGCTGGCTGTGTGGGAAGACGTTGCCCACAAAGGAACTGTGAGGGTAAATCCAAAAACGGGAATCCAGCGGAGTCGATATTCAGACGGACAGAGTACAGATACAAATGCCAGAAAGGCTCAGGAAAATTCACTGGCACAATCTGGTCACAAACAGGTGAAAACACAGGACTGAAATACACTGAGCAATAAACAGAGAGGCAGATGATAGGTGGAGCACAATCAGACTCCGGTGGCAGCAATACAGGTAATAATGAGAAACAGGTGAGAGACGGAGTACTCAGTAATACAGGGGCCGGAGTGGAGCAGGAGCGGGAACAGGACCATGAAAACACACAAGAGCACGTGGCAATACAAAACCACAGACTGATGGCTAGGGAGAAACACACAAAAAGACAGAGTTCAACTGGAGGTACTAACAGGTCTGCAAGTTCTACAAAAAATGCTTCTCAACCTGTTATTTCTACAGTGAGGGTTGATAAGGTACATGGAAGAATGGTGAAAAATACACACCGACTTTCTCTGAACAATTCTTAAATGATTTTTATATTTCAAGGATGACTAAGGCAGATAAGGAAATTGTACTGAACAACCATTTACCCTCTTACTTTCATTCTACAATAGCAATCACTTCATTCGCCTTACCCTCCATCGTTGACACAAATTGAATGCCCTTCCTATCGGTATTCGTGGTCAGGATTGTAAAGAATTTATTTAGCTTCTCATTATCCTGAAAGGCCTGTGAAAAAGCAGAAACAATCGTACACAGAAAGCAAATACATGCTCGCTACAAGAGAGGAAGGTGAGCACCATTCTGGATGGATACATTTAGATAAGTGAATTGATTTTACATGCCAGTGACTATTGTTTGAAAAAGAGTAACTTACTTAATCTAATTAAGTGACTGATGTAAGAGATTACAGTATCTTCCTCATTCCCTCAACTGGTTCTTCATCCCTCTTCCCCCATTTAAATTTGCCAGAGTCGGCAACAATGCTGGTGTTTAACATGTCTGAGTGCAGTGGGTGCATACGATGAGTCACACCGCAATGTAGTTACACCGATTAAGTTATATTGCATCAACCTACAGTGTCAAGCCGGTCCCTACGTTAGCTTTTCACAGAATTCCTTGTGCTCTGCACAGTACCTGCTGACTGCACAGGGCGTAGAAACATACCAGACTTTAGTCAAACTTTACCTGCACGGAAAGGGAAAAATGATGGAAGTTTGCAGCCAGAGGCTCAGTGGACAATGCTCTGTAAACATCGGGTGGAAAGTTCTGAAACATTTTGCTAGATGCAGCAGCTGGGAAGAAAGAAATGGTGCTGAGGTGAGTTGATGAATGAAGTTCAGAACACAAAGTTCAAAGTAAAATTGAGTAGACTCCTTCCATTTAAGCAAGATTGCTCTTCTTGCTAAAAGAAAGGTAAAAACTAAAACCTGTAGGTTAGGAGTATTTAAAGTTATATCTTCATTTGCAATAATACCAAACAAGGCAGTAAGGGGATTTGGGTCAAATTGGACCCTAAAAAGTTATGAGAAGGTATGAAATACTTCCCGCCAAAACTTTTCAATTGTAGGGCAAAACCAAAACATATGAATTAAAGAGGCATCAGCAGAGTTGCATTTATTACAAAGTGGAGAAACATTCGGGTAAAAACTGGACAGCTTCTGTTTAGAAATGTAAGCTCTATGAACCACTTTAAATTGTAGAAGAGAATGACGAGCACAGAAAGGTGATTTATTAACCCATTTAAGAATTTTATTCCATCTATCATCAGAAATCTGACAATTTAGGTCATCCTCCCAAGCTTTTTTTATTTTATCTAAAAAGTCTTGTCTAGAATCAATCAACAAGTTATAGATAACAGTAATAGAACCAGTAACAAAAGGTTTTAAATTTAAAAGATC
This sequence comes from Hemitrygon akajei, assembly GCF_048418815.1. Classification (NCBI taxonomy): domain Eukaryota; kingdom Metazoa; phylum Chordata; class Chondrichthyes; order Myliobatiformes; family Dasyatidae; genus Hemitrygon; species Hemitrygon akajei. Next base: position 189,113,756 of record NC_133124.1, on the reverse strand, counting down.
GTCCAGTAAATTTTTATCAGGACCTATAGGAAAAGTAGCTAATTGGAAATGTAGAAAATCTCTAATTTGAAGGTATCTGTAAAAATGTGTTTTTGGGAGTGCAAATTTATTTGACAATTGGTCAAATGAAGCAAGAGGAGGAGTCTACCCCTCCTACACATCTTCAATGGCTATGTGATATTATGTCTTATTTAAATTTAGAAAAGATCCGCTGCTCAGTCTTAAATTTGAAACAATCTTTTTATGATATTTGGGGACTTTTCCTAAATTACTTTTCCAATTTATAAAGTTTAACAGTGCACAGACTTTTATGTATATTTTTATCTTCTCTTCTTAAGTGAATATGTCTTTTTTTCTAATTATCCATTGTCATCCATCAGCTTTTTTCTTTGGTAGTTGGTAGGGGGTTGACTTTTTTTATATAAAAAATTTATTTTATGATGTATGACTTATCTTTAAATTTTTGATTACAGAGTATATACCTTTATGTGTTATGCTATAACATTTTGATCAATTTTATTACAATATATGAATGTACACAAGTTATGTTGAGATGTATCTATGTGTTGCACTCTGTAAATCTTGTTTTTTTCTTCTGAATAAAAATATTGTAAAAAGAAAGTAAAATTGAGTATCGAAGAACATATTTGTTACCATGTACCACCTTGAGATTCATGTTCTGCAGGCATTTACAGGAAAATACAACAGAACTTTATGAAAAACTGAACAGATACAGACTGAACAATCTGCAAAGAAGACAGATTGTGCGAATAGAAATAACACTGATAACAAGTCGTAAAGTGTCCTTGAAAGTGAGTGTGTTGATTGTAGCATCAGTTCAGATTTGTGGCGAATGAAGTTATCCACACTGGTTCAAGAGCCTGATGGTTGTTGGGTAATAATTGTTCCTGAGCCTGGTGGTGTGAGACCCAAGACCTGTGTAACTCATACCCGATGGTAGTGGTGAGGAGAGGACGTGGCCTGAATGGTAGGGGGTCTTTGAGGATGGGTGCTGCCTTCTTGTGTAAATGTGCTTGGTGGCGAGGAGGACTTCACCTGTGATGGACTGGGCTGTATCCACCACTTTCTGTAGTTTTTCCTTGTGTTTCATACAAGGAAGTGATGCAACCAGTTAGGATACTTTCCACTGGGCTTCTATACATAGAAGTGTCAAAACTTTTGGTGACATCAATGCAAACTTCTAAGAAAGTAGAGACACTGTTGTGCCTTCTTTGTGAGGGTATTTACATGTTGGTCCCAGGACCCCGGACAGATCCTCTGAAATGAGGATTTTAGAGTTACTGACTCTCTCCACCTCCAATACCCTTAACTTAGTTCTCACTCATGCTCCACCTTCCCACATCACTCCATCATCTGGCCTTCATTACCTTTACCTATCACCCCACCCTTCCCTTTTCCATCTGCCAATCATTCCTCTTCACTGAGTAAAATTGGTATATACATGTCACTACATACAACCCCAAGATTCTTTTCCTGCGCACATACTTAGCAAATCTATAGAACAGTAACTGTAAACAGGATCTGTAAACTGGAAACATCAGAAACTGTAAACTGTAAACAAACTAAGCAAATGAAGATAATAAATAACGAGCATGAAATAACAAGATAAATGATTTTTAAATAAGTGTAGTTATCCCTTTTTTTTTTTCCAGAGTCTGATGGTTGAAGGGTAATAACTGTTCTTGAGCTTGGTGGTGTGAGTTCACCTATTGCATTGCCAGATCTTGACCCACCCCTCCCTTCACTTTTCCATACTAGCTGTCTTCCGTCTACCTTTCAGTCCCGATGAAGGGTCCTGAATTGAAATACTGACTGTCTATTTCACTCCACAAATGCTGACTGGCCGCTGAGTTCTTCCAGCAATTTGTCATTTGCTTACAAGATAACCCACGTGCAATCCAATGAACTACTTCCAATACATTAACTATCTTACTTAAAGAAGGAGGTCAACCATTGATTGTTTTGTGAGCAAATTTAGGAAGTCCACATTTGTATTAATTACAGAAAGTTGAGGACAAAGCACCATTCCTGAGGCACATCAACTGGCCAACCAGATAAAGGCCGATACACGATTACTCTTCAGCCAGCCAATTAAAACCAACGTTACCTCCTACACCATGAGTATTTATCTTCCACAATAACATGTGAAGTGGCACTTTATCAATGCCTTCGGAAATCTAAGCCCTTGCCTTCCGTCTCACAATAACCTTGTGCATGGGATGGTGGGGTGCTTTGGGGTTCTGTTGTTGCAATCATTCATTCTTTGGGGTTTCTTGTTCCATATATGTCTCTGTGAAGAGTAAGAATTTCAAGTTGTATTCTGTATACATTCTCTGATATTAAATTGAACCATTGAACTTTGCCTGGTTACTTTGGTATGTTTTCTAAGGGCCCTGATATAATGTCATTTTTAATAGAATCTAACATTATTAAACTAAACGGCCTGAAACTTCCTGCCTTCTGTCTCTCTCCTGTTCTCAATAAATTGAGTTACATTTGCAATAAATATAGAATCTTCACAAAATCTAGCCAATTTTGGAAAAGTAGAACCTCCCCCACCAACTAAGGCTCATCTCCAAACTTGTTCAGCTGTAGTTCCACCATTTCTTTTGTAACATTTTCTGTGTGACTGTAGTCTTTTTTGAGATGGTTCCCCTCTTTCAATTCCTCGCTTACGGCTGCTTCTGGGAAGTTAGTTGGGTCATCTACATTAACCCTGATGCAAAATACACATGACCTCATGGGCACCTCCCTTTATTTTGTATTATTGATCACTAGACTTTTCCAACAGGACTGGCAGACCGTCAACACTTTTTGCATTCTTACTGTGATTCTTGCACATGGAGTACAATGTTGGTAAATGCCAGGTCATCCACTTTGGAAGCAAAATAGAAGATTAGATTGTTACTTAATTGGTAAAAGATTGTGGCATGCTGCTGTGCAGAAGGACTTGTGAGAGCTTGTACATGAATCACAAAAGGATGGTTTGCAGGTGCAGCAGGCTGTCAAGAAGGCAAATGGAATGTTTCCCTTCATTGCTAGAGGGATTGAATTCAAGAGCAGGGAGGTTATGCTGCAACTGTACAGGCACCTGGAGTACTGTGTGCAGTTCTGGTCTCCTTACTTGAGGAAGGATATACTGGGATTTGGAGGTGGTGCAGAGGAGGTTCACCAGGTTGATTCCAGAGATGAAGGGGTTAACCTATGAGGAGAGATTGAGTCGCCTGGGACTGTACTTGCTGGAATTCGGAAGATCGTATAGAAACATATAAATTATGAAAGGGATAGATAAGATAGGGGTAGGAAAGTTGTTTCCACTGATAGGTGAGACTAGAACTTGGGGACATAGCCTCAAGATTCCAGGAATAGATTTAGGATGGAGATGAGGAGGAACTGCTTTTCCCAGAGAGTGGTGAATCTGTGGAATTCTCTGCCCAATGAAGCCGTGGAGTCCACTTCAGTAAATATATTTAAGATAAAGTTGGGTAGATTTTTGCATAGCAGGGGAATTAAGGGTTATGGGGAAAAGGCAGGTAGGTGGAGATGAGTCCATGGCCAGATCAGCCATGATCTTATTGAATTGCAGAGCAAGCTCAACAGCTCCTATTTCTTATGTTCTTATGGTTTACATTTTTGACTGGCTTTATTTGGCAAATGATTGAAAGACTGTTGACCTGTTTATGCATTGTATTCTTTTTTAAGTTTGATTTTAGCATTAGTGTGACCTGCTCTCTTGCTGTTTGGATTAAAGTGACGCTGCACGGGAGTTTTGTTTACAGTGTTAACCTGTCCAAACTTGTACTGCAGCACAGTCCGACTGCATTCCTTTTACAGTCACAATACTTTGTCACAAAGCGTTCTTACCATTGGTCAGATTAAGTGGGAGTGAAATGTTCTCACTGTCAGTGTGTATTAGTAAGTTCTTTCCAGCAGTCAACATGGCCAGGAGCTGTAGACCCAAACAGGTTCCCCATATAGGAAAATAATCACCACTATCAAAGGCCTGTAGAAACAACAGAGAAATGGGATGAAACTCAGAAGAATGAATTTAATAATCATGGGTTGCAAGCAATAATCCATACCTGTTAAAATTCTAAAGTAACAAGGCACTTGGTGCATCAATCCATACCAATGACTCTGACAAAGCTTGTGAGATCCCCATGATGGACCTCACATTCATTTTAGAAATCTGAGATCAGTAGCAATAGGCAAGAGAGAATCGAACTTGCAGATGTGTCAAAATTTCGGCCAATTTTGTCTTAATTAATTTCGAACAACTATATGATTACCTCCATGGCCTCCTCCACCGTCATGATGCTCCCCACACTTAGTTTGGAGGAACAACACCTTATACTCCATCTGGGTAGCCTCCAACCTGGTGGCATGAATGTCAATTTCTCAAACTTCCAGTAATGCCTCCCACCCCCCCCTTCACCATTCCCCATCCCCTTTTCCCTCTCTCACCTCACCTCCTTGCTTGCCATCGCCACCTTCTGGTGTTCCTCCCCTCTTTTCTTTTCTCCATGGCCTTCTGTCTCTTTCACCAATCAACTTCCCAGCTCTTTACTTCATCCTTCCCCTTCCCGGTTTCACCTATCACCTTGTGTTCGTCTCTCCCCTTCCCCCCCCCCCCCCGACATTTTAAATCTACTCCTCAGCTTTTTTTCTCCAGTCCTGCCAAAGGGTTTAGGCCTGAAACATCGACTGTACTTTTTCCTAGATGCTGCCTGGCCTGCTGAGCTCCTCCAGCATTTTGCGTGTGTGTTGCTCGGATTTCCAGCATCTGCAGATTTTCTCCTGTACTCGATTACCAAACTTACTTTCATTGCGAGGTCATAGAACATTTTTGCAACTTTAGCAAAATTGGATGTCTTCAAGTTGGCTGCTCCACCAGGTATGAGAATGCTAGGAAGAGGAAATGGATGATAGAATGTTTTCAAGAAGTTCAAAAATTTACTATCAGAGTACATAGATGTCACCACATACAATCCTAAGATTCTTTTTCCTAGGACATCCTTAGCAGTAACTGTAAACAAAATCAATTTATGGAACATTATGCCCATTTTCCTTGTTCCTCCATAGTATTTTAACCCATTCATTCTTGATGTGGTTCATAACATTGACAGCAAACACTGGCACAATTCTTTGTTCAGATGCCAGTGATTTGGGAGCCCTCTGTCTCTTCATTCAGCAGGTTGTGGGTTCAAATTGCACCTTCAGCAGATAATCTTAGCTAACAACCCAGTGCAGTAGTGATGGATATTAAATCAAATCCTTATCTCCTACGTGGACATCAGAGACCCTTACAGTGTGACTCTGGAGAGAAAGCACAGGGGAATGCTCCGGGTGTCAGTCCAACATCAGAGTCAAATTCTCAGTGATATTCCCACAAGGAGTGTTGGGGAAGCGGGGGGAAGTGGGTGTGTAGAATGGGAACATTGAGGTGCGAGAGGAGGAAGGAGGAGGTGCATTTGTTAAACACAAGATGTGTATGATTGCACTGCAGAGGGTGTAGAGGAGATTCGCCAGGATGTTGCCTGGGAAAGGGTAATTATGAGGATGAAGTCGGTCAGCTGCTTTTGGAGTGGCAGAGAGTAAAGGGCCAAACAAAATTTAAAGGTCAGATGATAGAGCGGATGAGAGGAAATATTTCCCCATGGCTCAGATATCTAAACTAGAAGTCACAGGTTTAGCTTAAGGGGCAAGAAGGGTTGAGAGGAAGAACTTATTCACCCAGTAGTTGGAATCTGGAATGCACTCCTAGAGTGTGTGCTGGAAGAGAAGCCCCACAACAAAAATTAGAATCAGCAAGGGACAGAAGCTTCGGTCCAAATGGCATTACACGGATTTAAAATTTGTAACGTATTTGATGGTCAGTGAGTGCCAAAGAACCTGTTCTGTGGATCACTGTAGGTTCAGGTATGAATGTAGGTACATAGTTCAATAAAGACTCAAGATATTTAATTAACTGCAGATAATTCACAGGACTATTAATTACAGCACAGGTAGGATGCAAATCTTACAGCAGGCATGTCTATGTTTAATCAAGTATCAGATTTTGACAGCTCACCAGTTATAAGATTAAATTATTAATTTACATACCCATTGATTGAATAGAATATCCTTTCATACTCTTCATGGGTCAAATTCATCCTGTGTTCAAAATAAGCATGTCAACACCAAAGTTAGTGACATATTTTTCACTCTTTACAAAAGCATCCCTTGTATTTGATTACCTAAATTAAAAACTACTGAACACTTTCTTAATTATGAACCTGGATTGATTTCCTCTTATCCCCAACAATTTTCTCCCCCAATCTTTAAAGTACATACTCTTGCTGGTGTAAACTGCACACTTTAGACAACCTCCTGTCTTTGCTGCAGAAGTTACCTCAGAAAGGAAAATGTTAGCTAGTAGCACTGATCGTATGCATTTTATGATCTCAGGACTTCCGAAAATGCTCACAACCCATGGAGTAAATCCTCCTGAAGGTAATCATTGTTGCCATCTAAATAACTCTGATCAACTTCCTCGTAATTAGCTTCAGGACATTCAAGCAACACCGAGCTAAGAAGGGATACTTGACGATAGATATACACCATTTTGTTCTACCATTGTTCACACATTTAACTCGACAATGGACAGTCCCAAGCCCAGCTGCGAGAGGAGAAGGGTTGGGCAGGTAGCGAGAAACCCCATCTCATGAAAACCCAGAGCTACAGAAACTCCAAAGACTGGGAGAGGAAGGGTCTTTGCCTGGAAGACGTACAAAGTCGTGTGGTGAAAGTGGAGGCCACAGGTCCAATCAACCTTCAGCCCAGGATAGAGAACTCCAGCGAGCTGCTGTCGCCCCAGTAGGGGTGATGGGCTTAAGAAGACGTACACACACTTAAAAAGTAGTTAGACTGAGTAAACTAAAACTGCTCTCATTATGGGATGTGTATCTAACCCACGTGCATTTATCCAATTCAATACCATTTGTTGAGTTGACACTGGAGCGTACCTGATTGGCATCACTCTGCAGCCTGCTGATTCCAGATACTTCACATAAGGTGCAGCAACGTAAGTCTTCCCATATGGATGAAGGACTGGATCATGGGATTCCTGTGCCAATATTCCTATGGAGAATGCAAGTGTAGAGAAAGCTAATAAAACATAGGAATGCAAAGTCATTCAATTTGCCTTCCAGCTTTCCCTCCTCGCTGGAAGGTTTCACTGTTGCATGGTATAGTTATAAAAGTAAGAAGTTCAAAAGTTCATTTATTATCAAAGTATACAACTCTGAAATTCTTCTCCTCCAGACAGCCACGAAACCAAATCAGAAAAGAACGGCAGCCCGATCATTACCCCCCCCCCCCCAAATCCTTCCTCCCAGCACAAAAAAGATGAACAGGCACAATGACCCCCCCAAACCCCCCTGCACACACAAAAAAAAACAAGAAAGTTCAGGCGAAAAACACAGAATATAAAAAACTATAAGACCAAAAAAAAGTCCATAGTAAAAGTCCAACAGCACTTTACCCAAGTATATCACTGTCCAACAATGAAGAACATCCATGGAAGATAATCCCAGAACTACTTTTACTTACTGCTCGTTCAGTATTTTTATTAATGTATACAAGAATATATAACAACTACAGAGTATATATATATATAAATAAGAATTATTTTTAAAAAATTTATTTACTGCTCATAAAATTGATTCAGGTGGACCATCTGAAATGCACTGGCTCTATATTAAGAAATGTGGTAAATGCTAGGAGGATGTAGAGATGCTGGCAAAATGATTCTATGTTTAGAATAGGCAAGTAACATTTTTCAAAAAGGAAAGGAAATGCATTTTTCACCAGTCCTGCTGAAGGGTCTCGGCCTGAAATGTCGACTGTACTCCTTTCCATAGATGCTGCCTGGCCTACTGAGTTCCTCCGTGAGTGTGAGTGTGAGTGTGAGTGTGAGTGTGAGTGTGAGTGTGAGTGTGAGTGTGTGTGTGAGTGTGTGTGTGAGTGTGTGTGTGAGTGTGTGTGTGTGTGTGTAGAGAACCTGGTCATCAGCTGCACGGTGCTCGCAGTGTTCCTGTAAGTGGTGTGGGTGTGCCCCACGCTCAGCTCCTGTGCCGTGATGGTCACGTGGGGCATCTTCCGTTTCATACGGAGATCCAGGTAGAGTCAGGTTGTACAAGTCTTGAGAAAAAGTGGAGACAAAGTATCTGATATCGCCCCAGTTCTGATGGCCACCTTTGTGTTCAGTGCAGCAGGCTGTGTGTTTAGAACAGAAATAGTCAAACAGTGAGAGTCATTACGTGCCAAGGTTCTGTCTTTTCCCAGTGTTGTGAAGGATGAACCCGGCCTCACCGCAGTGCAATACTTTATTCAGTTGTAACTGGCAACACCCAGGGGGGATTTCATTAAAACAATAGAATATTGAAAGGCCCTAGTAGAGTCAATGTGAAGAAGACGTTGCCTATAATGGGGGAGTCTAGGGGACAGCCTCAGAATAGAAGGACGTCACTTTAGAACAGAAATGAGGAGGAATTTCTTTAGCCAGAGGGTGATGAATCTGAGGAATTCATTGCCACAGATGACTTTGGAGGCCAAGTTTCGTGTGTGGGAGCTCATGTCTGATGAATCTTTTGGAGTTTTTCAAAGAGGTAACTATGGGGATAGATGAAGGTAGTGCAGTAGATGAAGTCTACATGGACTTCAGTAAGACTTTAATTAAGTCCCACACGGCAGGCTGATCTGGAAGATTACGGTTCATGGGATTCAGGGGTCAGCTAGTAAGGTGGATTCAAAATTGGCTCGATGATAGAAAGCAGTGGGTGATGGCTGAAGGTTGATTCTCCCACTAGAACCGAGGTAAGGAGGAATTTTTTTAGCCATAGAGTAGTGGCTCTGCCACAGACTGTGGTGGAGGCCAAGTCCGTGGGTATATTTAAAGCTGAAGTTGTTCCCTGGGTACTTTGTAGGATAGTACACAAGATGGAGCTGGCTAGATTTATAACTCTCTGCAGCTTCTTTCAGTCCTGTGCAGTAGCGCCCCCTCCCCATATCAGACAGTGATGCAGCCTGTCAGAATGCTCTCCACGGTACATCTACAGAAGTTTTTGAGTGTATTTGTTGACATGCCAAGTCTCTTCAAACTCCTAATGAAGTATAGTCACTGTCTTGCCTTCTTTATAACTGCTGCTCACTCTCTCCACTTCTGACCCCTCTATGAGGATTGGTATGTGTTCCTTCATCTTATCCTTTCTGAAGTCCACAATCAGCTCTTTTGTCTTACTGACGTTGAGTGCCAGGTTGTTGCTGCGACACCACTCCACTAGTCGGCATATCTCACTCCTGTACACCCTCTCGTCACCATCTGAGATTCTATGCTGATTGTCATCAGTAAGAATAATGAATTTAAGAGTAGGGACATTATGTTGCTGGTATACAAATTGCTGTGAGGCTGTACTTGGAGTACAGTGTATGGTGTTGGACACTGTGTTATATGAATGACGTTGTCAAGCTGGGAAGAGTGCAAAAGAAATTTACGAGGATGCTGCCTTTGACCAGAGGCCTGAGCTGTAGGGAGAGTTGGCCATGCATGACCTTTATTTCTTGGAGCACAGTAGAATTGGGGGTGGCATCTATTCACAAAAATTTATAAAATCACGTAGAGTATGGACAAGATGGACAGTCATAGGCCTTTCTCCAGGTTTGACGAGTCCAAACCTAGTGAGCACAAGGTAAGAGGGGAGATTCAAACAAGACTTGAGAGGTAATTTCTTTACTTAGAGGTTAGTGAGTATCCGGAATGAGCTGCCAGAGGAAGTGGTCAAGGCGGGTATAATTGCACCATTTAAGAGGCATTAGGATGGGTACATGGAAGGGAGTGGCTTTGGAGAGTTATGGGCCAAATGCAGGTATCTGGATTACCAGGGAGAATGCTGTGGTAGGCTTGAACCATTTGAGCGGAAAGGCAACACATAGCAACACACAGAAAACGCTGGAGGAACTCAGCGGGCCAGGTAGCATCTATGGAAAAGAGTAAACGGCCGACATTTCGGGCTGTGACCCTTCATCAGGACTCAAGCCTGCTTCCACGCCATATTATGTAATATTTCTAACCAGAAGCTGGACAGGCAGTTTCAACGTTCTAGAAACAGAGGGACACACAAGGAGGAAAGCAGCATTGTAGCAGAGCTGTGGGTCTCTGCAAAAACCAATGTATCTTCATCGAAGACATCACCTAGGTTGTGTGTAGAGTTGAGAAAGGGGAAGGAAATAGAGAATGCATAGTTAGGAAACTGACATTAAGTTTGCAGGAAACCACTGGGAGGTATTGCTGTTTTTTGCAGACCTATGTGCTCATATCCTGTAACTCACTACCCAACAGGATATATCTGACCAGGAAGACTGGAGCAGGGCAAGATGGCTTAGTACCCCTTCCGAAAGGCAGTTAAGTAGCATATCCCCTAAATGAGATAAAGCGTGGATGCACTGGTAGCAACACAATTGCTATGTTGAATTGAAAGAACTGGGGGCAATGGACATTGGGAGCCTTGATCTTGCTCAGCCTCTCCGTGTGGTTGATGATTCAAGTTCAAGATAATCTTCCCCACCCTTTATTTATGGATACAGCAACGGGCCGGCGTGAGCCTTCTGGCCCAACAAGTCCACGGCGTCCAATTATACCCACGTGACCAATTAGCCACCCGACCCTTACATCATTGGGATGTGGGAGGAGACCCCTGCAGTACAAACTCCTTACAGGCAGTGGAGGGAATTGAACCCGAGTCACTGGCGCAATAAAAGTTTACCTACCGTGCCACTCCTATCCTACCCTCTTAGCCAGTGCAATTACATCTAACTTCTCCACAAATATATATAGTAATTCGGCCTCAGTTCCATCCAGCGGCTCAAAATTACACCTTTGCTTAAAGAAATTTCTCCCCTGCTCAATTCTAAATAACCCATCATGTGACTTCTATGTTTCACAGCGATAGCTGAGGAGTTCCGCAACCAATTAATATATTTGGGATTTTCTTCCGCATTTCTGGGGAGGGGCGAGGGTAACTTGCTTCTACTGGAGTACGAGATCCTCCAGCGATCAACAATAGGGGCAGGAGATGCCTACTGAGTCCAATGGGCAACACGGGAGGTGGCGAGATGCTTACCGATGCCAAGGCATAGATTTGGACTGATGATTTCAATAATTGGAACAAGAAGTGCCACAATTACAAGAATTAAGAGCGGAGAGATGGTGGTAGGGAGATCCCTTTGCATACCCCTCTGCTGGAACTTACCGATGATGGGTCTCTGGTTGACTTTCAGCGCCCGGAGTCCAGCAAGACAGCTGCAGCCGAACGTGAGGAGGAAGAGCGCCCCTGCTTGAGTCATTGTGCGGCTGAGGTAGCGGCGGCGGTCAGCGAGAATCTGGCGATGCACTCAGCCGGGTGTCGGTGTAAAGGCACCAGCTGGGTGCTCCCCGGCATTCCCCCATCAGCGTGACGGCCGCCGACGTCAGAGGGGGCGGTGCTGTAGCGAAATAGCAGCGTGAACCCACCAACGGGGCGGGGTCACCTTCCACCAGCGAAGGGACAGTGGTGGGCGGACAAAAGTGGGGTAGAAGTAAGCTTCCTGCTCACTGTGGTGTGGAGGGTAATGAAAAAGTGGACATTATAGCTAAACAATCACTCAAATTGTCTATAATAGAGGTCCAGCTCCCTCTAAGCAAAGCGGAAGTCAAAAGCATTATAAAAACACGTATTGAGGAGACATGGCAGAAGCATTGGGATGAGAGTGAAACGGGGAGACAACTACAAAATACAAAGGCAAGTCAGATACCAAAGAATATCAGGCGGACAGAGAAAGATAGAAGTGATCATCAGTCGTTTAAGAATTGGACACACAAGTCTTAATTACACATGACATAAAATAGGGAAACATCCAGCTGGGTTGTGTGAATACTGTAATCAACCAGAAACAGTTGAACATGTATTGATAAAGTGTAAGTAGTATCAAAGAGAAAGAGTGAAGATGATAGGAGCGCTTCAGATAAACAAACAAAAAACCTGCTGTGGGTATAGAAGACATTTTAAGTGGGATTTCAAGAGAAATACGGACCTATATCATGAAGTATCTGAAACACTCTGGTTTATTATATAGAATTTCGGGAATGCAATCTTTTCATTCCTCCTGTTTGTCAAACGATCCACACTCCAGTCTAGCAGGTGGCGGTAATGTACCTTAAAGCTGATGGACAAATCGCCATAAAACAACACAAGAAGAAGAAGAGGGCGGACGGCTCTGGGCTGCTGCATTACAAGTGCCCTACTCTCCTCGACAACACACACGGAATGTTGCAGGAACTCAGGTCGGGCAGCATCTGTGGAAAAGAGGTCCACGTTTCGGTTGGAAACTGTAGGGTCCATTTGGCAGCGTCAGTGTGATTTTTGTTTTGCTAATCACCACCTGGTAGTATTTTGCATTGTACACTTTAGTACTGTTCATTCAGTACTCGTGGCTCCATTCATCCGCCCCAAGAGCTTTGCGCTCCTTTCGGTTAGAATTGTTTGCCCACCAGTATAACAATGCCATAATGTTAAGCTATTTTAACAATGTTGATCGAGGAATTCGTTGAAGAGAAACCTCCTGCTCTTCTTCGAAAGGCGCCAGGGGATCTGAGAGAGCAGACCAGGCCTCGGCCGAATCTGATCGGGAAGACTATGCAGCACTCCCTCAGAGCTACACTGGAGTTTTATGCTTGAAAGTAGCCGGAATAGAACTTGAACCCACTATTCCAGCAGAGGCCTATGCCAAAGGGATCTCCCTGCCACCATCTCTCCGCTCTTAATTCTTGTAATCCCGGCACTTCCTGATCCTCTTCTAGTTGCTTGTTCAAGTCAATCAAATCAGCTACAGAAATCAGTCCAAGTCTATGCGTGGGACACAACCAATCCCTTTTATGATTTAAAAATAAGGCAAAACACGTCCTTGGCGATGTAAGCTAAGGTAATTTTCAGCCCCAAATCAGGCCAGTTCAAACCAGTTCAGCTAGGTCAGCCGAATCTGGGTTCCTATTACCTCAAACCACAGGCTTTTCGTTTCACAAACCTGCCACTTCTGCATAGCTAAATGCTGTGGGAATGTATTCATGTAGAGTTACAGTGCGGAATAGGCCCTCGATCATCAAGCTCCTGAACCAGAAGGAATAACTTCACTCAACTTCACTGAACTGTTCCCATAACCTATGGACTCACCCCCAAGGATTCTTCATCTCACCTTCACAATATTTTTTACTTATTTCTTTTGCATTCTCTTTCTTCTTGTGTTTGCAGTTTGATGTCCTTTGCACAGAGGTTGTCTGCCCCACTGGTATGGTCCTTCATTGATCCTATCTGATTATTGGATTTATTGGGTACGCCCACAAAAAATGAATCTCATGGTTCTATATGGTGGCATATATGTTACTTGATCATAAATTTACTTTGAACTTTGAAGCCGCACCACCCAGTTTCTTGGGTTTAGAAGACCATTGGCAGGAAAATCATTGTGTCCAGTTTCATTTGTTTTAATTAGACCATCAGTGAGCAAGAACTAATTGACTTAACAGTTCACAAAATGGCAGCCTCCATTCCTTCATGACATTTGCTTCATTTCCTTCCACTGCCCCCCAGCTCATTCCTGCTTGCTGATTTGCAGATTTTAGTTTCTTCTGGCCAACAACAGGAACATTCCACTCCCCACTTCCACCTCCAAGCAGTAGAATTTGTCACAAACTTCTTTAAAAACGAGTCACTTCACTCATTTGTTTCCTTCTCCTTGTGTCAGACGTCTTTCAAAAAATTACGTGATATTTACTTTAAAGAATAATGTACGCATGAAGCCTTTCTTGTCAATGGCTGTCCTTCCAAGATGTGTTAAAATACTTTTTCAGGAATCAGGTTTATTATCACCGGCGTGTGACGTGAAATTTACATCAATTATCGAATAGTAAAGTTCCAAGTCAGGCCATTCAGCCCATGATGTTGTGACAATCTTGATGCCAATTTATTCTAACTGTCCTCCTCATCCTGTGTTTTATCCACATCACTCTATTCCCTTCACAGTCATGTGTCTATCTAGAAGCATCTTAAATTCCACCAGACTGTCTGATTCCTCTACTACCATGGCAACCAAATCCAAACACCTACTTTATGTGAAAAAAAGTGACTTTTGCATCTTCTTTAAACTCCTCCCCCTCCCCACCCCACCTTAAAAGAATGTCCTCTGATTTTTGATTTTTCTACCGTGGAGAAAAGATTCTGACTATTTATGTCTGTCATAGTTTTGAAAACCTCTATCAGGTCACCCCTTGGGTTGTAACACTAGAGAGAACAACCACAGTCTGTCCAGCATTTCCTCATAACCTGTACCCTCCAATCCTGGTAAACCTCTCCTGCACCTTCCCCACAATCCCACATTCTTCCTATAGTGGGACAACTGGAACTGCTCACAATACTCCAAGTGCGGTCTGACTGAAGTTTTATGTAGCTGCATCAAAACTTTCTCATTCTTATACTCAACTCTACCAATGAAAGCAAGCATCCCATACACCTTCTTCACCACCCTGTCCACTGTCAGTGAACTATGGACCTGGACCTCAAGATCCCTCTGAACCTTAATGGTGTTATCAAGTGTCCACCAGCATGTAGACTTTCTTCTTTCATTTGACCTCCCAAAGTGCAACAGTTCACACTTGCCTGGAAAAAATTCAATTTCCTTGTGTGTAACTGAATTATATCCCACGGCATTCTTTGATAGTGCTTTGCACTGCCCACAACTCCACCAATGCTGGTATCATAGACAAACTTGCTAACGCACCTATCTACATTTTCATCCAACACAAAGTACACTGCAGATGCTGAGGTCAAATCAACAGGTACAACACGCTGGAGGAACTCAGCAGGTCGGGCAGCATCCGTGGAAACGAGCAGTCAACGTTTCGGGCCGAAACCCTTCATCAAGTCCTGAGTTCCTCCAGCGTGTTGTACGTGTTACATTTTCATCCAAATCATTGAAATACAGTGGACTCCAGTTAATCGGTACGCATCGGTACATTTTGCCCAATTAAATGGCTGCCCCATTTAGCTGAAGTTTTATGGAAATAGTTATAAAAGGTATAAAAAAAGTGAACTACCATTTAACTGAGTAGCAAATTATGTATTTAAATGAAATACAGGACAAATTAAAACACAACCAATACTAGTATAGTACTATAAAATTGTGTATTAGTTCCTAATAGTTATCAATGGAGGAATTAATCCAGCGTACACTGCCTTGTTCATTTGATTGACTGTAAATAAACAAAATCATCTAATGTGGACAATGCCTTTATTACCTCCCTGCCTGAAGTGGTGTCAGAAATCACTGCTGTTTAATTCAGTGTCCATCAGCCCAAAAGGATAATGTACCACAAGCACACGCAACTGACACTATTGAAAAATCATTCGTTCTAAGCACAGCGTAGTGTCTAACCACCACACAGGTGCATGTGACTGATGCCAGTTAGGAACTTTAGCAGTAGTCTACTGTCCCAATTAAGTGGCATGGTGTCCCAAATAAACAAAGGGCACCCCGGCTATTTTCTTGACCTTTAAGGGTGGGTCCAAATAATCACCTGCCCCAATTAACCAACGGCTTATTTAACTGAAATCCACTGTTTATGACTAACAACAAAAGGTCCCAGCACTGATCCTTGGGGAAAACCTCTGGTCACAGATCTCCAGCCAGAACAGCAACCTTCCACCCCAACTCTCTGTCTTTGGTGGCCAAACAAATTCTGAATTCAGACTTGGAATTCACCCTGGATTCCCAGGCATCCGTATGTTGTGAATCTGCCCACTGTCTCGGCCCGAAACGTCGACAGTGCTTCTCCCTACAGATGCTGCCTGACCTGCTGCGTTCCACCAGCATTTTGTGTGTGTTGCTTGAACTTCCAGCATCTGCAGATTTCCTCGTGTCTGCCCACTGCAAGGTGGGTGCCTTATCAAATGCTTCACTAAAGTCTATGGAGATAATGTCCACTGCCCAACCCTCATCTACCTCCTTTGTCACCCTTCAGAAAATAACTACAAACAGTTTATAAGGCATGGTCTGCCCTGCACAAAGCCATGGTAACTGTCTCTTTCCAAATTGACATAAACCCTATCCTTTACAATAGCTTCCCTATCACTGATGTAATGCTGACTGGCCTATAATTACATAGATAATCCCTACTTCCTTTCTTGAACAAAGGCACAACATTTGCTACTGTCCAGTTCGCTGAGCTCTCATCTGATGCTAGCAATGGCACAAAAATATCTTTGTCATAGCCCTGGCAATCTCATCACTTGACACCTCCAATATTCTATGATTTATACCATCAGGCCCTGGGGGCATACCAGTTTAATGCTTTTCAGAAGGCCCAGCACTATCTTCTTAATCTCAACATGTATCATGCCCCACTCTGCCTTCACTACCCTCCAAATCCTTCTGGGTAAAAACCTACACTAAGTACTTGTGTTTTGTAATTTCATTTCTGGTGAGTCTCTGCATTGGGCATGCCTTTGAAAGGACTCTCTGTGCAAAAGTTTTGGGCACCCTTGAATCTTTACATGGTTTCAGATGGTATGGCCTCCACAGAGCTTTGATCTCAGCATCATTGAGGCTGTCTGGGATTACCTGGAGAGACAGAAGCAAGAGAGATGGCCAAAGTCTGTAGAAGAATTGTGGCAAGTTCTCCAAGATGCTTGGAACAACCTACCAGCCGATTTTCCTATAAAATTGAACCTGAGAATTGGTGCAGTTTTAAAGGCAAGGGGTGGTCACATCAAATAATGACTTGATTTTGTTTTTTTTTACTGGTTACCGCTCTTTACAGTAATTTTTTTGATACTTAGAAACTTTTCACTTCATTGTTTTTGCAAGCATCTTTGCTTTACAGAATTTGTTTTACAAATTAAGACAGTTCTGCAGATAACTAAATGATAAATGAAGACACGACTGAGTACAGATGTTGGAATCTGGATCAAAAATGCAACAACTGAAGGAATTCAAATCTCTACCATGGACGGTCCCAAGCCCAGCCACGAAAGGAGGAGGCATGGGCACTGGACTAGTAACCCCATCCTGTAAAAACCCAGAGCTGCAGAAACACTAACAGAAACTCCAAAGACCTCATACCTGGGAGCTTTGATAGGCCACACCGAGACTGGCTGTGATTGGCTTTGTGGCTGAAGACTCACTCTCGTGAACTTCAGTTCTGAATGTAACTTGCTTACTTTTATTGTTTGCACGACCTGTTTTGTTTTTCTCAGCACAATGGGTGTTGGGCGGCCTTCTTCTTTTTGATGGGTTCTATTGGGTTTCTTTGTTTTGTGGCTGCCTGTAAGGAGACAAATCTCAAGGCCGTATATAGTGTACATACTTTGATAATAAATATACCTTGCACTTTGAACCTGGGGGCAATTTGAAAGACTGGCCCAGGACAGAAGGCTCTGGCGAGCTGCTGTCAGAAGCCTATGCCCCAGTAGAGGTAAGTAAGAAAGGAGGAACTCAGAGGATCTAGCAGCAACCTTATCTGATTCCAAACTCTGCCCCTTTTCCAATAAGATTCTACCATCTGCAGCCCTGTGTTGCTTCAGCCCATTACCTCAAGCCTCTGACACTATTTCTACTTTTCCCTCCCCACTTGACTCCATCTGCCTATCACCCTCCTCAGTTGGATCCACCTATTCCTTGCTAGGCCTGCCCAACAACTCCCTCCACCCCCAGCTCTTTATACTGGCTATCTCCTCTCTATCTTGTTCTTTTGCGGGACGTGAGAAGTTGGGGCTTGGATGGAAAGAGCTGTACAGTCAATTTCAACAGCTACTGTTGACGAGGTTATTGGTCTTCAACCACAGGGCATGTGAAAGAGACTTTGGTTATCTAACCTCCATGTGCCTCTCAGAATTTCTGAATCACAAGAGGTATTGTTAGGGCAGGTGGTCAGAGTCTTTTTCCCAAGGTCGGCGAGCCTTACTCGACGGGACAGAAGTGTAAGTTGAGAGCGGAAAGACTGAAGGGAGGGATGAGCAATGAGTTTATCACGCAGGGGTAGTGCATATGTGGGACCAGCTGCCAGAGGAGATAGTAGAGGCAGGTACAATTACAATGTTTAAAAGACATTTGGTTAGGTATGTAGATTGGAAGGTTTTAGAAGGGTATGGGCTAAGTAAAGGCAAGTGGGACTGGCTGGCAGTGGGCCAAACTGTAAGATTTTATACGCATATAAGTGCTTGGCCACATGGTGAGAGATATATTGAGTAATTTGGATACTTGCTGCGTACACATGATTTATTGTTGTTTTCTGTTCCAGATTTTTCTGCAGACAAACTCCGTAATGTGGCAATTCCCAATGGCCTGTGTCAGCAGTTTCTCCAGCTCGCTGAGGCCAATACAGCCCAAGGAGTGGAAACCTGTGGGATACTCTGTGGAAAATTGGTAAGCGCAAACTTTGAGTCACCAACAGGACGTGTTCTCATTTCATAGTTGATGAACAAGCAAGAGGTGTTCAATGTGACAATCTAATCAGAACAGTGTACAACCACATATTCATGATTATGTCAGGGTGTTACTGTGAACGTACCTAATTATTGATTAAGCTTTATATTTTTAAATCCCCTATTTAGGAGTGACTATTTTAGACTCCTCCCTGTTCACTGCTTTCTTTCCATTAGATCGCATCATCACTATCTTGGCCAGTACAGGTACCAGCTTTCTCTAAACTTTTACCAATGTTGGGAAGGTGTTGGAACTGTCCACTGGGATCTAACACCACATCTTCTGTCACCACCCCAGCTCATACTCACCGATGGGTCATCTGTTCACTTGAGCTCTCTCATCCACCAGCCTTCTCCAAGGGATCAAACTGACAGACATCTACATCTGCAGAACACCACACTTTGCTAGGTGTAAACTGTCCTTCCAGGTGAGGCAACACTTCACTTGTGAGTCTGTTGGGGTCATCTATTGCATCTGGTGCTCCCGGTGCAGCCTCCTCTACATTGGCGAGACCTGATGCAGATTGGGGGACCGCTTTGTCGAGCACCTCCGCTCCGTCCGCCAAAACAGACAGGATCTCCCAGTTGCCACCCACTTCAACTCTGCTTCACATTCCCATTCAGATATGTCCATACATGGCCTCCTTTACTGCCATGATGAGGCCAAACTCAGGAGCAACACCTCATATACCATCTGGGTAGTCTCCAGCCCCTTGGCATGAACATTGAATTCTCCAACTTCTGGTAATTCCCTCCCTCTCCCTTCCCCCATCCCAGTTTCACTCTGCCTCCTCCTCCTCCAGCTGCCTATCACCTCCCTCATGGTTCTGCCTTCTTCTTCTACCCATAGTGCTTTCCCCTTACATTCCTTCTTCCCCTTTCCTGCCTATCCCCTCCCTGCTTCCCCTCCTCCACCCCTTGATCTTTCCCCTTACTGGTTTTTCACCTGGCATCTACCAGCCTTCTCCTTCCCAATGTCCCTCCACCTTCTTTATAGGGCCCCTTCCCCTTCCTTCTTCAGTCCTGATGAAGCGTCTCGGCCCGAAACATTGACTGTTCATTTCCACGGATGCTGCCCGACCTGCTGAGTTCATCCAGCGTGTTGTGCTTGACACTTTGCTAAGAACTCCCGCATTATCTCTTCCTCAGTCCTCTGGGACTCCCCGTCTCATTCTCTCCACCAGCCCTTCCCCTCCTGCCCATCCCTATTCTTTTTAAGTAAGTCATTGAACTGCATCCTGCATCCTCAACTTCCTTTGGAAGGTTCCTCAGCCCAGACTTTCCACTCGTGGCCACTGCATTTGACCATTGTGAGAGGGATAATAAATCAGTCATGACTGAATGGCTGAACAGACTTGATGGGCCAAATGGCCTAACTCTGTATTTTGTCTCATGGTCTTATACTTGCTACTGATTTCAATGCAAATGCATAGTCTCAACCCAAAGTGTTGACTGTACATGTTCCTTTACAGATGCTGCCCAACCACTGAGCTCCTCCAGGAAAAATATATTTTTTTACACCTATGGCAATATTAGATACATATGATAAGACAATAACTAAAGTAAAAATTAAACCCAGCATCTGCAGCATTTCGAGCATCTGCAAATTCTCTCTTGTTTGTGATAAAAATGAATCCATTGCTTAAGAATAATGTTCTAATGTCTTGAGTAATAATCATCCATTGCTTAGGTAGGGTGAGGGTTGTGCAGGTTGGATCACGAACATGATGGTTGCGGGAAGGTAGCTCAACTGGAGCCGATGATGTGGAGCTTCAGGCTTCTGTACCACCTGCCTGATGGTAGCTGAGAAAGGAACGTGTGGCCCAAATGGTGGAGACCTTTGATGAACAGATGCTTCCTTCTTGAGACAATGCCTCCTGTAGATGCTGTCAGTGGTGGGGAGGGCAGATGCAATCTGTAGGATACTTTCAACAGTGCGTCTGTAGATGATTGTGACAATATTTGGCGATGTGACAAATCTCCTTATGCTTCTGAGAAAGCTGAGGCCTTCTTTGTGATTGTATCAAAGTTCTGGGTTCAGGACAGGTCATCCAAGATCTTAATACCCAGAATTCTGAAGCTGCTTGCTCTCTCCACTTCTGACCTACCAACTTCTAGTAACAGTTTAAAATTTGCCTTCTGTTGACTCATATGTTATTCATAAATATGTAAATATAAGATAATAAGATGTTAGTTAAAAGCAAGATTTTGAGCTGGCGTTTAAAAGTGTCCACTGAGTCTGCATCCTTTGTACTTATAGGTATTGAATTCCACAGTTTAGGATCATAATTCAAATAAGCTGAGCTGCCAATTATCTTTTGAGGAAGATTGGTTAAATTTAAGAAACTGGCAGATTTCGAGCAGGTTTATAAAATGAAAATGATTCTGTGATGTTCTCTGGACCCAGACCATTAAAAGCTTTAAAAACAAGTAAAAAATCTTATATTTACATATTTATTTTTATATTTGATTTTATTTTCAGATTTGTAATTTTATCCCATAGTAAACATCTTTGAACTACACAATCTGTATGAACTGTACTCGATAAATAAAGTTATTTTTATGATTGTATTGGTGCATATAATTCTCATCTATATTATTCTCAGGTTGTGAAAATTGTAACTTACTGACCAGAGTAGATTTATGGAAATAAAACTGCCTAGTGTGTATTGATGACTTTCACCAAAAATTACTGGAATTTAATATAGTGTCATGGGTTGCTTAATGCAAAGGGCTGACGTATGACATGACATGAGTATCCAGATTTGAAATGCTTATTAAAGAAGTCAGCTTAAAGGACTGTTTTAGCTGACTGTCATACCAAAAATGGCAAATCTGACTTCCCAATTTTTGCAATTTCTTTCATGTGATTCAAAATGTGTTGGAACTTGGTGTAGTCACGTAGCATTTGTCATGTTCCAAGTTTCTATCTATAACGTGGTGTCATGGTCCTGACCAGCTGCATCACTGTCTGGTATGGGAATTACAAGGCATCGGATTGCGAGGACTGCTGAGAGGATAATTATTGTCTTTCTTCCACCCATCCGAGGTATTTTCTCAGTACCCCCAGTCGAACTCTGTCTTTTTGTGTTTTGTGTGGTTTTGTATTGCCATGTGCTCCTGTCCCCGTTCCTGCTCCACTCCCCTGTATCACTGAGTACTCTGTCTCTCGTCTGTTTCTCATTATTACCTGTATTGCTGCCACCGGAGTCTGATTGTGCTCCACCTATCATCTACCTCTCTGTTTATTGCTCAGTGTATTTCAGTCCTGTGTTTTCACCTGTTTGTGGCCAGATTGTGCCAGTGAATTTTCCTGAGCCTTTCTGGCATTCGTATCTGTACTCTGTCCGTCTGAATATCGACTCTGCTGGTTTCCCGTTTTTGGATTTCTCTGGATGTTTTGATCTTTGCCTGAACTTTGACGCTGACTTTGTTTGCACCTTGGGATTTGTAACTCAACTAATATCACTGTGTGCACAGTACTGGGTCTGCGACTGGATCCCTGCTCCAGTGTCCTGACAGTATATATCAGGAGCTCTGTGTACTCCCTGCCCTTAGCATTGTCAAAGATCCCTTCCTTCTGTCCCACAATCTCTTTGACTGCCCCCCCCCCCACTACCACCACCAGGCGGGAGGTACTGTAGCATTAGGGCAAGGACAGTAAGGATAGGAGACTACTGAATTACCTGCCACCACCTTGGTCTCATCACTTACAAAGCGCCAGGAACTGTTTACTTTTTAACTTGTGTCATAAATGCACCTCATGCTAAATGTCAACCTTCTGGAACATATTTTATTATCTGTTAATTTATTTGTGGTGATATTACTTTATGTGCGGTGTATGAGTTATATGTACTGTGCTGTGCACTTCGGTCCGGAGTAACTTTGTTTTATTTGGCTGCATACATGTGTACAGTTGAATGACAATGAACTTGAATTATTTCCTTAATATTAACTGTCTGATTCCTTTGGGATGGTCAGCGTCAAGGGAGGGGCTGTCTCTCGTCCAGTGTAGGAATATCATTTATTAATTGCTGTGTTAGTGCCAGGGAGGCCCTGGATCCCGGTTTATTTAACCAAATGCTGACTAAACTTCTAGTGCGACTAAGCTGTCTAGTGCTGACTACAAATTTATTTAACTGTGACTTTTCCAAAAGAGAGGCATTTTGCTGTGTTCCCTTTGGCTTGCTCAGGCTCCGGTAGCAGTCCCAAGTATCCATGTCGGAGACTAATCCGGGGCAGGAGGTTTTAGTACTTGTTTGTCAGCACGGAAAAGATGGAACTTCTCAGTGGATCAGGGACACTTTGCCTGCTAGGTCACCAAGACGAGAAGATCTGCGCTGCTGCAAATCCAGAGCATCGCACACAAAATGCCGGAGGAACTCAGCAGGGGCAGGCGGCATCTGTGGGAAAGAGTGAACAGTCGACGTTTCGGGCCAAGACCCTTCATCAGGTGAGCAGTGAGAGCAAGAAGGTGGGGTGGGGTGGAGGGGTAATAGGTGAAGCTGGGAGAGAGGGTGGGCTGAAGTAAATCACTGTGCAGAACTCCTGACGTTTTGCTATTTCACTCGGCGAGTATTTGCTGTGCTCCTCATCTGAAAGGTGCATAGAAGTACGGCAAGGGGAGGCTCTCCCTCCATCACCGATGCTGCCCACACCTCCTCCATCCACCCTTGTCCCATCTCCTGTTCCATAACCCTTGTTCCATAATTAGAACAGGGATGAGGAAAAATTCCTTTAGCCAGAGGGTGGTGAATCTGTCATTGCCACAGATGGCTGTGCAGGCCAAATCAGTCGGTGTATTTAAAGCAGGAGCTGATAGATTCTTGAATAATCAGGGTGTCAAAGGTTTCAGGGAGAAGGCAGGAGAATGGGGTAAAGAGGGATAATAAATCAGCTGTGATGGAATGGGGAACCAGACTCAATGGGCCAAATGGCCTATTTCTGCTCCTATGTCTAATAGTCTTATAACAGGATGGTCCTTACCACCCCACTTGCTATTGCATCGAGCATATCATTTTCCGTAACTTCCGCCATTGACAACGGGATCCAACTGCTAAATGCATCTCTGATAAGACCATACAACCGTAAGACATAGGAGCAGAATCAGGCCATTTGGCCCATCGATTCTGCTACACCATTTAATCATGGCTGATCCTTTTCTCCACTCCTCAACCCTAGTTTCCAGCCTTCTCCCCGTAACCTTTGATGCCGTGCCCAATCAAGAACCTATCTATCTCTGCCTTCAAGACACCCAACAACCTGGCCTCCACAGCTGCCTGTGGAAACAAATTCCACAAATTCACTACCCTATCTCTCCTTCACCCCCCCCCAACTCTCCATTTTCCTCAGGGATTGCTCTCTCAGTGACAACCCCCCCCCCATCCATTCATCCCTCCCCACTGATCTCCCTCCAGACACTTATCTCTGCAAGCAGTACAAGGCTTACACCTGCCCATTAACCAGCTCTCTCACCACCCTACAGTGGGGCCCAAGCAGTCTTTCCAGATGAAGCAACACTTCACCTGCAAGTCTGCTAGGATCATCTACTCTATCTGGTGCAGACTCCTCTATATTGGCAAGACCCAACATAGCTTGGGGAGCTGCTTAGTCAAGTACCTCCACTTGTCTGTAACAGGTGAAATTTTCCGGTGGCGACCCACTTAAATTCAACCCCACATTCCTATTCTAACATGCCAGTCCATGTTCTCCTCCACTGCCACGATGAGGCCACTCTCAGATTGAAGGAGCAATGCCTTGTATTCCATCTGGGTAGCCTCCAACCTGACGGCATGAACATTGATTTCTCTAACTTCAGGTAACTTCTCTCCTCTCAGTCCTCTCTCTCTGTCTACTCCCTATTCTGGCTCACCGCTTATCCCTTCTCTTGTCCTCACCTGCCCTTCTCATCCCTGGCACCCCTCCTCCTTCCCTTTCTCCCATGTTCTATTCTCCTCTCCTATCAGATCCCTTCTTCTTCAGCCCTTTAACTTATCCACCTATCAGCTGACAGCTTCCCACTTTGTCCTCCCTCCCCCACCCACCTACCTTCCACCCTACCTGGCTTCACCTATCACCTGCCAGCTTGTACTTCTTCCCCATCCTCAACTTCCTCATTCTGGCTTCTTCCTCCTTCCTTCCCCATTCTGCTGTCACAGAAAATCTTTCCTACCAAATCCAATAAGCATATACAACAGTTCATCTCTGCAACACAAGAACACACTTCATAGTGCAATAGTCTGTTTTATTATTTTGTATATTAGTATTACACATCGGTAAATTATTATTGTGTTTCCACTTGGCATAATTTACTTATTATCATTTAATTATTTTTGGTTTTATTTTGCTATATTTCTACTCTATTCTTGGTGCAACTGTAACGAAACCTAATTTCCCTCAGGATCAATAAAGTGTTACGCCTGTGCCCCCTCCTTTTTGAGAATCGCAAGATCGCTATTAAGTCAGGTCAGGAGACCCAGGAAATGAGAGAGAGACGTTTGGAATGTCCTGGCCCCTCAGCGATACAAAGCCAAGGGAAACGGCCATTGTCTCTTGGAGACGGAATTGTGTATTGAGTACTGTGCTATTTATTTGAAGCCCTCAGGGAATGACCAAAGTGGGCTGGTTGAGGGATGGCATCATTCCAATCTGATTGACATCTGAGACCCCTTGAGTCAGGATAAAAGAGGGTCTGGGGAACAGCCCCTTCAGACGCACCAGAAGAAATGCTAGAAATCTCGTAATAGCGACAGCCGGTGGAAAGCCCACGTGCGTCCTTTTCCATTTGCCTCGGAATTGGTGGGCCTTACCACGGAAGAACGGCTTTAGATAAAACAAAGGAAAAATCAGCCCCAACGACTCTCGAAGGATTGACATCATAAAAGGAATGGGCAAGTTTTAAACTCTCTCTCTTGACTCCAACCAAAGGCTGCAGCCTGCATGAACTTGAGTGACTTTTATATTTCCATCGGACAATACATTATCCCCTAGACAACAATAGAGCTATTTCTTATTGATTATTATTATACCCGCGCTTTTAGATTTAGTATTGTTACGTACCCGTGACACGTGACAGTGGTACCCTTGTCACGTGACTGGGGTTGAAGTTATACTGGACATGAGGTAATGGTTTTGTGATGGTGGAGTGATGTCATTTTCCCGCCAGTAGAGGTCATGTGACAGGTTTTTTCTACAGGGTATAAAAGGGAGACCCACCCTGTCAGGTGGGGCAGTTCGTGGCTAGATTTGCCAAGATGACTTCATGTTACTGTGTGATTTAATGTGATGACGCAGTTTAGTTAAAAATGAAGTTTTATATAATGCCTAAAGTTTAAAAGGTCAGAGCCAACGGTTTCTTTGCTAAGGGAGAGTGAAGTTTGGAAAATGGAGATCGAGGAAAATCGATTTTCGATGGATTGACTTCGACCTTGTGTGATCCTCATTCGGAAGGATTTCGTTTACTATTCTCATGATAGTCTCCGCTGGAAAAAGCGGGAGATTGAGAATATTGTGGAAGGAAGGTCAGTCACTTTAAGTTGTTATATTTAATAAAAATCGACGTGGGAGTTCGACGCTGGGAATCGAAGGACATCGACGTGGAAGAGAATTTACATCGCTTTAAAAAGTCTCTCCTTTTAAAAGTACCGTGAGCTTTTGAACTGTCGGCATATCGTTTTAAAGTACTGTCTTCTTTCGGCATATCGCGTTAAAGAACTGAGTTCTTTTCAAATACCGCTTTGAAGACTGTTTGGGACTGCAACGCTATTAAGGACTGTTTGAGCAGCTGAGCTCGGATCATTGTTTGGGTTTGTTTACATTTGAAGGGGGTTTGTTATCAGTGTTTAATAAACGTGTTATTTGTTATAAAACCCTTCGTGAAACTCATCTATAATTATTGTTGCCTGAATACGTAACAGTATTGACGACATATATCATCTGTATGTTTGCATTGATATTATTTTTGTGTATTTTTATCAATAAATACTGTTAAAAATAGTACCATCAGACTTCAACGGACCTCTCTATCTTTGCTGGTAAGTGACCCAGTTACGGGGTACGTAACAAAAGTATGTCTGTCTGTATATTATTATTCTGTATATTATTAGTTATTATTATTGCTAAGTGTATTTTTAAATGTTGCTGCTATAATGAAATAACTTCTTACTCGGGATCAATAAAGTACTTATTATTATTATTAAACATCGACTATTTATTCATTTCCTTAGACCCTGCCTGACTTGCTGAATTCCTCCAGCATTTTGTGTTACCTTCAGTAATTTTGCTTTTTCTCATTAGGAGAGGCAATCCACGGTAAAAATAGGAAAAAGTGACTGAAAAAAGTATTTGAAGTTGACTTTGAAGAGAACGTTCATTTTGAGAGAGGCAAAAATTTGTATCGGACATCATTTTTCTTGGCTATGTGCAAGGGTTTAACCTGTTTGGAGTGAGTGGGGCCAGAGCATTTGGTCAGCTGACAAGGGGAGGAGGTGCCAGAGGTGGTGTGAGAGATAACAAGAGGTGCGTGGGTGAGCTGGAATCTGTGCTGGGTTGGAGCTGGTCCCTGCAAGCCAGTTCTCCTGTCAGGGCTCTCTCCCTTGTTTGCTCCCTGAAACAAGCTGGACTGGCTTTGCCTGGGGCTGCGTCAGCACCAGACAAGCTGATTTACCTCCGTATACAGCCCTCCCGGTGCAAGATGAGGACCTGCTGCATGCTTGTTCTTGCAGAAACATGACTCCAAGACAACCTCCTATGCACCACCAGTCTTCGGGCCATGCCTTCCAGGGACTTCTGCTGATATTATTTTGTGACTATATGTGCTGTATGTTTTGCACCTTGGCCTGAGAGGAACCCTTTATTTAGTTACATACATGTGCATAGTTGAACTAGTGATTGAGGAGAAGGTAGAGATTTAATCAAACAAGTCTAATAGTAATAGCAGACAGGGCCAGGGTAATGGACATGTTTTTTTTAAACAGGGGTATTTCTTTTAATGCAAGGAGGCAAAACAGATGAGCTTCGAGCTAGAACATATGATGTTGCAGTCAGTATAGAAAGTTAGCTGAGATAGAGGCAGATTGGCACCTCAACAATACAGTGTACTGATGGTTTCAGACATGAGGTATAAAATTCTATTCATTCTGTCTTTAAAGCAGATCATTTTATAATTCAAGCAACACACACAAAATGCTGGTGGAACGCAGCAGGCCAGGCAGCATCTATAGGAAGAAGTACAATTGACGTTTTGGGTCGAGACCCTTCATCAGGACTCTACAGTCGAAGTTTCGGGTTTCCTCGTGTTTGCATTTTATAGTTCAGTTCTGTTTGCAGCTTGTATTTATTACAGTAATATAGAAATAACAGAAAAAAGTCTCATGGACGTCATAAAGAGGTACAAGCTCCCTGGCCCACCAATTCCTCACAGATCATCATACTCCCACTTTTACACCAATGCTACACTAACTCATTACCACTATTTTATTCTCCCATACAAGGGAAAATCTGCAGATGCTGGAAATCAAAGCAACACACACAAAATGCCGGAGGAACTCAGCAGGCCAGGCAGCATCTATGGAAAAGAGTAAACAGTTGACAATTTGGGCGGAGGCACTTCATCAGGACTGGGAAGGAAAAAAGAGTAAGAAGGTGGAAGAAGCAATGGGCTGAGGAAGAATAGGAGAATCTGATTGTCGAGCACTTCACTCCATTGTCGCCAAGACTTAGGCCTCAAAGCCTCGTTGTATAACTGGATTGTTGGTTTTCTCACTTTCAGACCCCAGTCAATTCTGATTGGCAACAGCATCCCCTCCACAATCTCCATCAGCACAGAAGCACCACAGGCCATGTGCTCAGCCCCCTGTCCTACTTGTTTTTCACTTATGACCGTGTGGCAAAGCACAACTCCAATGACGTATTTAAGTTTGCTGATGTAGGCTGAATCAAAGGTGGTGTCAAATCAGCATTTCGGAGGGATGTTGCAAATCTGGCTGAGTGGTGCCACAACAACAACCTCTCACTCAATGTCAGAAAACTAAAGAGCTGATTATTCCTCACAGGAGTTGGAAATCAGAGGCCCGTGAGCCAGTCCTCATTAGGGGTTCAAAGGTGGAGAGGGTCAGCAACTTTAAATTCCACAGCGTATCTGACCTGGGTCCAGCGCATAAGTACAATCACAAGGAAGGGCTGGCTGCGCAGCTACTTTCTTCGAAGTTCGCAAAGATTTGGCACATCATCTAAAACTTTGACAAACGTCTATAGATGTGCGGTGAGAGTATATTGACAGGTTTCATCATGGCCTGGTATGGAAACACCAATGCCCTTGAACAGAAAAGACAACACAAAGTAATGGATAAAGCCCAGTCCATTGCGAGTAAAGCCTTCCCCACCAGTGAGCGCAACTTCAAGGAAGGATGTCGGAGGAAAGTGGCATCCGTCATCAAGGACCCTCACCACCCAGGACATGCTCTCTTCTTGCTGCTGCTGTCAGGACAGAGCTACAGGGGACTCAGGTCCCACACCACCAGTGTCAGAAACATTCATTACCCCTCCACCAGAGGGGATGACTTCTCTCGCCCCAACACTGAACTGATTCCACAACCCGTTGACTCATTTCAAGACTCTCCAACTCGTGTTCTTCATATTTATTGCTTACTTATTTATTGTTATTTTATTTCTGCATTTCTTGCAGGCATTCACAGTAGAACAAAGAAATCAATGAGAAACACCAGAAGTAAAAACATAGAAAACCTACAGCACAGTACTGGCCCTTCAGCCCACAGTGCTGTGCTGAACATGTATGATGAAAAACTATTGATGAAAACAAACTAATGAAAAACTATATAGAAAGATTGACAAACAACGAATATGGAAAAGAAGAAAAAAATCTGTGGAAAAACATAACTAACTAAATAAATAATTCTGAGAAAATGAGTCAAAGAGTCCTACAAAGTGAGACCACAAACTGTGGCATCAGTGCAGTGTTGAGGTGAGTGAAGTTATCAGGAGCCTGATGGTTGAAGGGTAGCAACTGTTCCTGAATCTGGTGATGTGGGACCTGAGTCTCCTGTACCTCCTTCTGTTATAAGGGGGCTTTGGGAGTGGACCCAGTGCAAGACACAGACACTGAACTACCAGGAACAGGACTAGCCGTGAGAAGGAAGCAAGGAAAGTGGGGAAGAAAGGACACCGGACATGACACCGGCCCCGGATGAGACAAGGACTCCGGGCCTGGGCTAGGACTTGACACAGACAGACAGTTCCAAACAGGGTAAGGCTCCAGGCAGAGGCAAGTCGAAACAAGTCTCCAGGCAGAGGTGAGGCGAGACGAGGCGAGGCTCCAGGCAGAGATGAGGCGAGTCGAGGCGAGGCTCCAGGCAGAGGCGAGGTGAGACAAGTCGAGGCTCCAGGCAGAGGCGAGGCGAGGCTCCAGGCAGAGGTGAGGCGAGACAAGTCGAGGCTCCAGGCAGAGACGAGGCGAGTCGAGGCGAGGCTCCAGGCAGAGGCGAGGCGAGACAAGTCGAGGCTCCAGGCAGAGGCGAGGCGAGTCGAGGCGAGGCTCCAGGCAGAGGCGAGGCCAGTCGAGGCGAGGCTCCAGGCAGAGGTGAGGCTAGTCGAGGCGAGGCTCCGGGCAGAGGCGAGGCGAGACAAGTCGAGGCTCCAAGCAGAGGCGAGGCGAGTTGAGGCTCCAGGCAGAGGCGAGGCGAGTCGAGGCGAGGCTCCAGGCAGAGGCGAGGCGAGTCGAGGCGAGGCTCCAGGCAGAGGCGAGGCTAGACAAGTTGAGGCTCCAGGCAGAGTCGAGGCGAGGCTCCAGGCAGAGGTGAGGCGAGACAAGTTGAGGCTCCAGGCAGAGGTGAGGCGAGTCGAGGCAAGGCTCCAGGCAGAGGCGAGGCTCCAGGCAGAGGCGAGTCGAGGTGAGTCTCCTGGCAGAGGCTAGTCGAGGTGAGGCTCCAGGCAGAGGCGAGGCGAGACAAGTCGAGGCTCCAAGCAGAGGCGAGGCGAGTTGAGGCTCCAGGCAGAGGCGAGGCGAGTCGAGGCGAGGCTCCAGGCAGAGGCGAGGCGAGTCGAGGCGAGGCTCCAGGCAGAGGCGAGGCTAGACAAGTTGAGGCTCCAGGCAGAGTCGAGGCGAGGCTCCAGGCAGAGGTGAGGCGAGACAAGTTGAGGCTCCAGGCAGAGGTGAGGCGAGTCAAGGCAAGGCTCCTGGCAGAGGCGAGGCGAGTCGAGGCTCCAGGCAGAGGCGAGTCGAGGTGAGTCTCCAGGCAGAGGCAAGTCGAGGCAAGGCTCCAGGCAGAGGCGAGGCGAGTCGAGGCTCCAGGCAGAGGCGAGGCAAGTCGAGGCGAGGCGAGGCTCCAGGCAGAGGCGAGTCGAGGTGAGTCTCCTGGCAGAGGCGAGGCGAGTCGAGGCTCCAGGCAGAGGCGAGTCGAGGTGAGTCTCCAGGCAGAGGCGAGTCGAGGCAAGGCTCCAGGCAGAGGCGAGGCGAGTCGAGGCTCCAGGCAGAGGCGAGGCGAGTCGAGGCTCCAGGCAGAGGTGAGGCACCAGGCAGAGGCGAGGGTCCAGGCAGAGGCGAGGCGAGTCGAGGCGAGGCTCCAGGCAGAGGCGAGTCGAGGTGAGTCTCCAGGCAGAGGCGAGGCGAGTCGAGGCTCCAGGCAGAGGTGAGGCACCAGGCAGAGGCGAGGGTCCAGGCAGAGGTGAGGTGAGACAAGTCGAGGCTCCAGGCAGAGGCGAGGTGAGTCGAGGTGAGGCTCCAGGCAGAGGCGAGGCGAGACAAGTCAAGGCTCCAGGCAGAGGCGAGGCGAGTTGAGGCAAGGCTCCAGGCAGAGGCGAGGCGAGTCGAGGCGAGGCTCCAGGCAGAGGCGAGCTGAGGCTCCAGGCAGAGGCGTCGAGGTGAGTCTCCAGGCAGAGGCAAGGCGAGTCGAGGCTCCAGGCAGAGGCGAGTCGAGGCGAGGCTCCAGGCAGAGGCGAGTCGAGGCAAGGCTCCAGGCAGAGGCGAGGCGAGTCGAGGCTCCAGGCAGAGGCGAGGCAAGTCGAAGTGAGGCTCCAGGCAGAGGCGAGGGTCCAGGCAGAGGCGAGGCGAGACAAGTTGAGGCTCCAGGCAGAGGCGAGGCAAGTCGAGGTGAGGCTCCAGGCAGAGGCGAGGGTCCAGGCAGAGGCGAGGCGAGACAAGTCGAGGCTCCAGGCAGAGGCGAGGCAAGTCGAGGCAAGGCGAGTCGAGGCGAGGCTCCAGGCAGAGGCAAGGTGAGTCGAGGCGAGGCTCCAGGCAGAGGCGAGGGTCCAGGCAGAGGCGAGTCGATGTGAGTCTCCAGGCAGAGGCGAGGCGAGTCGAGTCGAAGCGCCAGGCAGAGGCGAGGGTCCAGGCAGAGGCGAGGCGAGTCGAGGCAAGGCTCCAGGCAGAGGCGAGTCGAGGTGAGTCTCCAGGCAGTGGCGAGGCGAGTCGAAGCTCCAGGCAGAGGCGAGTCAAGGCAAGGCTCCAGGCAGAGGCGAGGCGAGTCAAGGCTCCAGGCAGAGGCGAGGCAAGTCGAGGTGAGGCTCCAGGCAGAGGCGAGGCGAGACAAGTCGAGGCTCCAGGCAGAGGCGAGGTGAGTCGAGGCAAGGCTCCAGGCAGAGGCAAGGCGAGTCGAGGTGAGTCTCCAGGCAGAGGCGAGGCGAGTTGAGGCTCCAGGCAGAGGCGAGGCAAGTCGAGGTGAGGCTCCAGGCAGAGGCGAGGCGAGACAAGTCGAGGCTCCAGGCAGAGGCAAGGCGAGTCGAGGCAGGGCTCCAGGCAGAGGCGAGTCAAGGTGAGTCTCCAGGCAGAGGCGAGGCGAGTCGAGGCTCCAGGCAGAGGCGAGACAAGTCGAGGCTCCAGGCAGAGGCAAGGCGAGTCGAGGCAGGGCTCCAGGCAGAGGCGAGTCAAGGTGAGTCTCCAGGCAGAGGCGAGGCGAGTCGAGGCTCCAGGCAGAGGCGAGACAAGTCGAGGCTCCAGGCAGAGGCAAGGCGAGTCGAGGCAGGGCTCCAGGCAGAGGCGAGTCAAGGTGAGTCTCCAGGCAGAGGCGAGGCGAGTCGAGGCTCCAGGCAGAGGCGAGTCAAGGCAAGGCTCCAGGCAGAGGTGAGGCAAGTCGAGGTGAGGCTCCAGGCAGAGGCGAGGCGAGACAAGTCGAGGCTCCAGGCAGAGGCGAGGCGAGTTGAGGCAAGGCGAGTCGAGGCGAGGCTCCAGGCAGAGGTGAGTCGAGGTGAGTCTCCAGGCAGAGGCGAGGCGAGTCGAGGCTCCAGGCAGAGGTGAGGCAAGTCGATGTGAGGCTCCAGGCAGAGGCGAGGTGAGACAAGTCGAGGCTCCAGGCAGAGGCGAGGCGAGTCGAGGCGAGGCTCCAGGCAGAGGCGAGGCGAGACAAGTCGAGGCTCCAGGCAGAGGCGAGACGAGTCGAGGCGAGGCTCCAGGCAGAGGTGAGTCGAGGTGAGTCTCCAGGCAGAGGCGAGGCGAGTCGAGGCTCCAGGCAGAGGTGAGGTGAGTCGAGGCGAGGCTCCAGGCAGAGGCGAGGCGAGACAAGTCGAGGCTCCAGGCAGAGGCGAGACGAGTCGAGGCGAGGCTCCAGGCAGAGGCGAGGTGAGTCTCCAGGCAGAGGCGAGGCGAGTCGAGGCTCCAGGCAGAGGCGAGGCGAGTCGAGGCGAGGCTCCAGTCAGAGGCGAGGCGAGTCGAGGCGAGACTCCAGGCAGAGGCGAGGCGAGACAAGTCGAGGCTCCAGGCATAGGCGAGGCGAGACGAGTTGAGGCTCCAGGCAGAGGCGAGACAAGTCAAGGCTCCAGGCAGAGGCGAGGCTCCAGGCAGAGGCGAGGCGAGACAAGTCGAGGCTCCAGGCAGAGGCGAGGCGAGGCAAGGCAAGGCTTCAGGCAGGAAGGTGAAGGGAAGGGAAGGGATACAGACAGGGGGTTTGGACAGGAACAATCCAGCAGCCAGAGGCTGAATCCTGAAGCTATTTATGAGGCCAACCTGGAATAAGGAACATGGACCGGACTGTGAACTGGAATGCGGATTTCATGGACCGGACCATGACACCTTCCTGATGGTTCAAGGGTAATAACTGTTCCTGAACCTGGTGGTGTGGGACCTGAGGCTCTTGTGCCTCCTTCCTGATCTGATTGCAGCAGCGAGAAGGGTGGATGATAGAAATGCATACAACAGCAATATTTAATAGGCACTTAGCCAGGTACGTGACCAGGCAGTGGATGACTGGCATGTGCAGGCAGATGGGATTTGTAGTCAGTACAGACAGAATCCCAACATCCATTGGGTAGTCAAGCATGGTTTTGTGTCTGGGGGGTAACCTCTGATGAAACTTTTCAAAGAGGTAACTGTGGGGATTGATGGAGGCAGGGCAGTGGTTGGTGTCTAATGGAATTTAGCAAGGCCTTTGACAAGGCCTTGCGTGGCAGGCTGATTAGGTAGCATGGTCAGGTAGATTTAGAATTGGCTCGATGATAGAAATTCCTCCACTGGAGATAATGGGGTGCCCTAGGGGACCTCTGTTGTTGTAAATTATTTGGATACCAATGTACATGAATGATTTGCAAGTTTGTTGCCTGGGGACTGATGGTGAAGTGTCAGTGTAGGGGCATGGATAGGAGTTGCCCGGGAGTTCCAGCTGCTTGGCGGCCGGTGACAGGGCGGGAGTATGACTGTCACAGGGGGGAGTCATGACCGCTTCAGCAGTGAGACGCAGCATGGTGAAGTGGAGCACCAGGTGAAGTGGTCTGTCAGTGAGGCGTCGGGGCACGGGTGGGGAATACCCGGGAGATGCCAGCTGATGACATCATAGGGGTATTCTCCCGCCTCTGCAGTGAAACGCAGCCAGGCCCCACAGCCGGTGAAGCGGACTTCAGGGCCACATTCGACCAGGTCCCATGGGTCAGCTCGGGGCTCCTGCTTCAGGCCAGGTTACAATTGCCCCATCCCCTCTCCTTCCTTCTGTCAGCACCTGCAGAAGTTAGAATCTGTGTACTTTTTTCAATCAGTGTGTTATTTTTAATCACTTCTGCCACACCTTTTGTCCCATAACAAACGGAGCTCCCATCAATTTCCCTCCCACATTGTATTTGCACCTTGTACTCCACTGAAATGCTCACTGATTTTGATCGAAGTAGCATTTTTAATTTGTTTACATTGGGTGCTTTAGTATTATTTATTCCACATGTGGCAAAAGTGTGCTGTGTCTTTAACACTCCTTTCAAGGTATCCTAAGCGCTTTCCACTCATTCTTTTGAAATGTTATAACTTAGGGACAGGAGATCATTTGTGCGTAACATAGGCTCCCTTGTAACAATGTGATAATGTTAACCTTTTTTTAAAACAATGCTGATGGAGGAATTCATCAGGGTAAACCCCCTGCTTTTCTTCGAAGTAGTGCCGTCAGACCTTTTACATGCAACCGAGAAAGTGGATGGGGCTTTGGTCTAATCATCTCATCCAACAGGCAGCACCTCTTATGGTGCAGCACTCCCTCCGCACCGGAGCGCAAACCAGGATTTTTATGCCTAGGTAGCTGGAATAGAACTTGAACCCACTGTCTTCTCACTTTGGTGATGCAAGTGCTACCATTAAACCCAAAGTAGATAGGATGCCACAAACCCTATTCCTCAGTATCCCCTCCAGTAGCACTAACGTGAGGCTCGCTGGTCTATCATTACCTGGATTATCCCTACTTCTTTCCTTGAACAAAGACACAACATTTAACACTCTTGGACCTCACCTGTTGCTAGTAAGAACTCAAACATCTTTGTCAGAGTCCCAGCAATCAAACTGTCTTGGGAAAGGTTTCACTGTAAACGTTATGGTCTTTCTGTAGAAGCAGTGTTTGGGTTATGCTTTGAGATAACAGGTGCTTTGGAATATGAGCCGTCCAATGAGCGGGTGGGGGGCTGCTTTCGGGCCGTCTGCCTGACACTGGGCTGAGCTGGGATTTTTGTTCGGGGGAGATGAAAGGTGAAGACGCCAGAGCAAAGAGGTTGTAGGACTCAACCTGGACGGGAGCCATGGTCCGACGAAGCCCGGGGAGATCGAAGGAGGATAGGCGAAGGGGAAGCCGTGAGCTCCTATGTGTACACATTAGACTGTTCATTAAAATGGACCCTTTTTTTGTTGCTTTTTCTTCACTAAACCTGTAGTCAAATTAAAAATTCTGAAGCTAAATCGTTTAATTGTATGCGGTGTACTGTTTGTTATTTGGTGGAACTGATTTGTAACAGGGTAACAAATCACGCTGCATCCACACAAATGGGTGTTTCGGGGAGGACCCGCATCTCAATCTCACTCATTTGGTGGGGCCAGAGATTGTCTTCCCTAGACCTATGCAGCCGACAGAACCTCAGGGTTACAGATACCATCAGGACCTGGTGACTTAACAGTTAGAAGCTCTTCCGAAGGCCCGGTGCTCTCTTCTTAATCTCAACCTGTTGTGGCACATTGACAGACTATCCTCCAAATCCTTCTCTTCCATAGCACTCATTTAATACCTCTGCCACTTCCTCAGACCAAGCAAAATTCCCATCCTTCATGCTTGAATAGATCTACCCTCTCCTTGGTTTTCCCCCTTTTACTTAATATGAGCTGCCTTGTGATCCTCTGTGATTTTGCTTGTCAAGATCCTTCTTGCTGAGACCTTAGAAAGCTTTGCTCAGACCACACGTGGGAGTATTGTAAGGAAAGATGTGCCTGGCATTGGAGAAAGTCCAGAGGAGGTTTACGAGAATGATTGCAGGAATGAAAGGGTTAACATATGAGTAGCGTTAGATAGCTTTGGCCTGTACTCAATAGAGATTTACAGGATAAGGTAGGGTCTCATTGAAACCTACTGATTATTGAAAGTCCTAGACAGAGTGGATGTGGAGAGGATGTCTCCAATAGGATCAGAGGGTACAGCCCCAGAATAAAAGGAGTGGATGTTATGAAAAAACTACAAACATTTCTAGATAGACTTTTGGTTGCTGCCCTGTTAAAAATAATCCATTTAGTCTGTGCTCGTTGTCAATCTACCTACCAAACTTGCAGTACTGTATTACAGGAATTCCTGATTGTTTACACGACAGAAAGAATAATTCTGTTTCTCTTGGCATTTCTTTCAACTCAGAAGATTTCTGGAGAGATGGTTATAACTTTAACAGTGAAGTGTCTTTTCCCCTGGGGAATGATAGTACGAGAGTGGACTGGAACGTTTTCAGGCTGGGACAGAGTTCAGCAGAAGTAACATAAACTTGGAATGTTGAACAGTCAGAATGGCTTCCTAGTCTCATTATGTGGTCAGAGAGAAACATTTCATATTTCCCCACCACTTTTATTAACTCCTTTCACCTGACTTGTCACCCTTCCACTCTGCAGAGTCCTCAGAATAATGCGTTCCACAGTTATACGATGCCCGCACACTGGAATTGTTTGGGAAAAGTGGATCTTTTCTTGCAGTTGCGTTGGCTTTCAGACTAATGCTCATTGGCACATTACCAGTGCTTACCCCCCTCCCCCCATTCTGCAGCCTGCAATGACTCATTTATTAATAGTTTGGGAATCTTCCACTTCTTCCCAATTGTGGCGCAATGTTCTGCCCTTAGTCATCCATTGATAATGAAAATACAGCTTTTGAAAATCTGACCTTGGCATTATCTTGGCATCAGGAACTTAGCTGTGCCACCCTCCTAATCATAAATATTTAATGGATGCAAATGTATCTCGGTGTTGGTAATACATGCTCTTGAAATGTTTGTGTCCTGCATTCAATAATTGCTATCCAGCTGCTAACTTCAGTGTTCTGCTTGTTGGTAATATGGGAATATGTCCAGATGAAGGATCAATGCAAGTTGGAAATGAGACAGCTCCATAAAGAATTGCAGGGGAAAGGTGACCAGGATCATTATATGAATGTGAATACATTTGCAAAGGTGGAAGGCTCAGTAAAGGTGGAATCTATTGTCGTGAATCTGTTGTTGGTACTCTGGCATTATTCTCCTATCTCCAGAGAAAAGACATTTAGCTATGTATTTCCCAACTGTGACAGCCGGGAAGAGGAGAAAAAAGAGACAGGAAATGAATTTTTTCAAAGAACTTACAGGAACATTTAAAATATTCCTGACAAAAGCATGCTGGATCAGTTTTACAACATCTGTGTTTCAGGAGGTAAGCCAAGAGCCAAGGCAGATCTGTGAGTTTGTAGAAAGTTCTGTGGACAATCTTTTGGATATCTGCAGGAATCATATCTCGTGGGACTCTGAAGTGATTGAAGAAGATTGCGTGGGTATTGGAAGTCATTTTGGAAAATGGTGCTGCAAGACGTCATGTTGTTATGATATTTTGGTTCCAGTTCTTCTCCAGGATGGATATTGTTTTAAACCAGAGATCTGTCACTGTGACATCACGTCTGATGACTAGAGTTATGGCAGGAGTCTCATCAGACGAAACAGTGCTAAGTTGAACAGCCAATGCAAAACCACAGAAGCTGAAAGAAGTGTTTTTCCCCTTATGCATACCAAATGATTTCAATCTGATTTTAATGCCAATTCCATCAAGTGTTCTGAGTGGTATCTGGATTATAAGAAAGTTGTGAAATGGTTCAGGGTTGTATTAGCCAAATCCTGGGACAACATTTGTTATAAATATAATTTTGAACCTTCTGGTATTACTAATACTAATCACTGGTTACTGTGATTTACAAATGTATTATCATTCAGAACAAACCATTCACGTAAAGGTCTTCCCTGCTGAGAGGCTGAAGGGTTCAGATGTCTATCTTGTTTTGAGTTTTTCACGACACATCAATAATACTTTACTGGCACAATTTCCTGTGGTGTCTATGAGCATAGGTTTCCGAAAATCATGGCCAAAAGTGTCCCCAAGAGCAGCTGCCACCCCAAAAGCCTTCCAATATTGATCTTTCTAACTGAAAAGCTGCACAATTACTCAGGTCAGCAGTGTGTTCCTGGGTCCTATCATTTTAAGACTATCCTCATGCATCTGTTGTTAAGTCAGCCATTTTCAAACTGGCATGACTATCAACTAGAACATAGGCTTAAGGATGTCTTGAAATATCTTGGAATATCCTTAAATGAGAAATGGCTCCACCAGTATACGATTGGGAATTTTCTAAGGAAATTGAGATTCCAGAAATTATTCTGCATGCAGAACCAACAAACCTCTTTTAGTTCTTTGTAATGCAACATGATTCTTACTATTAGGCAATTCTGGAGTATTATAAAATGTTAGGTGTTATGGGTCCATTAATGATGGAATGCATTAAAATAACAGATCTCTGACTAAAACACAAGAGATCCTACAGATGCAGGAAATCTTGAGCAACACACAAAATGCTGGAGGAACTCAACATGTCAGGTAGCATCAATGGAGGGGAATTAACAGTTGGTGTATCAGTCTGAAACCGTTCATTAGGACTGATTGACTGAAAACCTTATCTTTGCTCCCAGGTTGGGAGTAGAGTTATTGAAAATTTGTAAATAATTAGTTCTGCTAGGAGTAGAATAATCAAAATGAACATTATTCATAATAAAAATACTTTTAAGTATAAAACTGTTGAATGTCTTTTCATTCTTACTTTCAGAGACAATATATTTAGTGTTAAATTACATTTTTTCAAACCAATACCACCATTACCATTCATGTAGCTCCTTGTGGCAGTACACCACTACAATACTTGAGCTTCCTGACCTAGCCTGGCCTCTTCCTATCCAATAGTGGGCAAACTCTACACAGTGGTCTGCCCGCACAGAGCCCAAACATCAATGTGTCCCTCAGGACGTCCTTCTGCAGCCTGGAATGTGCATTCCTTTGTGGACGCCTCGAAGTGGTATCAACCCCACAGGTTTCAGGCAGACGAAATGCATCTTTCACTGAGCTGATGATTTTCCAGCTAACAAGACCCTGGTCAGACCCCACTTGGAGTACTGTGCTCAGTTCTGGTAGTCTCACTACAGGAAGGATACTATAGAGAGAGTGCAGAGGAAATTTACAAGAATGTTGCCTGGATTGGTGAGCATGAAGGTTGAATGAACTTGGCCTTTTCTCCTTGGAGCGATGGAGGATGAGAGATGACCTGATAGAGGTATATAAGATGATGAGATGCATTGATAGTGTGGATAACCAGAGGCATTTTCCCAGGGCTGAAATGGCTAACATGAGGGGGGTATAGTTTTAAGATGCTTGGAAGTAAGTACAGAGGGGATGTCAGGGGCAAGTTTTTCCACACAGAGAGTAGTGGGTGCGTGGAATACACTGCCAGCGACAGTGGTGGAGGCAGATACAATAGGGTCTTTTAAGAGACTCATTAGATAGGTATATGGAGCTCAGAAAAATAGAGGACCAGATGGTAGTAAAATACTAGGCAGTTTCTAGAGTAGGTTACATGGTCAGCACAACATTGTGGGCCAAAGGGCCTGTAATGTAGATGTAGATGTAGTGTATTGTAATGTAGTGTAATGTAATGTAATGTAATGTAGATGTAGATGTCTATGTTCTAACAACCCTGACTGGTCAAACAAAACTGTTATGGAAACAGCAGTGAAGAATCCTTCTACATCTGTGTACAAAGGATATATGAGGACCGTGAACTACACCTGGGGCACAGCAGAGAAAATGGCCAAGGACAGACAGAGATGGAGGACCTCCATCACTACTAAGGCAGTAGGAAGATTGGGTAAGTGAGGATTTAAAGGAGAAAAACGGAGGAGATGTGGGTGGGGGCAGTATCAATAGTGGAAGGAAGGAAACGCCATTATTTAAAGGAGGAGGACATCTGTGATGTCCTGGAATGGAAAGCCGTGGAGCAGACAAAGAAACTGAGAAAAGGGAAATCACAAGGAAATCTGAAGATGTGGAAATTCAAACAACACACACAAAATGCTGGTGGAACACAGCAGGCCAGGCAGCATCTATAAGCAGAAGTCCTGACAAAGGGTCTCAACCCAAAACATCGACAGTGCTTCTCCTTATAGATGCTGCCTGGCCTGCTGTGTTCCACCAGCATTTTGTGTGTGTTGTGAGAAAAGGGAATAGCATTTTTACAGGAGGTAGGATGGGAAGAGGTATAATTGAGATAACTGTGGGAATCAGTGGGTTTATAAAAGATAGCTGATAGTTTGTCTTCAGAGATGGAGACAGAGATATCGAGAAAGGGCAGGGATCTGTTACCATTTTGATTCTGCATCTTATTTAAATTAGAGGCGAAGTTGGTAAAATTGACAAGCTCAGCAAAGGTGCATGAAGCAGCGTCAAAAGCAGAGAAGAGGTGGGAAGTATAACTGAGGAAGGGATTGTTCTATGGAGAGGCAGTCATTTCTGGGGCCCGTGCAAATGTGAATGGCTTCCCCTCAAGTTTGGAAAAAGTGGGAGGAACCAAAGGAAAAATTGTTGAGGGTGGTGGAGGGGGATTGGTTGGTTCTTTTGTCAAGAAAGAAGTGGCGAGCTTTGAAGCCTTCTTGATAGGGATAGAAGTGTATAGGGACTGGACATACAGGGTGAAGATGAGGCAGTTAGGGCCAGGGAATTGAAAGTTACTAAGGAGATTGAGGGTATGAGAAGTGTCATGGATGTAGGTGGGAAGGGACTGGATCAAAGAGGGTAGAATGGAGTCGAGAAATGGGGACACGAGTTCTGTGGAGCAGGAGCAGGCAGAGACAATAGGCCTACCCATCAGTCAGGTTTGTGGATCTTGGGTAGGAGGTAGAAGTGAGCAGTTCGGGGTAAGGGAACTATGAGTTTGGTGGCAAAGGGGTTCTCCAGAGTGGATGAGGTCAGTGATGGTATCGGAGACAGTTTTCTGATGGTGTGGAGTGTGGTCCACTTCGAGGGGTACGTATGAGGAGGTGTCTGAGAGTTGCCACCTGGCCACATCAAGGTAGAGGTCCGTGTGCCACACGATAGGAGCACCTGCTTTGTCTGCGGGTTTATTGGTAAGGTTGGGAGTGGTGCAGAGAGAGTGGATAAGGTTGGAGGAGGACAGAGGAGTGCTGAAGTCAAGATGGATGATGTCTCGTTGTTAATTTGAGGAGAAAACATCCAGAGCAGGAAGAGAACCAGGGCGGGGTGCCAAGAAGAGGAGGAGAGATCAACGGTGTGGATTGTGGAATCTTTGTTAAAGAAGTGGACTTGGAGATGGAGGCGAAGGAAGAAGAGCTTGACATGGCGGTGGGCATGGAATTCACTGAGGTGCGGGTGAAGGGGGACAAAGGTGAGGCTTCTACTGAGGACAGAACGTTCTGCCTCAGAGAGCAGGAGGTGCAGGGAATTAAAGTTCAAAGTAAAGTTTATTATCAAAGTTCATACATGACACCACATACAAACCTGAGATTCTTTTTCCTGCGGGTAAACTCAAAATATCTATAGAACAGTACCTGTTAAACAGAATCAATGAACAACAAACTGTGTAAATGCAAATATAAGTAAACAGCAATAAAAATAAGTATGAAATAACAAGATAAAGAGTCCTTAAAATGGGACTATTGGATGTGGGAACACCAAAAATTGAATGAGTATAGTTATCCCATGTTGTTCACGAGTCTGATGGTTGAGGGGTAGTAATGGTTCTTGAACCTGGTGGTGCGAGTCCTGAGGCTCTTGTACCTTGTATTTGATGGCAGCAGTGAGAAAAGAGCATGGCCTGGGTGAGGATCTCAGATGAGGGATGCTGCTTTCCTATGACAACATTTCACGCAGATGTCTTGATGGTTGGCGAGGATTATAGCTGGGATCAGAGGGAGGTAGAGCTGGTGGTGCCAGAGGAGTAAGGATGGTTGCGGTGTTCAAGGAAGGTAGGGAAGGAGGAAGATGAAGGTTCAGAGGATGAAAGAGCTGATAGTAGGGCTTGAGAAACATGGTACTACATAGTGGTGGTGGTGAAAAAGGAGACTGGGGGTTCAGTGGCAGCACGTGGTCTCGGTCTGGAGGTGTTGGTGACCAAGGTCCAAGCTGGAGCTGGAGCTAGAGGTCGTGCTATTAGCAGTCTGAAGTTGTCTGGGGTCATAGGAACCCGCATTGATGGAGGTGGAATCTTACATATGTGGCTAGGTCTTGAGATAGATTGAACATAACCTATTATTTGTTAATTTATCTATTAATCTATTATTTGTTAATTTGTCAGAAAGCAGCCAGTGGCTATATACTGACACATCAGATCAAACCTAAGGACATCATGAACACTTGGAAACTTCTTGATCTCTCTTTGTATTGGAAAACAAGTCATTGTCACTCACCTAAGTCTGTAAAGCAGTAGTTCCCAAACTTTTTTGGGCCACCGCCCCCTTGCCTCCCAGACCACATCCTCATGTGCACTGTCCCCCCTTTCTGGCCATTGCATAAAAACTACTGTATACAGAATTTTGATTTACAATGCACAGTGAACAAAAATAGAAACTGCAAATTCAAATTAGTGACAAATAATTGCAAAATATTATTCAAATTTATTAAAAGCTACAAAATTGTTTTATTTAATTACAGTAAAAACAATTTTCATCAACAATTTTAGAGCATACATTAATAGTCCAACTCTCTACTACTTCATTGTTTTCTCATCTTTCAATGAGATGGTGCAGTGATATCAGCTTCTCAACATCAGACTGAATGTCATTCAGAAGGAATCTCAGATCCCCACGAGTCTGTTTCGTTGCTTTGAAAGAAGTTGGGCAACTGCATTGAAACCGCAATCCCCCAAATGCGATGTTGGGAAGGCAATAAAGAACACCTTGACCTTTTCCCCCAGTGCATTATGGTGTTCAGAGATTACTTTCTGCACCCAAAAGTGTTAATATGATCTTTTGAACCTTGGCTTCAGCTTAAAGTCATTTTGTAGTGAGATCAGTTCTTCCTGTTAATTCCTTATCACAAGTGTTCAGGAATGGATTTATTACCCAGTCTGGAATTTGGATTGAGAGAAGATGCTGAAATGTCTCTGACATGTCTTTATGTAGCTCATCCAGTCGGGGACAATTTACCTGATGATCATCATCTGGCATTCTTTCTTTCTTTCCCTTCCAACTCAGAGAGCCTTGGAAATTGTATGAGGTTGCAGCAATCGATGTTGCACTTAAATAGGGTTAACTTGGACAGAAATGTGGAGAATACTGATTTGACTTTGATAAGCTTCACATCATTTTCTTGCAAATGAAGATTGATTTAATTAATCTTTGCAAATAATTCTGACAAATAAGCAATGTCATGCCTAATATTCTTGAGTTATTACTAAATGAAGCATTCAAATCTTTAA
Source organism: Hemitrygon akajei (assembly GCF_048418815.1). Taxonomy (NCBI): domain Eukaryota; kingdom Metazoa; phylum Chordata; class Chondrichthyes; order Myliobatiformes; family Dasyatidae; genus Hemitrygon; species Hemitrygon akajei. The sequence continues at coordinate 189,069,973 of NC_133124.1, read as the reverse complement.
AGAATTTTATTAAAGCTCTGAGAGCTATCTGACTTCTGTGAACAACAGCAAGCGTTCAAACTATTCATCATTCTCAATACAAAGCTCTCAAAATAGTTGAGAACCGTGGGCATGGGACTTGATTTTGTTGTGTAACTGATCACTTAATGTGTTTTGCTACAAGATGTTGTCTATGAATTACATAGTGAATTTTGAATTGCTTTTTAGCTAGTTTGGTACAATATTGTGGGCTGAATGGCCTGTTCCTATGCTGTACTGTTCTAGGTTCTATGCTCTATGAATGGTAAATATGTTAGGTACAGTTTTTTCAAGAAAGTAATAACCCAACAGTAGGTTCCTATCATTGATGGTGCCCAATTTGTTACATGAGGAAGAATATTGGTGAGCAGAATGTCCTTCTCTTTGAAAAATTGCTCAACAATCTGAAATATTGACTACCTCTTCATTTCTGTTTCTAGTCCCTTTGCAAATAACAACTCTTGAACCATCCTTACATTTTTTATGAAGTGAATATAAGAAGCAAAGATCTGTTGCCTGGCAAAGTTGACTCATCCAAGTGCAGAGCAAATTTTGTTGTCTTAAGTATCTTGCACAATATGTCTTCCACATTCTCATTGCCTATTCATTTTTGAACACAGTTGTCAATGAGAGGAATTGCTTGAATTATTTGTTCTGGTGGCTTATGCAAAACTGTACTCAACCTCCTTCACAGCTGGAAATATCAGTTCCTTTTCAACTGTATGGGGCTTTCCAGATTTAGCAATGAACAATAACATGTTGTATGAAGCATGTAAACCATCACTGTTTTGTTGTGAAGTGCTGAAAATATGCTTTGAAGTGGTTTCCATTTCTGAAAGTTTTCATGAAGTGATTGAAAATAAGCCAAGTTCTTGTTTGCTTTATCAGAGTGTATTCTCTTCAAATGTTGAAGGAGCCTACAGTTTCATTGTCTCATTTGAAAAAACTGTATTAAAACAACAGATTGTCTGCTGTTGGTTGCTTGGTGCCGGTATAAAACCACATTTCAGATATTCCACACTATACTGTCTACACTTCTTTTGGCCTGCTTCTGCCATTTTCATTATGGATTAACGGCCACCATCAATCGCCTATTGTTTGTGTGACCTCAAACATGCGATTAAAAAAGGGGAAAATTATTAAGTCATCACAGCTCAGGCAAAACCTGACTCTCTGTCTGACGGTACGTAAAGTGGGGCAGCGCTATCTTGCTTGGGCTGTGGGCTAGAGAAATGTGGTTAAGACCATCGAAAAGGCAGATTCCGAACTTTACCTCTTTGAACGCCGTATCCTAATTCACAAGAATTGTGTCACTGCATGAATAGTGTATGGGAATTGTATTAGCTAACACTGTTCTCCAGTAGTGAATGGCAATGATGTGTGGGCCAGGCCTGGAAATTACACCATTTCTCAAGATATGCCAAATGCAGAGTGTCACATTGCTTTTCAACAAATGTCTTTCAACCAAAGTCGAAGTGAACAGTGGATTAGCAAGGGATTAAGATGAGGCGATTAAGTGATCATTATAATCAATTATGAGGCAATGAGGATCAAATGCTTATAAGTAATTCCCCTAGCAACTGAGTGCTGCTTTTACACTCCCTTTATCTTTATCACACTCGTAGAGACTCCCACCACCCCTGGGGTGGGCGATATCATCCACTTTAGGAACTACTGTAAAGCAAAAGCAGATTAGATTTGTTGTTGGAGATGCACATTCTTCACCCAAGTTGCATAATTGTTCAATGGTATTTTAACCTTTGTGCCTTTCTCCTCCATAGAACAGTGGGAGCTCTGTTCCAAATGCAAGGAGACTGTATATAGGCTGGTTAATGGTGATTGACACGGCTGTTGTTAAGGTATTTGTAGTAATTCTATATGTAACTTAATTCTGTGGCATTGTGGGAAATTAGTACCTAGAATGCCTTTGGTCATCTATTGTAGAGGAAGAGGTGGCCCATAGTGTTCCATTACTTAGGTGGGGTTAGAGTTCAAAAGTGTGATGGGTGAAGGAAAGTACGTGTCCATGAACCTAGAGGTCTGGGATTTGAGGCTTAGGCAGCAGTGTGAAGAGGGCATGACCCATATGGTAGGGATCTTTGTTGATAGATGCTGCCTTCTTGAGGTAATGCAACCTATGGATGCTGTCAATGGTGGGGAGGGTGGATGCAGGGATGACAATTATGAATGTGAGTATGTAGAATGCTCCTACCTTTAGATCTAACTGTGCAATTGTACTTTCTTTGCAGTTTAACAATAAATTATCTGCTTGTATTTCAAGTAGCTTTTACATGCCTAACATTTCATATGCCTCTAGTACTTACACAAAGTTTAATTCTGGAAAGCTCTGGAAGCTCGCCATTAAGTGAAAAAAAATGTTCTTCTCATTGGTTAACTTTTTACAGCAGTATTGACTAAATATTTCCTAATTAGATTATTATTCTATCGATTAGATTGGAATTTTCCTTATCTCTAGTCATATAAAATAGCTGTTTTTGTGGCGCCATATTCTTATTCATGAATCTTAGCTTTCCCTGTCACTGTCTCTTCAGTTTCCTCTGTTCTATCAACTCTTAATAAAATAATCATGAAGCAACAAGTTTTATGCCTTGCTCCTGACTTCTAAAAGGACCCTGAAATCTAAACACCAGAATCCAACATACCCTAGATGTCAAGCACATGACCAGGCACTCATATAGAGAGGCAAGAGTTTCCAGTGAGAAATAAATTTCACAGTGGCCAACTTTCCTGTTTCCAGAAACTCTTATTTAATTCAGCTTGTATTGTAATACAGTGAGTAAACCAGGGTGAAATATAGAACAATACAGCACAGGAACAAGCCCTTTGGGTCATGTTGCTGAATTGAACTAATCCCTTTACCTACATAAGTCCATATCCCTTTATCCATGTCTAAGAGCCTCTTAAATGCCAGTCACACTGGCTTGCAGAAATGACCTTTGCACAATGCTACCATCAGGGAGGGAGTATAGGAGGCTTCTTTCCCTCCACCATTAGATTTCTGAGTGGTCCATGAACACTACCTCACTATTTAGTTCTTTTTGCACTACTTATTTATTTATATATATATATTTCTTATAGTAAATTTTTTTGTATGCATCGCAGTGTACTGCTGTTGAAAAACAACACATTTGACTTCCTGGTAATAAATCTGATTCGCCACTAACCCTAGTAGCACATTTTAGTGTTAATAAATTTTTAAAGACTTGCCAGGCTCATTTCCTTTGAACTCCCTCCCCAACTTCTACCTCACCACACCACAAATACATGCCCTCTAGATAAATAGATAGATAGATAGATAGATACTTTATTCATCCCCATGGGGAAATTCAACTTTTTTTAAAAAAGATTTTTAGTATTAGACATTACTATATTATTGTAAGTCACAATAATATGTTTAAAACAAAATAAGTAGTGTAAAAAGACAGCAAAATAGTTAGCGTTCATGGACTGTCCAGAAATCTGATGGTGGGGGGGGGGGGGGGGGGGAGGAAGAAGTTGTTCCTAAAACATTGAGCATGCACCTTCAGTCTTCTGTACCTCGTTGATGGTAGTTATGAGAAGAGGGAATGGCTTCATTGGTGAGTTTCCTTCTTGATGAATGTTGTCATCCTGTGCATTGCCTTTTGAAGATGTCCTTGATGGTGGGGCTGCTAGTGCCTATGATGAGTTGGCTGAGTTTACAACCCACGGTAGCTTTTCCCATCCTGTGCATTGGCATCTCCATACCAGATTCTGTGGACGAGAAAGAGATACCCTGTTGCCAGGATCAGTGACATCTTGAACTGAGACCACAGCATTCTAAAGGGGGACAGTGAATAGTCAAAAGATTACTGGTAACAACAACATAGGTAGGCTAATGGATGAGGTTCTGAACAGAGAATATAGGGAGCTAGGTAGGAAGTGGAAAAGCCAGACCTCAAGAGTAGTAATTTCTGAGCCTGTGCCACATGGCAGTGAGGGTAAGGGTTTTTCTGCAGAGGGCTGGGTTTCAGATTTCTGGATCATTGGGATCTCTTCTGGGGAAAATATGACGTGTACAAAAAGGATGGGTTACTCCTGAACTTGAGGGCCAGGTTTGCTAGAACATTGGAGAGGGTTTAAACTAATTTGGCAGGAGGTTGGGATACTGAATGATAGGGCAGTTGGCATACGTAGATGCAGCGTGTAGTGGGATTGTGAGGAAGGATATAGATATGTCTCCGATGGTGGGGAAGCACGTGCTTACGATGGAGTTGGCTGTGTCTACAGCCCTCTGCAGCTTTCTCCGTTCCATACCAGACTGTGTTAATGAACCAATACTGATACCAAGAAATCATATTTAATGTTGATTATTCCTCTGCAGTATCAGTCCTAATGCAGGGTCTCATGCCCGATATCCCTCTGCCTCTACAATTATTGCTCAAGCTGCTGAGTTTCTCCATCAGTTTGTCTTCTGCACCATAGATACATATGGAAGGATGTCTGGTTGGCACGCAAACAGAAGTGTTTCGCTGTGACAATAATGAAACGATGTAATATCGAACAAAAGTTTTCAAACTTTCCATGTAAAAAGGATAACATTTTAAGCCTTATTGTACCTTGTTCAATGTTTTCATGAATAAACTATTTTAAAAGCAATCTATCTTCATTGTACAATCTATTTCCTGAAAATTCCATGATCTCCATTCAACCTGCTTTCTATGTATCCTCCTTGATGTTATGAGACTTTTACCTTCAGCACACTTCATGCAACATACATTTTTGTCTGACCATTGGAGCTGAGATTCTATATTTTTCCAGTTAATTCTAACAGAAGAAGAACAAGCTAAATTGCTACCCAGTGAACAGAATGCTTTTTCTCACAAAGCAACTGTGCCTGTTCACCCACTGTATACTATAGGTATGCCTAAACCTGACTGCTTTCTTAAACTCACCACCAGAGTATGCTAGTCTATATAAAATAGTCCTGTGCCTAAACTTGAACATCACTTAATGGTGATTATAAAACTATTAACTCCAGACGGTGGCCATATTGATATGGTGTGTGATGCAGCAAAAAGTTACGTCAGCAAAAGAGGCATTGTGCTAACTTGTAGTTCCATGCAGTTATTTTACAGGACAGGTGAGATACCTAAATGAATCAATGGTTAAACATTTTCCATAATTTTTAATTTCATATTTGCTTGCAAACAAAAAGGAATGTGCATGATTTATTCTGAAGGCTGCAAGAAAATCTGCAGATGCTGGAAATTTGAGCAACACACACAAAATGCTGGAGGCACTCAACAGGTCAGGCAGAATCCATGGACTGAGACCCTTCATCAGGACTGGGTAAATTCATCTCTAGCACCACTTCCACTAGTAAGTTCAAAGCGTTAAACAGTTTAAAAGCTCAATGCTCAAAGTAACATTTTTATCAAAGTACATACTGTATATGCCACCATATACGTTCCTTGGTAATGGTTTGTGCTAAATCTGCACTCTCACGTTTATGACATATTAATTTCCCGTCAATTGTGGGAAATCAGTAAATTGACTGGCTAAAGGTTTCAACTTGGTCTTACTGAACTAGTGCAGATGAAACTCACTCTATGTGCAGCTGCACTGATGACAAATGAAGAGAGTGCAGGTGCTGGAATCTGGAGCATAAAAGAAACTACTGGAGGAAATCAGTGTCAGTTACTTGGGTTTCCAACATCTACCCACTTTCCTACGAGATTCCACCATCTACAGCCTTTTGTTACCTCCACACTTTTGTTTCTTGCCCCTCCTCCACTTGACTCCATCTGCCAATCACCCTCCTTTATTTGGATGCTCCTATTCCTTGCCAGATCTGTCCCAGTCCCTGGAGCTCTTTATACTTGCTATCACTCTACGAACTTCAGTCCAAATGAAAGTCTCAACCCAAAATGTTGACTATCCATTTCCCTTTACAGATGCTGCCTAACTGCCGTTCGTCTAGCAGCTAATTCTTTTCCCACTACGATAATGTTAGATACATCTGGTAAGCTGCTAACCAAGTAGAAATTAATCCAACACTAACTTCTACATTCCAAGGAATAAGGAACTTACTTAATCTCTCATACAACTCAGGTCCTCCAGATCCAGCAACATCCTTGTAAACTTTCCCCTGTACTCTTTCAGCCTTATTTACATCTTTCCTATAAGTAGGTCTCACCAATGTCTTATACAACTTCAACACAACATCCCAACTCCTCCACTGAATACTTTGATTTATGACGACCAACATGCCAAAAAAATTATTTCCAACCCTGTCAACCTGTGACGCCACTTTCAATGAATTATGGACCTGTATTCCCAGATCCCTTTGTTCTACCGCACTCCTCTGTGCCCAGCCATTCACTGTGTAAGACTTACCCTGGTTGGTCCAAATGAAATGCAACACCTCGCACTTGTCTGCACTAAATTCTATCTGCCATTTTGCAGCTAATCCAGATTCTCTGCAAGCCATGGTAGTCTTCCTTGCTGTCCAATACGCCCCCAATCTTGCTGTCATCTGCAGTTCTGCCGATACAGTTAACCATATTTTCATTCAGATTATTGATCTACACGACAAACAAGAAAGGACCCAGCATGATCCCTATGGCACACCACTAGTCACAGACCTCTAGTCAGAGGCAACCATCTACTACCACTCTGTGGCTTCTCCCACAAAACCAATGTCTAATCCAGTTTGCTACCTTTATCTTGAATACCGAACGACTGAACCTTCTTGACCAACCTCCCAAGCATGGCCTTGTCAGAAGTCCACACAGATAACATCCTGTGCCTTGTCTTCAACTTTCCTGGTAACTTCCTTGAAAAGCTCTGTAAGATTGGTTAGACGAAGCCACACTGACGATCATTAATCAGTCCATGTCTATCCAAGTACTTATATATCCAGTCCCATACAATACCTTCTAATGAATTTCCCAATACAGATGTCAGGCTCACTGCCTTGTAATTTTATGGTTATATTTAGAGCCTTTCTTAAACAGTGGAACAACAGAGGTTATTCTCCCTCTGGCATCTCGCCTGTCGCTAAAGATGATTTAAATATCTGTGCAAGGGCCCTGGCAATTCCTGTCTCCTGCAGTTGTTGGATATCAACTGCATTCTGAAACTATTTTGTTATTTTTAATGCTTTCTGATCTGTGACTTTGGAAACTTTGCACTACAGAGCTAATGAATGTATATTGAAAGATGAGCATCAATTCCTGACATACTTACTTGAAAAAAAGCTACTCTTCCTATTATTTTTCTCTCCATGCTATTAACGCCAGTCTTATTCTACGGAGATCAACACTGAGAACAACTCCATGATGTGGCTCCTTATCAAGTGGCGTTTGGAGGTCCAAATACACCCTATGAAGTCTAAAATAGAATTAGGATCAATATCAGGAAATTCTTCACAAGACACTTAATACATGACATGCATCTGAACGGGAGTAAGTGGAAAAGAAAATTCAGAATTCCTTAAACAAAAACTGGAAGCTGTAATGACAGGATTTAGGACCATAAGACATAGGAGCAGATTAGGCCACTTGGCCCATCGAGTCTGCTCTACCATTCAGTCATGGCTGATCCTTTTTTCTATCTCTCCCTGACCCCAGTTCCGGGCCTTCTCCCCGTAACCTTTGATGCCATGTCCAATCAGGAACCTATCATCCTCAACAATCACCTTCATCCAACAATTTCAGTAAAAATTCAGCTTCTGACAGCCAGACGTTGGACGGTTCTGTCTTCTGAAAAGATTCTCTGCGAACGCCAAGCAACCCTCCCGCCTGAATAACACTCAGAATGGGCTGAAACAACTCAGCAGCTCAGGCAGCGTCTGTGGAGAGGAATAAACAGTCGACATTTCAAACAGAAATCCGCCGAGGCCACGCACGCGCGGTCCTGCGCGGGTCGGGGGGGGGGGGGGGAGCCCTGGGCGCGCGTGCGCAGTGTTGGGCCGCGGGAGATTTTGAATTTCCTTTCATTAACGGACGCCGGTCGGCGGCGGGACCGGAAGTGCGGCGATCTCCGGTCTGGGGCAGCAGAACTGACGGACCGCGGCGTGTAAACGGTGTTCTAGAGACCCAGGTCAGTGTGGTGCGGGGCGGCCGGGGGAAGGGATCGGTGATTGCCCGTCTATTGTGGCTGCCCCTTCCCCGGTCGGGTGCGGGAGCCCCGGGCTCTGTGTGTGGGGTGGCAGGCTCGTGTTATTGCACACACGGAATCAATAGACTGCTGTTCCCATAGTTATATACAGTGTGCTCTGCAGCTGATGATGAGGTGCATTGACTACTACGAAGCAGAATAATAGAAAATGTTCACGAATTGAGATGAAATGGTCAGCAAGTTCCAAAGCAGCTCAGTGTACAGGAACTTCCCATTGCCAACCCACTTGAATCTGTCTGTAGTCACAATCACAACAGGAGCATCACCTCATCTTCCTTCTGGCTACGTTACACTCTTCCAGAATCAATGGTGGTTCCTTCAGCCTTAGAAAACCTGTTGTAATATTTGGTGACTTCTGTAAGTCATCAAGCTAGTTTTTTAAAAGTTGTTTTTCTTGTCTTTAAATAGCTCGGTCCTGATGATGCAGGGTGTCGACCTAAAACGTTGACAATTCTTTTCCTCCTACAGTTGCTGAGTCCCTCCAATAGATTGTTGTCCCAATGTGTGCAGGTTGGTCTGAGTTTCATTTTTGATGACATATTGAGTGACTGCTGCTTCTAATTTTTGGATCAATAGGAAGCTGTTTGTTTCCAAATTAGACTCTGACTACTTGAGCATCCGGTCTTAGATATTTATAAAGCTTACAATTTTTTTTCCTCAAGATCAAAGAGATTTAAATAAATGATCCACTTCTCCACAGGATAAAACTTTGCAATGTTGGGAAGAGATATCAGTTTTAGTGGATGGCACTGTCATTTCGTCTAACATACACTTATTGTAGGAGCACTTTAGGTAGTATTGTGGCAGTTTTGCTATCTTTCCCATGTAATAATAATTATGTAACAGAAAGAGAGATGGCTATTACAATGGCTGTTTTGAAAATCATAATGGTGGTCATGGACAAGGTAATCACTAATTAAGATGTAATTCATTGAAGATTTATCTGACAACACACACACACACACACACACACACACACACACACACACACACACACACACACACACACACACACACACACACACACACACACACACACACACACACACACACACACACACAAATGCTGGTGGAACGCAGCAGGCCAGGCAGCATCTATAGGAAGAAGTACAGTCGGTGTTTCGGGCCGAGGCCCTTTGTCAGGACTAACTGAAAGAAAAGATAGTAAGAGATTTGAAAGGGGAGGGGGAGATCTGAAAATCTCCCCCTCCCCCTCCCACTTTAAAATCTCTTACTATCTTTTCTTTCAGTTAGTCCTGACGAAGGGTCTCGGCCCGAAACGTTGAATGTACTTCTTCCTATAGATGCTGCCTGGCCTGCTGCGTTCCACCAGCATGTTGTGTGTGTTGCTTGAATTTCCAGCATCTGGAGATTTCCTCATGTTTGAAGATTTATCTGATTGGTTTATGAACTGTAGAACATGTGCTATTGATGCTTAACACTTTGATCACCAGCAGTTAATGTGAAAATAAAACTGGAAATATTTTAAGAAAGGCTGTAAACATAAACCTGGAAAATATAGGCCAGTGAGTCTGACATCAGTAGTGGGAAAGTTGCTGGAAGGTGTTCTAAGAGACCAGATATGAGCCTATAAAAGTATTCACCTCTCTTAGAGGCTTTCATGTTTTATTGTTTTACAACAGTGGATTTAATTTGGCTTTTATTGACACTGATCAACAGAAAAAGACTCTTTTGTGTCAAAGTGATCTAAATTATTTACAAATATAAAACACAGAATAATTGATTACATAAGTATTCACCCCCTTCAAGTCAGTATATAGTAGATGCACCTTTGGCAGCAATTACAGCCTTGAGTCTGAGTGGATAGCTATCAGCTTTGCACACCTGGACTCTGCAGTTTTCCCTCATTCTTCTTTACAAAACTGCTCAAGCTCTGTCAGTTTGCGTAGGGATCGTGAATGAACAGCCCTTTTCCAGTCCAGCCATAAATTCTCAATTGAATTCAGGTCTGGACTTTGTCTTGGCCATTCCAGGACATTAACTTTGTTGTTTTTAAGCCATCCCTGTATAGTTTTGGTTTAATGCTTAGTCTTGCTGGAAAACCAATCTTCTCCCAAGTCACTGTTCTTTTGCAGACTGAACCAGGTTTTCCTTCATGATTTCCCTGTATTTTGCTGCATTCATTTTACCCTCTGCCTTCACAAGCCTTCCAAGGCCTGCTGCAGTGAAGCATCCCCACAGTGTGATGCAGCCACCACCATGCTTCATGGTAGGGATAGTGTGTTTTTGATGATGTGCAGTGTTTGGCTTACCAAATGTAGCATTGAGTCGAGCACCTCCGCTCCATCTGCCACAACAGACAGGATCTCCTGGTTGGCACCCGCTTCAACTCTGCTTCACATTCCCATTCGGATATGTCCATACGTGGCCTCCTCTACTGCCATGATGAGGCCAAACTCAGGTGGAGGAGCAACACCTCATGTACCGTCTGGGTAGTCTCCAGCCTCTTGGTATGAACATCGAATTCTCCAACTTCCGGTAATTCCCTCCCCCTCCCTTTCCCCATCCCAGTTTCACTCTGCCTCCTCTTCCAGCTGCCTATCACCTCTCTCATGATTCTGCCTTCTTCTACTGCCCATAGTGCTTTCCCCTTACATTCCTCCTTTACCTTTCCTGCCTATCCCCTCCCTGCTTCCCCTTCCCCACCCCTTGATCTTTCCTCTGATTGGTTTTTCACCTGGCACCTTCCACCCTCCCCCCACCTTCTTTATAGGGCCCCTGCCCCCTCCTCCTCCAGTCCTGACGAAGGGTCTCGGCCCGAAACGTTGGCTGCCCAACTTGCTGAGTTCCTCCAGCTTGTTTGTACGTGTTGATTTGACCACAGCATCTGCAGTGTACTTTGTGTATAGCATTGAGTCCGATGGCCAAAAAGCTCAATTTTTTTTCCATCAGACCATAGAACCTTCTTCCGGTTGACTTCAGAGTCTCCCACGTGCCTTCTGGCAATCTCTAGCCAAGTAATGCTGTAAATATAGTGCCAAAATACCCCTACCCCAAAAAAAAAGCAAAAAAAGTTTCAGAGGTAATGAACAACATATAAAAAGTTGGACAGAAATGGAGCATGGGGAAGTAAAAAAATCTGACGTTTAAAAAAATGGCTGCCAATGAAAAGAATTGGACCCATACCTGTCTTATTTTGCTATATTTCACTGTTTCTAACAATGGTAGTGCCATAATCGTGGTATAAGATGTGAATGGGAATACCCGCAGGGTGTGTTTTATTGCCAGAACTATGAACTATTATTTCATGATGTCACACTGTGTGTTAACTACCAGCGAATGGTAGGGATTGCTAGGGCACTTGCTGCGGCCGATCGAATGGGGTCATGGGAGACGCATCTCAGTGCAATCTCAGCTTTCTTGCCGATATTCGCAGCCGCTGGCCATCCGAATTACCTGAAGTCGGCTCATCTCTATCGCCAGAAGATGGATGCATTGGAGGGTGACAACCCTAAGGTTCGTCAAAAGTTCCAGTCTGAGTTTCTTATAATCAGACACAGCAGCCAACACTGGGCTGACCTTGGCTCTGACCTTGTGATAGAACAGACACTAATACGTCACTAAAAAGCCAAGGGGGCCTAATGCGAGGAAGTGGTATGTCAGAGCACTGGAGAGCAGTTTGGACTATGTCTTCCACTGTGTCATCCTCTTACAACCTTGCCATGCAAGAACTGACCGTGAATAGTTACACAACAGGTGAATAACATAAGGAGTTGTTCACCTCCAGAGTAAGCAGAGATGAGGCTGACCTTGAAAAAGTCGTAGCAAAACTGGACTGTTTTATGCCATTTTCGGATGATAAATCATTGTGCAACATCATCACAGGTTTATGCAAATGAGGATGTCAATGTACATGACCTGTTCGCAATAGGAAATGACATAGGAAGATGGACGGACACTCTGTTTTCTCATATTCGCACAAAAGGAATTCGAAGGTCAAGACACTAGCATCCAGCAGGGCAGTCAAAGTTGCTGAAGCCCATACCATAGATTTGGCATTGTTATTCCAGAGGTTCCTAGTTGTGTCAGAGACAGGTAATCTCCGGCTAGACGAAATGATGAATTATGAACTCTGTCCATATCCGATGTCTTTGTTTGAAGCGAAGAACATCTTGCGTCAGCCGGATAAGCCACAACAGGCAGAAGCGATAAAGAACTATGTCACTTCCAAATCAGACAATGCTGTCACACAGACGGTCCCAGTGACAGATCACTATGTTCTAGATGGGGGATCACTTCTGCACCGCTTAAAATGGACTAAGGGGTGCACCTACAGTTCAATTGCAGATGACCACACCTCATTCACTGTCAAACACTATGCCAAAGCCACTGTAGTGTATGACGGTTATGGGGTTGGGTCAAGCATAAAGGACTGTACATCAGCGTCAAAGTAGAAATTTGAATGCGAACAAGGTGAACGTTACAGGGGTGACAAAATTTGTTGGGATAAAGGAGGACTAATTGTCGAATGAGGCAAACAAGCAGGTAATTATCCAGCTCATCATGGAACGTTTGCGACAGAGAGGCTGCAAAGTGATTCAAGCTGAAGGAGATGCTGACGTTAAGATCGCAAATACAGCCGTCACAATATCTGCTTTCAAGAAGACACAGATCTCCTCGTACTCTTGCTCTACCATGTAGTGGTAACAAACTGCACTGAACTCTATTTCCGCTCGGACAAGGCAAAATCAAATGCCTATAACATCAAGGTCCTTAAGCAGATACTCGGAGAAGCAGCTTGTAATGACCTATGGTTTCTCCATGCCTTTACTGGATGCGACTCAACATCCAGAGTATTTGAGATCGGAAAGAAATTCGGAGTTACAAAGAATCATCAAGAAAGAAAAGTGTTTGAAAGCATTCTGTTCACCAAAGCAAAGTCAGGATGTTATGGAAACCAATGGCCGTAGGGCAATGGTGGCGTTGTTCAATGGAAATCAGAATGACTCCCTGACATCTATCAGATACAATATGCTCTGCAGGAAAGTTGCAAGAGCTAAGACTTTCGTCACGCCTGAAAGACTGCCACCAACCACCTCGGCCTGTAAGTTTCACTTCCTGCGGACTTACTACCTGGTTATGGAGTGGAAGGGCAATAGTGATGAAATGGAGCCGTCTGTGTGGGGATGGAGGGTAGAAGGGGAAAAACTCGTCCCAGTGATGACAGACAAAAGGCCTGCTCCAGAGGTACTTATTCAGATGATTCACTGCAACTGTTCGGGAGGGTGCAATACGCTGACGTGTACCTGCAGAAAGCATGGGCTGGAATGCACCAGTACATGTGGGCATTGCCAAGATGGCAACTGTGACAATATGACAAATGAGCCAGCGACAGAAGAGGATGATGAACAAGACTGCTTCTGAGAAGCCATAAGGTAGCATATTATGTGATGCAACTTTCGTTCCAGGAACTACTGTTATTTGTAAAACATTGGTGAAAAGAGCATTCATTAAAACATAAGGTTTAAAAAACTTTCAAATTGATGGTTATCAGTCAGATTTTTGATGTTTCTCTGCTGGTGGCCATCTTGTTTTTTGATGTCATTTTTTTGGAGACTTTCCCATGTGTCAAAATTGTCCAACTTTTGATCTGTTGTTCTCCACATCGAATAATACAATAAATGATCATAAAACTTTTTTTGCAATTTCTTTGGGGTTAGGTGGTATGTTGACCCGCCTAGAGGTTTTTTTTTCAACAGTGGCTTTCTCTTTGCCACTCTTCCATAAAGCAGCGACCGGTGAAGTGGCTGGGCAACAGTTGTTGTATACGCAGTCTCTCCCATCTCAGCCACTGAAATTTTTAACTCCTCCATCATCATCGTAGGTCTCTAGGTGGGGTCCCTCACTAGTTTCCTTCTTGCATAGTCACTCAGTTTTTGAGGATTGCCTGCTCTAGGCAGATTTGCAGCTGTGCCATATTCTTTCCATTTGATGATTGACTTAACTGTACTCTCAAGGGATATTCAGTGACTTGGAAATGTTCTTGTATCCATCCATGTTCGTGTTTCCATAACCTTTTTGTTGCTTGGAGTGTTCTTTTGAATTCATAGTGTGGTTTATGCCAGGATACTGACTTACCAGCATTTGGACCTTCCTGCAATCAATTGAAACATCTTGACTGCACACAGGTCTCCAAAATCAGATCTCTGTTTAACTAATTATATGTCTTCTAAAGCCAATTGGCTGCACCAGTGATGATTTGGTGTGTTATATAAAGGGGGGGGGGGTGAATACTTACACATTCAATTATTCTGTGTTTTATATTTGTAAATAATTTATATCACTTTGTAGAGATCTGTTTTCACTTTGACACAAAAGTCTTTTTTCTGTTGATCAGTGTCAAAAAAGCCAAATTAAATCCACTGTGACTTAATGTTGTAAAATAATAAAACATGAAAACTTCCAGGGGTGGGGGCGAATACTTTTCATAGACACCGTATATGAGTATTTCGATAAACTGGACTGATTAAGGATAGTCAGCATGGCTTTGTGTGTAGGCCTAGTCTAACCAATATTGTAGAGTTTTTTTTGAGTACCGTAAGTTACCAGGACAGAGGAATAGCAGTGCATTTGACAAGGTTCTGTATGGGAGGTTGGTCAAGAAGGTTCAGTCGCTTGGCAATCAAAATGAGATAGTAAAGTGGATTAGACATCTGATATGTGGGAGAAGCCAGAGAGTGGTAGTAGATGACTGCCCCTCTGACTGGAGGCCTGTGACTAGTGGAGTGCCACAGGGATTGGTGCTGGGCCCGTTGTTGTTTGTCATCTATGTCAACAATCTGGATGATGTAGTTTACAGGCTCAGCAAATTTGTGGATGACACCAAGATTGGGGGTGTAGTGGACAGTGAGAAAGGCTATCATAGCTTGCAGAGGGATCTGGATCAGCTGGAAAAATGAGCTGAAAGATGGTAGATGGGATTTAATGTAGACAAGTGCGAGGTAGGTCTTACGCAGTGAACGATAGGGCACTGAGGAGTGTGGTAGAACAAAGGGATCTGGGAATACAGGTCCATAATTCATTGAGACTGGCATCACAGATAGTTATGGTCATAAAGAAAGATTTTGGCACATTGGCCTTTATAAATCAAAGTAATGAGTACGGGAGATGGGATGCTATTTGAGTTTGTATAAGACATTGGTGAGGACTAATTTGGAGTATTGTATGCAGTTTTGACCACCTACCTACAGGAAAGATGTAAACAAGGTTGAAAGAGTACAGAGAAAATTGACGATGCTGTTGCTGGGTCTGGAGGACCTGAGTTACAAGAAAAGGTTGAAAAGGTTAGGATTTTATTCCTTGGAATGTAGAAGGGTATACAAAATTATGAGGGGTATAGAAAGGGTAAATGCAAGCAGGACTTTTCCACTGAGGTTGGGTGAGACTCACAAGATCACAAGACAAAGAAGCAGAAGCAGGCCATTCGGCCCATCGAGTCCGCTCTGCCACTCCGTGAGCTACAAACGTTTGTAAACTATACTCCCGTCTAGTTCCAATTTCCGGCTTTTTTCCCATATCCCTTGATACCCTGACTAATTAGATACCTGTCAATCTCCTCCTTAAAAACCCTCAATGATCGGGCCTCCACAGCTATATGTGGCAAAAAAATTCTTCTCATCTCTGTTTTAAATGGGTACCCTCTAGTTCTAAGACTGTGACCTCTGGTCCTGGACTCACCCACCAAGGGAAACAGCCTTTCCACATCTACTCTGTCCAACCCTTTCAACATTCAAAATGTTTCTATGAGATCCCCTGTCATTCTTCTATACTCTAATGAATGCAATCCAAGAGCCAACGAATGCTCCTCATGTGTTAGTCCCTGCATTCCAGGAATCATCCTCGTGAATCTTCTCTGAACTCTCTCCAACATCAGCACATCCTTTCTAAGATAGGGAGCCCAAAACTGCACACAGTATTCCAAATGGGGTCTCACCAATGCCCCATAGAGCCTCATCAACACCCCCTTACTCTTATACATTATTCCTCTTGAAATGAATGCCAACATAGCATTCGCTTTCCTTACTGCCGATCCAACCTGGTGGTTAACCTTTAGGGTATCCTGCACTAGGACCCCCAAGTCCCTTTGCACTTCTGAGTTTTGAATTTTCTCCCCCTCTAAATAATAATCTGCCCGATTGTTTCTTCTTCCAAAATGTACAACTGTACATTTCTCAACATTGTATCTCATCTGCCATTTCTTTGCCCACTCTCCTAAACTAACCGAGTCTCTCTGCAACCTTTCCGTTTCTTTAACACTTCCTGCTCCTCCACCCATCTTGGTATCATCCGCAAACTTAACCACAAAACCATTTAATCCATAATCTAAATCATTGATATACAGTGTAAAAAGAAGAGGCCCCAACACCGACCCCTGCGGAACAACACTAGTAACCGGCAACCAACCAGAATAGGATCCCTGTTGTGAGAGAGTGGAATGAGCTGCTGGTGCAAGTGGTGCATGCTAGCTCGATTTCAATGTTTAAGCAAAGTTTGGATAGGTACATGGTTGGTAGAGGTATGTTGGGCTTTCATTCCAGTGTAGGTTGATGGGAGTAAGCTGTTTAAATGGTTTTTGTGTGGGCTAGATGGGCTGAAGGGTCTGACAATGTGCTGTACTTTTTCATGCCTCTTTTCTATTTATATTCATGATTTTCCTTGAATCCGTGACTTGTTTTGCAGGGAGGAGACTAAGGCTGAGAATTAAATACTCCAGGGTACCTCTTTTAGGAAGAGGTAAAATGGAGAATGTGGTGGAGTAACCCTGATTTTAAAGAATGGGCTAATAGGATGGATGTTAATAACAGAAAAGTGCAATCACTTTCTGTGGAGCTAAGGAAAAGCAAGGGACAAGAATCATTGACAGGAATTGGATGTATAGGGCATTGTACCAATCGGGAAATTAGTGGCGATTGTAGCAAGGGCAGTAGAGCAATTGTGGGGACTTTAACCGATATATAGACTTGGCAATCAAACATGTGCTACCAGTGTGATATTCTTGGAAATGAGCTATATCAGTCAAATACTCTTAAAGTGCTAGAGGAACTCAGCAGACCAGGCAGCATCTACGGAAAAGAGTACAGTATACAGTTAACATTTCGGGCTGAGATCTTCATCGGGGTCTCAGCCTGAACCATCGACTGTTTACTGTTTTGCATAGATGCTTCCTGGCCTGCTGAGTTCCTCTAGCACTTTAAGAGTATGTGATAAATTGTGTGCCTTAGGCAATGGTACTGGTATCTCACTACCTTGGATAAAGCAAAGACATGTTTGCTAAGTTTTCAGATAATACAAAGCTGAGCAGAAAGTAAGGGGGAAGGAGGAAGTTGTAAATAGATATATATGGGTCAAGGGGGTGGTACATGGTGTATAATGTGATATTGACCATTTCATCAGGAAAAATGTTAACCCTGCATGCTGGCGCCCTGGTGTGCTCTGCACTATCGCTCAATAACGAACACAACAGGTGTGAACCGATGGAGATGGGGAGTTCATTTAGTCGAGAACCTCAGCTCCGACTGTAACAAGCAGGGTTTAGTATCATATCTTTCCCCAATTTATTATAGCCAGCTGAAGTCTGTACCACGGATGTCTGTGATCAGAATATCAAAAGGGGAAATTAAGTGGAACAGGCGTGCGCTCGTGCACCTTCAAATTCCATGAAAAGTAGAGAAAGAAATAGAGTGGCCTGAACCTTACGATGAGGACCACGTACCTGGGGTGGACACACTTGTGCAAGAATTTCCATCTGCTCCAACACTTCCAGGAGCCTATACCAGGTCGGGTCATTTACCTGTCCCACCACAGAGGTACAGTATACTCAGCCTAAAAGCTTAGGACAAGTGACTAAAGAGGCAGAAAAATCTGTGCCAGAGTGTTCAGGTTGTCTGCCCTGACCTCCATTAAGTTTTACACACAAAATGCTGGTGGAGCGCAACAGGCCAGGCAGCATCTACAGGAAGAAGTACAGTCAACATTTCGGGCCGAGACCCTTTGTCGACTGTACTTCTTCCTATAGATGCTACCTGGCCTGCTGAGTTCCTCTAGCACTTTAAGAGTATTTGACTGATATAGCTCATTACCAAGAACCTCACACTGATAGCACGTTTGATTGCCGAGTCTATATATCGGTTAAAGTCCCCACAATTGCTCTACTGCCCTTGCTACAATCGCCACTAATTTCCCGATTGGTACAATGCCCTATACATCCAATTCCTGTCAATGATTCTTGTCCCTTGCTTTTCCTTGCAGTTCTATGAACAAGAAATGCATACTGTACCTCATTTTTTCTTTTTTTCCAAGAAGGGAAGATGTAATGGTTATTCTTTGGCCACCCACATGGGAGGAGTTCACACACTGTACAAGCAGGGTTATCAATAAAGTTTCTCACTTTGTCTAAGTCCAGGAAGTGAGGTTGGACAAGGGAAGGAAGAACAGGCAGGTTTGTTCTCAGTCTCACCAGCTCTGATGGACTGTAAGCATTCGCCAGAAGGAGACTCTTAACAGTTTGCACTGCTCTATCCGCTTCTCCATTTGCCTGTGTGTACTGTGGGCTACTTGCCTGATGTTTGAACTCGTAGTCCCTAGCAAAGGCTTTGAATTATGACCTGCTGAATTGTGGACCGTTGTCTGACACAAGTGTCTCTGAATTCCATGGTGAGCGAATATAACACTCAGGTCTGTATAACTGCTGCTCAGGATTTAGACGACAGCTCAGGCACCTCCATATTAATAATAGGCATCCATTAGTCTCGTGAGTCTTGTGCCTTGGAAGGTTGGCAGGTTATTCCAGGTTACTTGTGCCTTGGAAGGTTGGCAGGGTTGTATGGGAGACCAGCAGTTGCCCAAGCTGCAAGCCTTCCCCTCTCCACGCCACCGATGTTGTCCAAGGGAAGGGCACTAGGACCCAAGCAGTTTGGCACCGGTGTTGTCGCAGTGTGTTAAGTGTCTTGCTTAAGGACACAGCACACTGCCTCAGATGAGGCTCGAACCAGTGACCTTAAGATCACTGGACCGATGCCTTATCCACAAGGCCATGCGCCAACCTCCACCATGAGTAGTAATCCACAGTGAGTAGATATTTGTCTCCTTTTAGCTTGAAAATGTTTGCGCCTGCAATTTGCCGTGGAAAGTTTGGGAATTCTGTGAGGCAGAGAGGTTCAGCATGATTTTTGTGTAGTTTTCTGCAAGCTTCACATTGCATTACATAATCTCCCCGCTGTGTGCTCAGGCCAGGCCACTGCACGGATTGCCTTGATCTTAGGCGACATTTGTCGATGCCTTGGTCGATTTGACTGACGATTCTGGCGTGCATAGAAGCAGGAATCACAAGTCTGGAGCCCTTTAGCAACAAACCATCAAGGAGTAGTGCGTTTCTTTCAAGCCAGTAATGTCTAAGTTTGTGAGCTCCTTTTTGAACAGCTGGTCATCCGTGCACACAGTATTTCATGATCTTGCTGATCTAGTGAACTTCATCCAGTTCACTCTGTGGTGCAGGAAAGCTGTCATGTACCTGAGCAAAGCAGTTGTTGATATCTTCCACGAGGGCAGAGTCAGCTTCTGTCCACTCACTTTGGCATGGCATCCTCAACAGACTTTCTGGTGTTGTGAAAGATTTACCAGGGACATGTTCGATGACATAACAGTATTGCATAAGCCTCATACTGAACCTTGGCAGACATGGAGGTAAGTTATCCAAGTGTTTAGAGCTGAGGAGGCTGACAAGTGGCTGGTGGTCTGCTTCAGGTAGGAATTTAGTGCCAATCAAGTAGCACATGAAGTGTTCACAAGCTCACACGAAAGCTAGTGTCTCCTTTTCGATTTGGGCGTAACGCTGTTCAGTGGAGTCAGTGCTCTTGATGCATATGCCACTGGTTTCCATACACTGCTGTAGTATTGCATGAGCACTCCCCCTAGGCCAAAGGAAGAGGTGCCTGATAAGACTTTTCTTGTGGTGCATCCCAGGTCCAAACGATTCTGAGAGAGGAGGTCACGTTTTGTTTTCTCTGCCAAATCTGGAATGAACTTTCCCAACTGGTTTACCATGCCAAGGAAACTGCTGATCTCTGATACATTTGTAGGTTGTTCCATGTTCCAAACTCCTGCCAGTTTGTCTGAATCTGGTTGCAGGACAGTTGGTGGTGTATGAACATCACCTCCTACCTTGCAAACTCACATTTCTTTTTGTTCGGGGTGATTGTAGCCTGTTTCAATTTCTCCAAGGCAGCATTTCCACATGACTCTTTTGTCATGTTTCCTCACTTGAGTCTCTGAAGATGAGTATATCATCTATGTGGAAGACCACTCCTTCCCAAGTGAGATTTGCCTGTATCTGAAATCTCTTTGACACTTTGCTCCCCACAGATGCACAGGTGCCTTGGATGTAGGTGAAGAGGATCTGAATGGGCAGGTGTAGCACTTCTCCCACTCGCAGGGATAAGTGCCAGGAGGTATATCAGTGGGTAGGGATGAATGGACAAAGGAATCATGGAGAGAGAAAGTAATCCCTGTGGAAAGCAGAGTGCTAGAGGAGGATGGAAGTAAATGTGTTCGGTGGTATGATCCTGTTGAAGATGGTGGAAGTTGGGGAGAGTGATGTGCTAGATGCTGAGGCTTATGGAGATCAAGAACAAGAGGAACCCTGTCCCTTCTAAGTCGGCAGGAAGATGAGATGATGGTGGATGTACAGGAGATGGAGATGACACGGTGAGAGCAGCATCAATGGTAGATAAAGAGAAACCCTGTTCTTTGAAGGAGGAGGACATCTCCGATGTTCTAGAAAGGAAGGCCTTATCCTGGGAACAGATGCCACATAGGTACAGGAAAAGAGCAAAGGGAATGGCATTTTTACAAGTGACAGGGTGGAAAGAAGTATAGTTAAAATAGTATTATATCAGCTTATAATGTTGTCAAAAGATTGGGAAAACTTAAGAATTCAGCAATGATTGGTGGAGTTAATAAGAGAAAGTAGAATACAGGAATATTCTGACAAGGAACATAGAGATTGTATGAGCCTCCAAGGACTATATAAAGGAAAGATTAGTAAAAGTTAATATGGTGTGCCTGATAGACTGAAGAAAGATGAATTGTAATAGTGAATGAGGAAACAGGAAAAAAAATCAAACAAATATTTTGTTTCTGTCTTTATGGAAAAAGGCACAGGAACCTCAGGCATTGAATAAATTAAAAGTTGAAAGAAATTAATAAAATAAAAGTACTAGAGAAACTAATGGGCTAAAAGGTAATAAACCAAGACCTAGACTCATTGAGTATTATAGCACAGAAATAGGCACTTCAGTCCAACTTGCTCATGTTGAACAAGGTGCCTTTCTGAGTTAGTCCCATTTGTCTGCATCTGACCCAGATCCCTCTAAACCTTTCCTATCCATGGATCTGTCCAAATGTCTCTTATACCTGGTAATTATAGTCTCATCTACTACTTTCTCCTGTGGCCCTTGGTGCCCGACATCCCATGATTTAGTAAGGCAATGGCTACCAAGATAGTTAATGCACTAACTGCCATCTTTCATATCTCCTTGTAGAACAAAGACAGAAAATGTAACCCTGCTTTAGAACATTAGAAGGTTTTTGACAAGAACAGGCCATCAGCCCAACAAAGCCTGTCAAATTCCTATTCACATCGTATGTTGAAATAACTATCGAGTTTAGATTTGAAAGTCTCTAAGGCACTACTCTCAATTACACAACTAGGTCATTTGTTCCGCGTGTCCAAAACTCACTGTTTAAAGAAAGGCTTGCTGATGTTAGTCTGAAAACTCCCCTTAACCACCTATGTGTCCTTGATGATGGATTAATTTTGAAGTAGCAGCTGATATCCACTTTACTTATACCCTTAATGATTTTGAACACTTCAATCATGTCTCCTTTTATTCTACATCTACTGAGGCTAAAAAGATTTAATTTTTTCAATCTTCCTTCATAGCTCATAACCTGCAGACCTGGAATGAGTCTAGTCACCTTTCACTGGACTCTCTCCAGTGCCTTCACATCCCTCACACAATATGGAGACCAAAACTGCACAGTATTCAAGGAGTAGCCTCACAAGCACTTTATACAGCTTAAAGAGAGTGTCTCTTGATTTGAACTTCACTGAGTGCATTATGCGGCCTAACATTCTATTAGCCTTCCTAATTGCTTCTGTGCATTGATATTGGTGACTCTACCAGGACACCCAAATCCTTCCCATCCAGTGCACTTTGTAACTCAAAGACCCCCCCCCCCCCGCCCACTTTATACTTATATCTAATATTTCTACTTTACATTTACTTACATTAAATTTCATCTGCCATTTATCTACCCACATCTGGATTTTGTTTAGACCTAACCGTATTGATTCTGCTGCCAGAATGTTATCAGCCCATCCTTTAATTTTGTGTCATCTGCAGACTTTACTAGTTTATCTGTTATAATGTGCTTATTCAAATCATTAATGTAAATTAAAATCAGCAGCGGCTCCAAAACCAATCCTTGCGGAACCCCACTTTTAACTTCTAGGTGTGAAAATGATCCTCTCGCCATAACTTGTTTTCTGTTTTTGAGCCGATTCTACACCCATTCACAAGCGTTACTCTGAATCCCTACCTCTTGTAATTTGATTTTTAACCTCTTATAGGGTACCTTGTCAAAAGCCTTCTGAAAGTCCAAGTAAATAATATCAACCACTCTATTGTTATCATAAATTTTAGTTGTCTCTTCATAGAACTCCAGCATATCAGTAAAACATGACTTACCTTTTCTGAGCCCATGTTGGCTTTATGCTAACATGCTTGTTCTCATCAGCTGCTTTTCCATCTCATTCTTTATTATTCTTTCCATTATCTTGCCTGCAATACACATTAAGCTTACTGGTCTATAGTCATCAGGGTCAGTGCGGTCACCCCGCTTATATACTAGCCCATTTTGGTCCTTGGGGATTTCACCAGTCGTCAATGACTTTTGAAAAATACATGTTAGGGATTTGTATATACATTTACAGACCTCTTTAAGCACTCTTGCATATATGTTTTGTTTTTTTAAAAACTTTTTTTATTGAGTTTTCAAATAATTACAGAAAGAAGAAAAAAAATACCCTTCCCCCCCCTCCCCTTAGCCCCTCCTCCCTAACATCCCTATAGAAAAAGAAAGAAAGAAAGAGTGCCTGGATATCGGAAGATCCCCACATGCTCCACGGAGTTCGTAATAACTTTAGTATATGTATTTATTTCTTTCCCCAAATAACCAATTATTTTATCTTCAGAGCACCTATATATTTACACTCTTGCATATATGTTGTCTGGCCCTGGAGATTATTAACTTACAGCCGAAGCAGGACCTCAAGTTTCTAAGATCTCTAAGTCACTTAAAACAACCTTATTTTTCTCTAAACATATTGGCATATTGCTAACATCTTTGCAGGAATACTTTAGCAAAATATGAGTTAAGAGTATTCGCTATGTCCTTCTCTGCATAATTTGGCACCCCACTATTATTCCTGATAGACTTAACTTCTTCCTTAACTTTTCTTTTACTACTAAAGTGTTGAAAAAATCTCTTAGGGTCAATCTTAACATTATCAGCTATACCCTTCTCAGCCTTCTTTTGGCAATCCAAATTTTCCTCTTGATTATGGCTCTCATATTTTCATATGCCTTACGGTTAACATCATTACTATTTTTTAAGAAAGGATGGACAAAAAAAAGAAGTAACTATGGATCATTTAGTCTGATATCAGTATTGGTGGAAACATTGAAATTTATTATTAAAGAAATGGTAACAGGGCACTTAGAAAATAACATGATTGAGAAGTCGATGTTGATTTATGAAAGGAAAATCCCAAATTCCAGATGACAAATCTGACAGTTCTGATTTTGTAGCTAGAGCTGGCAGCATTAGTAAAGATGAACCTATCGATTTGATCTTTTTGAGAGCCTTTGATAAGATGTTAGATTATCAAAGAAAATTATGTAGCATAATATTTATAGTAATATGCTGGTGTGTGTTGAGATTGGAAAATTAAAAACAGTAGAAATAAATGGCCATTTGAAAAACTTGAAATCTATTTCAATGGTTAGGTGAGAACTAAATGCTGATTTAAAAAAAAAACAAGGTGGTAGAAAGGGTTGTAAGGAAGATGCAGAAAGCATTTTGAAAAAATGGATCCTTGCAATTTTATATGAAGGGCAAAGGTGTACTTTTTATAAGTGACTGAAAGAAATTAGTGTTCAGGGGAATGTGGGTGACATTGTACCCAAATAGCTGAGAGTTAATACACAGGTTTGGCAAGCAAATGATTGGTTAGCTGTTGCTCCAAGAAGCTTTGAATGCAAGAGTAGCAATGTCTTGTACCAGTTTATATGAGTCCAGGTGAGATAGCATCTGGTATATTCCTGGTTTCCACACGCGAGGAAGGATGTACTTGTCATAGAAGATGAAAAAGTTTACCAAATTGATTCCAGGAAAGGCAGGCTTTTCCAATTAGGAGAGATTGGAGAATAGGCCTGCATTTTCATGAGTTTAGAAGAATGAGAGATGTTCTCTTTGAAGCATGCATAATATTTCTGTAGTTTGTCATGGTAGGAGTTGAGTTGTTTCTGCAAGCTGGGGTGCCCAAAAGCAAGGGATTATAGTCTCAAAATAAGGGGCCAGCTGTTCAGGACAGATGAGAAGTTTCTTCTCCCGGATGATAGTGAATTATTGTAATTTAATAATTATGGGTACTCAGTTACTGAGTATCTTTGAAACAGAAGTGGATGGATCTTCACTTAACAAATGAATCGAGGGGTATTCAGTTAGCACAGTAAAGTAGTACAGTACTAATGTAGAAGCCCAGCACTGGCTGAGTAGATGCAAGGGTCACATGGCTTGCTCCTGTTATTTCTTATGTTCCAATGACAGGGATTGGTGTTCTGATCTGGTGTTTGCTTCCCACAGGCCAAAATGAACACTTCCACACCAGTGTCCTGCGTGAGCCCTGCTGGCCCAGTGTTTCTATCTCCATCTACAAAGCGGCAGGCTATTCCAAGCTTAAAGAGCACTGTAAAAATGGATGTTGCAGCAAATGATGATGAGCGTGAAAGGAGGGAGAGGAGGCGCTCGAAGGTGACTGACTTACAACTGAGTGGCATAGACACCCCACTGGTATCCCCAGCGCAACGGTAGGGCTCATCACTTCGTTTTGTGTTGCTTACTTGTGATAGGCACCTAAGTCCTCTTTTGTCTAAGGAGCACTGGATTGTCAAGAGTAAAATTCCCTAAATTGCAGGTCCTGTTGCTTATGACCAAGTAGCTGGGATTCTTTCTCTTTTTCCCTGGAGCCCTAGCATCCTATGGTGATTTCTAATTATATTTACAAGCGGAAGTGTATTGTTGGCTGCAATGATAGTTTGATTATCTCATGTGTTTTAAGTCTCTTGACTAAGTCTGAGAACTGCGTAAGCAACACTGACTCATTCTAACTTTCACTCATCGTTCCAGCGGGACCCCCCAATCCTTTGAAGCTAAGCTATCAAATAATCAGATATCTGAACATTATTCTACCTGCATCAAACTGTGTTCAGAAAATGTAAGTAGAGGCCAATCTTTGTGCTAACTTTACAACTTTAGAATACCGGGTGGCAGAGTAATCTTTGGGGTACTGCAAGTCTGTGTCTTTGCTGATGCTTTGCTGCTCACTCGAGTGCTCAGTGGTGGGTGCTTTTCTTTTGCTGGAGGGGGAGGGGGGTCATTGCTTTGCTGATGTGTGGGGGGGAGCTGGGGGAGGCTTTGGGGTTCTAACATTTAACTGTCATTCATTCTTTTGGGGGCACTCCTCAGTTTTTGTGGATGGTTGATAAGAAAAAGTTTTAGGATGTATATTGTAAACATTTCTCTGACATTAAATGTACCTTTGAGACCTTTAAATATTTGTGCATGATATAGCCTGTTAACTGATTTCTGGTAAATGATTGCACTATGAGATGTGTCAACCTTTGGGTGGTTAAAAGCTTCGCATGTAACACACCTTTCTCAGTATCCCAGCAGGTAGGAACAAATGAGGTTCTTGTATAAGAAATGCAAGAGAAGAATGAAGAAAGAAAGCAGCCAATGGCTGAATACTGATGCATCCAATTAAATCTTAAGGCATCATGATGACCTTTAGACCACTTGATCTCTCTGCATTGGAAAATACATTATTGTCACTCATTTAAACCTGTAAACCAACAGCTAGTTAGACCTCAAGTTGGAGATATACAATTGTGATCTAAGTTGCATAATTGTTCAATGTCATGTTAGCCGCTGTGCCTTTCCCTACCTTACAGTAGTGGGAGCTATGTTTCAAATACAGAAATAATTCTGTACACAGACTGTTTGAAGATGATTGACGTGGCTGTTGTTAAGATATTTGCACGAATACTATATCTAATTTTATTTTGCGCCTTTTGTAGAAAATTACCACCAAGAATGCCTTTGGTCTTCACCTGATTGATTACATGGCCGATCTCCTCAAAGAAAAGGAGTCTGAGCTTACCAGTTTCAAGGTTAGAAAAAAGTATAAGTTTAATATCTTATTCAACAGTTTCTTACAAAATCTTCTTTGTGAATTTGCTAAAAGATAATTGCAACTTCATTGTGATCCTAGGATGGATACGATATCTGTTATCTGTTTCCAGAATTTGGATTGTATTTCATTAGGAGCCATTTAGAAGTGAAGTAGTGACTTCAGGGCCATAAAGGTGAAGGATAGGAACAATTCCGAGTAGAATCTTGACAATCTAGTCAAGAAGAAAAGAAGGGCTTACGAAAGGTTCAAAAATCTAAGTAATGATAGAGATCTAGAAGATTACAAGCCTAGCAGGAAGGAGTTTAAGAATGAAATTAGGAGAACTAGAAGGGGCCATGAGAAGGCCTTGGTGGACAGGATTAAGGAAAACCCCAAGGCATTCTACAAGTACGTGTAGAGTAAGAGGATAAGACATGAGAGAATAGGACCAATCAAATGTGACAGTGGAAAAGTGTGTATGGAACTGGAGAAGACAGCAGAGGTACTTAATGAGAACTTTGGTTCAGTATTCACTACAGAAAAGGATCTTGGCGGTTGTAGGGATGACTTACAGCAGACTGAAAAGCTTGAGCTTAAGGAAGAGGATGTGCTGGAGCTTTTGGAAAGCATCAAGTTGGATGAGTCAACAGGACCAGACAAGATGTTTCCCAGGCTATTGTAGGAGATGAGGGAGGAGATTGCTGAGCCTCTGGTGAAGATCTTTGCATCATCAATGGGGACGGGAAAGGTTCTGGAGGATTGGAGGGTTGCAGATGTTATTCCCTTATTCAAGAAAGGGAGTAGAGATAGCCCAGGAAATTGTAGACCAGTGAGTCTTGCTTCAGTTGTTGGTAAATGTATGAACATTTGGAGAGGCATAATTATTAGGAATAGTCAGCATGGCTTTGTCAAAGGCAGGTTGTGCCTTACGAGCCTGATTAAATTTTTTGAGGATGTGACTAAACACGTTGATGAAGATAGAGCAGTAGATGTAATGTATATGGATTTCAGCAAGGCATTTGACAAGGTACCCCATGCAAGGCTTATTGAGAAAGTAAGGAGGCATGGGATCCAAGGGGACATTGCTTTGTGGATCCAGAACTGGCTTGCCTACAGAAGCTAAAGAGTGGTTCTAGATGGGTCATATTCTGCATAGAGGTTGGTGACCAGTGGTGTGCCTCAGGGATCTGTTCTGAGACCCCTTCTCTTCGTGATTTTTATAAATGACCTGGATGAGGGATGGGTTATTAAATTTGCTGATGACACAAAGGTTGGGGGTATTGTGGATAGTGTGGAGGGCTGTGGGGTTACAGCGGGGCATTGATAGGTTGCAAAACTAGGTTGAGAAGTGGCAGATGGAGTTCAACCCAGTTAAGTGTGAGATGGTTCATTTTGGTTGGTTAAAAATGACGCCAGAATATAGTATTAATGGTAAGAGTCTTGCCAGTGTGGAGGATCAGAGTGATCTTAGGGTCCGAGTCCATAGCTGCTGTGCAGGTTGACTCTGAAGTTAAGAGGGCATACAATGCATTGGCCTTCATCAACCATGGGATTGAGTTTAAAAGCCAAGCGGTAATGTTGCAGCTATGTAGGACCCTGGTCAGACCCCACTTGGAGT
Source organism: Hemitrygon akajei (assembly GCF_048418815.1). Classification (NCBI taxonomy): domain Eukaryota; kingdom Metazoa; phylum Chordata; class Chondrichthyes; order Myliobatiformes; family Dasyatidae; genus Hemitrygon; species Hemitrygon akajei. The sequence goes on along the minus strand of NC_133124.1, from coordinate 189,041,639 downwards.
ACTGTGCTCAGTTCTGGTCGCCTCATTACAGGAAGGATGTGGAAATCATAGAAAAGGTGCAGAGGAGATTTACAATGATGTTGCCTGGATTGGGGAGCATGCCTTATGAGAATAGGTTGAGTGAACTCGCCCTTTTCTCCTTGGAGCGACGGAGGATGAGAGGTGACCTAATAGAGGTGTACAAGATGATGAGAGGCATTGATCATGTAGATAGTCAGAGGCTTTTTCCCAGGGCTGAAATGGTTAGCACGACAGGACACAGTTTTAAGGTGCTTGGAAGTAGGTACAGAGGAGATGTCAGGGGTATGATTTTTATGCAGAGAGTGGTGAGAGCATCGAATGGGCTGCCGGTGTTAGTGGTGGAGGTGGATACGATAGGGTCTTTTAAGAGACTCTTGGACAGTATATGGAGCTCAGAAAAATAGAGGGCTATGGGTAACCCTAGGTAATTTCTAAGGTAAGGACATGTTTGGCACAGCTTTGTGGGCTGAAGGGCCTGTATTGTGCTGTAGGTTTTCTATGTTTCTACGAGTTTTGGAAGTTAAGGAACTTTCAGGGTTCAATTACAAAAGGAAGAAAGTTGAAGTTTAATTGCCATTCATCCATAGACATGAATACAGCCAAATGAAACAGCATCCCCCTGGGGCCAAAGTGCAGACACAACCACAGTCACACACGGCACATATAATTTCAATAGCAGAAAAGCATACATTTACAAAGAATATTTCATAAAATAATAATAATAGCCCAAGTCCCTGAGTGTCATGACCTGTAGATTGCTGTGGCATGGATGTTGTTCTAGAGCCACTTTTCTGCAAGAATAGCCTGTTGCAGTTCCTCAGAAGGTGAGTGCAGCTGCAGTTGAATGCAATGCAACTTGGCTCCCACAGAGCAAACACTGGAGAACAGCACCAATAGGAGGGCCAGCCCTCCAACCTAGCACAGAACCTAGAGGCACACAGCCAACTCCAGCGCCTCCTCCACAGCCCCCCCCCCCCCCCCCCCCACCGTGGCCACAACAGGAGACCTCCAAGGCATGAATAAGGCCTGGTCCGGTCCACAACTGAGGCTATGCAGCTTTACCACCATCAGTCTCGCCAGGGTCTTGCGATCACAACAAAAACGTCCAAAACAGTCACCCCTGTCTATTGGATCACGTGCCGCCTCCACACACTGCCTTCTTCCCTGGTTGGCTGAAGCAGGCTGCAAAACAGTACGCAGCGTTGCTATCCAGCAGCTCGTTAGTGGGTTAGTCCTGTACTACTTGATGTCCTTGATAACCAGCAGTGTCTTGTGACTGTGGAAGAAACAAAAAGGATGAACAATCACACCTTTAGTTGGACTCAGAGAGGCCACTGCATCCAAGCATGGTGCCATCTTTCTGGAAAGAAGTGGCAGCTATAGATATATATAATAGGGGAGGGCCAACAACAATATAGAAACTGAAAGTGTTCTATTTCCCATCCATCTTTCAGGCCCAATGAAGGGTCCTGACCTGAAATGTCAACTGTCCATTTCCTTCCGTAGATGCTGCCTGACCTGCTGACTCCCCCAGCTTTTTGTGTGTTGCTACTATCAGAGACAAGTCCATCGTGGTCCACAATGTTCCATTGCTCAGATAGGGATTGAGTTGTTCTAATGTGCGATGGTTGTAGGAAGGTTGCTGTCCCTGAAACTGCTAGCACTTGAGGCTTCTATACCATCTACTTGACAGTAGATGTGAGAAGAGGACATGATCCAAATGGCAGGGTCTCTGATAGATGCTGCCTTCTTGAGGCAATGCCCTCTGTCAGTCATGGAGAGCACGGATGCAACTAGTAAGACTACTTCCAACAGTGCCTCTGTAGAATATTTGCTGTTAGAGTATTTGGTAATATGCCATATCTCCTTAAGTTTCTAAGAAATTAGAGTTGCTGGAATGCCTTCTTTGTGATTGCATCAGTGTGCTGGGCTTGAGACAGATCATCCAATATGTTAATACCCAGAAATTTGAAGCAGTTTACTCTCTCCAATTCTGACTTGACAACTAGTAATAATATTGTTTCTCTCCTGTTGGCTTACATACTTGGGTGGCTGTCTGCTCAGAAGCAGGTTCTATTCCCAGTTCCTGTGCTCAATCTAAGTTAAGTACATTACTGAAAGACGAAAGAACAAAGTTCCTATGAGAGAGGGCCGAATGGATGGCAACCACTACCTTCACCATGATACTTACAATAACTACTGGCCGTCTATGTTGTTCATCTGCTGCACCGATCATGATTTACAGTGCACTTTGCCTTCAATATTCCAGGTATAAGACGCTTGATAGGTGGCCTCCTAACTTCCAAAGAGATGTCAACATGTTAATAGGATTGGTTAAAGAATCTTTTATAACCAGTCATACTATTAATGATACTTAATCTAATTATGAATACTGTAGGCAGATTTATATTGCAGGCAATAGCGCAAGCATTTGCAGTCCAGACCAGATTTCTGCCCATATTGGTGCATACCATTCTCACATATTCACGGGTGGTGAAAATTGAGACTTACTGACCATGGATTAAGACAAAGGGTTAAACCAACTTTTTAATGGAAAAAATCTGCTGGGTGTATCTGGGTGAGCCCTACCAGAAATTCTTGGAGCTTAATATCGTTTCATGGTTGATTCATGCAAAGGTCTCCCATATGATATGTCATGAGTATCCAGATTCGAAATGCTTGTTAGAGAAGGCAGCTTAGCAAACTTTCTAACTTGTTGTCATACCAAAACTGACAATCTGACTTTCCAAATAAAGCTGTGATTTCTCTTTCAAAATATGTTGGAACTTAGTTCTAATTCAAGATGTGTAATCACATAGCATTTTCTGAATTCAATCTATAATGTAGTTTCATGGTCAACTCCATCTTGGGTACTAGCCTCCGTAATATCCAAGACATTTTCAAGGAGCTGTGCCTCAAAAAGGCGATGTCCATTATTAAGGACCCCCATCACCCAGGGCATGGCGTCTTCTCATTGTTACCGTCAGGGAGGAGGTACAGAAGCCTGAAGGCACACATTTAGTGATTCAGGAACAGTTTCTTCCCCTCTGCCATATGATTTCTAAATGGACATTGAATCCATGAACACTACCTCACTTTTTTTTAACATATATTATTTCTGTTTTGCACTATTTTTAATCTATTTAATATACATATATACACTTGCTGTAATTGATTTAGCTGTTCGTTTTTATTGCATTGTATTGCTGCTGCTAAGTTAACAAATTTCATGCCACGAGCCAATGATAATAAATCTGATTCTATTTCTGGTAGCAGCACTGCTTCATTGTTATTGGTTGTGCTCAAGTTAAAATCTTGAAAGAACTATATTCTATAATTTTTTAAATTTGCAGATGGATGTAAATTTAAAACAGTTTGCTAATTGTTTTCTGCAGTAACCTGCAAATACTGGGTTGATTTATTAACATTTTAATTTGTGATTAACCACAGATGGCAGCTGGCACATTGGATGCCAGTACGAAGATCTACGCTGTGAGAGTGGATGCTGTTCATACAGATGTATTCAAGATCCTGGGGGGCCTAGGGAAGAATCCTGAAGAACCAGGTGCAGGTAAATCACTTTTTTTAAAAATTCTTCACCTTTTGGTGGCATTGTTACCCTGCTCAGCTCAATTGCAATCCTAGGAGTAAGATTGCCCGTGTACTTAGCTCTAAAATTAGCTCATAAGTTTATTTATTGACAGTGCAGTTGTGATGTGAAATTAGTGGGAGCCCCCATCTTCCCACTGCCGTCTCGGGGGCCTCGACGCTCTGCTGACTACCACAGTAACAAAACAATTGAAATTATTTCATTACCTCTGGTTTAACATGAAGACACTGTACATTGGCAGCCTGGGGTGGCTGTTGTACAGGCAGTGTAATAACTCCAGTGTATAGCAAATTGCTGGTTGGGAGAAGTCTTATTTTACTGTGAAAATGTGGAATTTTTTTCTTAATTCTAATTTATATTAAAAAATAACTAGTAATAGAGCATTCGGAGATTCACTAGAGGCCCTTATTTCCTCTTCTAAATCCTGTTGTGATGGCCAAAGTAGTTTGACTGTGTTTGTCTGCGTGCAGAGGTAGATCCTGGATCAAGTGAAGCTGATCACGAGAGGGGCTCACAGAAGCAACAGAAAAAAAAGCATTCATACAAAACTATTGAACAGAACTTGAGCAACATCACATATTGCTTGAATGACATGAAGTGTGAGGTGAGCTAATTTTTCCAGTGTTGAATATGGACATGTGATTTAGTGCATTTGAGCAGCATGATGGTGGGGGTTGACAGTCTCCTCATCCTTTGGCTGAAATTAGTTGTGCCGAAACATGTTTTTCATTCTATGCCTGCGCAATTTTAGTTGAAATTACTGAATAGAAATAAGGAACAGGGTTTGTGTTTTCAATAATTTACTTGTACAGGCAGTCCCCGGGTTACGAACGAGTTCCGTTCCTGAGTCCGTCTTTAGGTCAGATTTGTATGTAAGTCGGAATAGGTACATCCAGTATTATTTAGCATCAGTTAGTCAAACGTTTGTCTTAGTATATGGTATATATTTTACCTTTCTATGCATATAAGTACTTAAGAAACATATGTATTTCAATAATTAAACCACTGCATTGCTTAGTAATAATTGTAGCTTTCATCTGGACAGGCCCTTTCACATGCTCCATTATTCTCTCTTTATCTTTTACCTGTATCCTTTAAAATTGTTCCGATCATTGACCAACTGTAGCCTAACGCTTTTCCAATGACTGATGGCTTTCCGATCGCTTTATTATTTCCACTTTATTTTCAATCGCAATCGTTTTCCATCAAGGGAACAGAAACACTACGGATTCAGCAGCAGCTGTGGGCGGCAGGTCCTCTACTCCCCCGGGTCCTAAAGTCCACCCGCACTGAGCCAGGTTAAATGGGACAAGTAGGGGCGGTGCTGACTGGAAAAGGGGGGGGGGGTCAGGGTGAATCTTGCTAAGAAATATTTAAGCCAAATAAAGTTACACACTCAACACAGTGTTAACGTCAACGACTTAAAATGGCAGACGGCATCGTGATCCGACTTAAAATGGCAGACGGCGTTCTTCTCCCTCTGTTTATAAGTATGAGTTGTTCGTAAGTCAGACATTTGTAACTCGGGGACTGCCTGTATTGATAAAGGAATCTTTCTAGTGCATAAAGACTTTTGAAATTTAATTAAGCAATTACAGTCCATAGAAGATAGATTTATTTCTATTTTAAAACACTTTACCACAAAATGAACGTGAAGGACAAGTTGGATTTGCAAATCCAACCAAAAATGCTACATATCACTCATTTTCAGTTGGAGTTTATTGGACACCCCTTGTATTTTTTAGACTGACCCAATGTTCCAGAAAGCCGCCTCGTTGTTTGATGAATCCAGCACAGTGGGTGTTTTCATGGTAAATCTCCAGACCTATGGACACTCTGCACAATTGCTCTTCGATTCAGATGCTAAGCTCATTCAAACTGACTCTGCACCAGAACTGCCACCAGTTAGTCATGTGGAGATACCTGATCTTCAAGGCAAGTTTAAATAAGTTTGTGTTAGCAGAAATACTTTCACACGTTCATTTTTCATAACATTTGTTATTTTAGTTTCTCCTTGTAAACCACAGAATGTTGCTGCATGTTTCCTTCCAAGTAGATGGTGATTACATACCAGTTACCTCTCTCTGCTCTGAGGTTTGCAAATGATTGAACTTGTGTTTCCTTTGAGATAGTCAATATCTAGGGGAGGGGCTGTCTCCAGTATGGTGTGGGAACCTCACTTACGACTAATTGCTGACAGGAGTTTGTGGAATCCACAGCTTTATTTAACTAACTAGTGACTAAACATCCTGTGCAACTACAAATTTATTTATCTGTGAGTTTTCCAGAAGAGAGGCACTTAAGCTTGCTACTGCTCTATCTCCAAATGTGAAAGTAACCTGACAACTGTCCAAAACATCCATCTCCACAAATTGTCCCAAACAGGAAGTATTAGTACAGTTGAGTACTGCTTAACTGATTATCAGATTTTTAGATATATAATGAGACAGCTTGAGATTGCCATCAGTTCTGACTCTGAATTTATGTGCTACCGGTAAGCAGTTTTTGTCTTACACTTGTTCATCACACATACGTACTTAACACTTAACAGTAAAAATGATTAATACTGTTAATATAATGAAGATATAATGTGTGCAGGGTAACAAAAACGGCACAACAGCATTGGGAGAATACCTGAATCGTCTGAAACAACGGCAGCCTTCCAGTCTCTGCTTACAATGCCATTTTTGATTAAAAGGTTGCAGTGTACTGTATTTGTATTTTACTCCTTTTTTTAGGTTTTATGTAAGGTATATATATTTTTTAAAAAGTCAGCATTATAGACTTGTTTTGGTGTGAGAATTGAATTTCATCACTGACAATTTGGCAAACACATCAAAGAATTTCAGAAGCATTAACTTTAAATTTTTTTAAATCTTTTAAAATTTGTGCCATATATTTTCTTAAATTTCTGCAACCAGCTACTGAATATTCACAATTACCTTCAATTTTCAGTTTGTTGTGATTGATCTTTGCTTGTTTCATGATCAGCATACTGTTAAGCAGCGTATGTTCACTCCGACAATCATCTAATATATGATTGAGATCTTTTTTTGCTTTCTACAGTTGTTTTTTCTATTTTTTTAATTAACTTCTGTTCATTACATAAGTGAGGCCACTTCTCAGAATTGTCTATGGTGCACAGAGACCTGCACATTGCTTGGGAAGCTACCTAATGCCTTGTGGAATTTTCCATTTGTGATGTCATGTCAGTGCTCAAAAACATTTTGGATATCAATGGATAAATCAATGGATAATATAACTCAGTTACTTAGTATAATTCATTTGGCACAAAACAGAGAGGAAATGAGTGTGGCAGTTGCTTTGGATGCAGAGAAAGCATTTGATAGATTGGAATGGGATTTTTTATTTAAGGTATTGGAAAAATATGAGTTAGGAAAATCTTTTATACAATGGATTAAAACCTTAAATACTAATCCTCAAGCTAAAGTAGTTACAAATGGTCAGATTTCAACACCATTTTGCTTAACGAGATCAACTAGACAAGGCTGCCAATTATCACCTGCTTTATTTGTATTGGCAATAGAACCATTAGCTGAATTAATTAGAACAGATTCAGACATTGGGGGCTTTAGAGTTAATCAAGAAGAATACAAGATTAATTCATTTGCTGATGATGTTTTGATTTAATTTAACAAAGCGATTGTAATCTTTGCAAAGACTATCTTTTAGATTGGAAGAATATGGGAAAGTATCAGGGTATAAAGTAAATTGGGATAAAAGTGAAATTTTACCCCTTACCAAAGGAAATTATAATCAATGTCGATTAGTAACTCAATTTCGATGGTCAATAAATGGGATAAAATATTTAGGTATTAGAGTTGATAATGATGTAAAAAAATTATATAAACAAAATTATTTGCCATTATTAAAAAAAAAAGAGGATCTTGATAAATGGATGACATTACCAATAACATTAATAGGTAGAGTTAATGCTGTAAAAATGAATATATTTCCTAGATTGCAATATTTATTCCAAACTTTACCAATACAATTGCCTCAGAAGTTTTTTCAAGAACTGAATAAATATGTAAGGAAATTTCTTTGGAAAGGAAAGATGTCAAGAATATCATTGGAAAAGTTGACATATAAATTTGATTTAGGAGGGTTACAACTTCCAAATTTTAAGAATTATTATAAAGCAAATCAACTTAGATTTATTGCGTCTTTTTTTGATTAAGAAAAACCGGCATGGATTAGAATAGAATTAGATAAGATAGGAGAAAACATACCAGAAGATTTTATATATAAATGGCAATCCAAATGGATACGAGAAAAAAAAGAATCTCCTATATTAAGACACTTGATTGATTTATGGAATAAGGTAAATATGGACGATGAGATAAAGAAATCTTTATTAGCAAAAAGAACTTTAATTCAAAATAGGCTTATTCCTTTTACAATGGATAATAAACTTTTACATAATTGGTTCCAAAAGGGGATTAAATATATAGGTGATTGTTTTGAAGGAGGTATATTGATGTCGTTTGATCAATTAAAAAATAAATATAAAATATCAAACAACACTCTTTTCTGTTATTTTCAATTAAAGGCTTATTTACGAGAAAAGCTGGGTCAAACAATGTTGATGCCAAAACCTAGTGAAATAGAAATATTAATTCAAAAAGGAAAAATTAAAAAAATTACATCCTGTATGTACAATTTGATTCAAAATCAGACAATTAAATCAGGAATTCATAAATCAAGACAAAAATGGGAATCTGATTTGAATATTAAAATTGATGGAAAAAGCTGGTCAAGATTATGTTCTGATAGTATGATAAATACAATAAATGTTCGACTTAGATTAGTACAATATAATTTTTTACATCAATTATATATAACACCACAGAAAATAAATAGATTAAATTCAAATATGTCTGACCAATGTTTTTGATGTAATCAAGAAATTGGTACTTTTTTACATTCTACTTGGTCTTGTTTTAAAATTCAGTCATTTTGGATAAATCTAAGACTTTTATTGGAACAAATTACTGGAGTACAACTCCCACATAGTCCAATATTATTTTTATTAGGAGACATTGAAGGGACAATACCGAAACTTAAATTGAATAAGTATCAGAAAAAATTTATAAAAATTGCATTGGCAGTAGCCAAAAAAGTTATCGCAGTTACTTGGAAATCTGATTTATATTTAACTATGGATCGTTGGAATAATGAAATATATAGTTGTATTCCACTTGAAAAAATTACATACAATCTAAGAAATGAATATGATATATTTTTGAAAATTTGGCTCCCATACCTACAAAAGATAGGATTAAATACATAGGTCCTTTGAAGATAAAATTATAAAGTAATTGGGGAAAATTAAAAATTAAAATTAAAATTATTTTGAACTCCATGGAGCATGTGGGGATCCTTCGATATCCAGGCAATCTTTCTCTCTCTTTTTTTTCTTTCTTAGATAAGGGTTAAGGGGGGGAGGGTTAATATTATTTTTTCTCTTTCGTACTATTTTATCATTACATTTATTCTTTGTAATTTTCTAAAAAATTAATAAATAAATTTAAAAAAATAACTTAGATCAACAGTCCCAATTAGAATTCAGCTTGTGCTAACTATCTAACCATCAGAAAATATGGCTATTGTAATTGTAAAAAAAGGCTTAATTTGAAATAATATGCACCATAAAACATAAATCATAAGCGCTTATCTTTTTAAATATTGGGAATAAACCTTTAAACTTACACAATTTTCAAAAAAAAAAACATTTTGGATTTTGAATTTTCAGATAAGGGGTACTCAACCTGTACTACTTCATCTATGCAGAAAAGATGGAACTTGTTATTGGAACTGGGGTCCTTGTCTGCTAATTATCTGCTAATTCACCATTATCTTTTATCTGCTGAATTATCTGATAATTCACCACTCAGAACTCCTGACATCTTGTTATTTCACTCAGTGAAGAATATTTTACGTGCTCCTCATCCAGCCAGCTGCGTCCCTGGTTCCTGCATTGTTTTAAATTTACGTGTTCACTGAAAGGACTGAGACTACTACAACACAGGAACAGGCCTTCTGCCCATCTAGTCCATACTGAACTATTGTTCAGCCTAGTTTCATTGACCTGCATCTGAATCATAGCAGTCCGTACCCTTCCCATCCATGTACTTGTATAAACTCCTCTTAAATGTTGAAATCAAGCCCACAGCCGTGATTTCCGCTAGTAGCTCTTTCCACAGTCTCATCACCCTCCGAACGAAGATGTTTCCCTTCATGTTCCCTTTAAACGTTTCACCTTTCACCCTTAATCTATGGCGTCTAGTTCTAGTCCCACCCAACCTCGGTGGGAAAGGCCTGTTTGCATCTACCCTATTTATACTCCTCATGATTTTGTATATCTCTATCAAAGACCTCGATCAAATCTTCCCTCCTTTTCCTGTCCTCCATGGAAAACATCCTAATCTTTTCAACCTTTTCCTATAACACTGGTCCTGGCAACATCCTTGTAAATGTTCTCTTTACTCTTTCAATTTTACTGATATCTTTCCTGTAGGTAGGTGACCAGAACTGCATATAATGCTCCAAATTAGGCCTCACAATGTCTTATACAACTCCAACATAACGTCCCAAATCCTGTCTGCAGTATGCTGATTTATGAATGCTGATGTGCCAAAAGCTTTCTTTACAACTCTACCTACTTTAAAGGAATTATGGATTCATATTTTCAGATACCTCTGTTCTACCGCAATCCTCAGTGCTCTACCGTTCACTGTGTAAGTACTACCCTGGTTTTTCCTCCCAGAGAGCAAAACCTCGCACTTGTCTGCATTAAATTCCATCTGCCAACTCAGAATTTCTCTTTTGAAGGCCTCCCACTTATCAAGTATGCCTTTGCCAGAAAACAGCCTATCCTAATGCACATTTGGCAGGTATTTTCTCATGCCATCAAAATTGTCCTTTCTCAATGTAGAATCTCAGCCCCGAGGACCAGACATATTCTTCTTCATAATTATCTTGAAATTAATGAAATTTTGATCAGTAGACCCAAAGTGTTACCCCACATGCACTTCTGTCATTTGACCTACCTCTCTAGCAGGATATTCTTGTTCTCTAATAGGACAACTTTCTGTGACCTCTACAGATTTGCTCCTTTAAATCCTGCTGACTATTGGGTGGTCTTTAATATAATCGTAGTAATGTGGTTATACCTTTTTTATTCCTTAGTTCCACCCATATAGTCTTAAGTTGAAGAGCTCTTTAGTCTGTCATGTCTGAGCATTGCTGTGACTATTTTCCCTGTAGTGCCATCCAGCTTCCATTATTCCTTCCTGCTCTATCATGTCTAAAACAACGGAATCCTAGAAGACTGAGGTGATAGTCCTGCCCCTCCTGTAACCGTCTCACTAATAGCTACAATGGCATTTTTTCACGTGCTGATCCATGGTCTAAGCTCACTCACCTTTCCTACAATTCCACATATTGAAGGAGATGCAACTCAAATCATTATTCCCACCATGCTTAACATTTTGATTCCTTTCTTTGTATGTAGGCTTAACAGCATCTTTCCCTACAACCCCTCCTCAACCTGCCCTGGCACTCTGGTTCCCATCCCCCTGCAAATCTAGTTTAAATCCACTGGAGCAGCATGAGGAAACCTTCCTGCAAGAATATTGGTCCCTCTCCGGTTCAGCTGCAAGCTTGTCCATCTGTACAGGTCCCATTTTCCCTTGAAGACTGCCCAATGATCTAAAAATCTGAAGCCCTCCATCTTGTACTATCTCTTTAGCTACATGCTAAAACTGTATTATCCCCCTATTTCAGGCCTCACTAGCATGTGGCATGGGAAGCAGTCCTAAGATTACAACCCTGGAGGTTCTGTCCTTTAATTTAACACCTAACTCCTAGAACTCACTTTGCAGGACCTTGTCATCCTTTCTACCTATGTCATTGCCACCAATATGGACCATGACCTCTGGGTAGTCACCCTCCCAATTAAGAATGCAATGGACTCACTCTGAGTCATCCTTGACCGTTGTACCTGCGAGGCAACATATCATCTGGGAACCTTGTTCTTGTCCACAGAACCTTCTGTCTGTTCCTGTAACCGATGAATCCCCTGTTGCTATGCTTTCCTTTTCTCCTCCCTTCTGTTCTGAGCATGGAGCCAGACTCTGCCAGAGACCTAACCACTGTGGCCTTCCTCTGCTAGGTCATCCATTCCTCCCCCCCCCCCCCCCCCCCCAACAGTGTACTTTTACTGAGGTAAATGGCCACAGGGGTACCCTGCATTAGCTGCCTATCTCCTTCCCCCTCTTGACAGTCACCCAGTTACCTGTGTCCTGCACCTTAGGCATAAGTACCTTCCTGTATTACTTGTCAATCATCCCCTCAGCCTTCCAAATGACCCGGAGTTCCTCTTGCTCTAACTCCAGTTCCCTAACACGGTCTGTAGGAAGCTGCAGAGCTGGATGCACTTCATCAGAGACACTGGAGTTCTCCCTGGATTCCCACATCCGGTAAGAGGAGCATGCCACTACCTTGCCTGGCACCCCCACTGCTCTAACTGTGCAATAAGAAAGCAGGAAAGAAACAAAGTTACCTGAAAATCTACCTACAGCATCTGTCTCTCGAGCCAAAACTTCCCACTCTGACATACTGGCTCACTTACACAATGGAGCTCTGTTTAAGCCTAACTTCTTTTTGTTGGCCCTTGCCAATTGAATTGACTTTATTACTTACATCCTTCATATACATGAGGAGTAAAAATCTTTGTGTTATATCTCTGTTCAAGTGTGCAATTATAGTAATTTATAATAAGTATTAGTACAACAGGATAGTCATTATAACATAGAAATACAGTTACAACAGCATGAATTAAACAGTCTGATGGCCTGGTGGAAGAAGCTGTCCCAGAGCCTGTTGGTCCTGGCTTTTATGCTTCGGTAGGCAATGTACTGGATGGTAGCAGCTGGAACAGTTTGTGTTTGGGGTGATCCAATGACCTTTTGGGCTCTTTTTACACACCTGTCTTTGTAAATGTCCTGAACAGTGGAAAGTTCATATCTACAGATGCTCTGGGCTGTCCACACCACTCCCTGCAGAGTCCTGCAACTGAGGGAAGTACAGTTACCTTACCAGGCAATGTTGCAGCCAGTCAGGATGCTTTCAATCGTGCCCCAATAGAAAGTTCTTTGAATTTGGGGGGCCATACTAAACTACTTCAACCATCTGAGGTGAAAGAGGTGATGTTTATTCTGAGGAACTTAAAGCTGTTCACCCTCTCAACACCAGAACCGTTGATGTCAATGGAAGTTAGCCTGTCTCCATTCCTCTTGTAATCCATAAACAGCTCCTTTGTTTTTGCGACATTGAGGGAGAGGTTGTTTTCTTGATACCACTGTGTCAGGGTGATGACTTCCTCTCTAGGCTACCTCCTTATTATGCCTAATTGCCCTGCCATCTCTGGTACTGAGAAATACCCAGCTGGCCTCACTCACTTTTTAAAATCTTGTCACAATCCAATGACTCTTAGTGATCTCTGGCACATAGAAATTTAAAAAGTGTGTTTGAATATTAACAAAGTATAGCACAATAGTGTGGAAAATCCATTAGCCCAGTAACAACCAAGATCCAAGCATGCCGATTACTATATATTTTTTTCCTACCCCTTAACTTCCATTTCTGTGGGTGCAGGTTGTCCTTGTTCTCTGCAAATTTGCGCACTCAATGCCAGTCTGATTGAGCTCATCTATAATAAGCTAATTTTAGTTAGTTAACAAACAAATGTTGAAGTCAACAATTGCAAAAATGTTGTCTAAAAATTCAAATAATTCCAAAATTATTGCTTATTGATGCTCAGTTTTGATGCTTGTATTACTATACCTGTTTTCTGTTGACTGCATGTTGATCTCATCCTTGCATCTTAAATCACGAACACCGAATTTTATTAATGTGCTTACCCAGTAAAAGTCCTATATTCAAAGTTGTTTTCCATTTTCTGATAGTCCTTCAACAGTCTCTGGAAAACAAAACAATCTGTCCTTCATTTGAAGATTTTCAGTTCACAAATTGGGACAGTGAAGCACACGATCAGGTAATCTTGTTTTCCCCTACACTGAATTTCTCATTGTCTATATTTACATTAGTGTTTGATCCCATCATTTTAAATGTATCTTGCAAAAGAAGTAAGTCATGCAGGCAGTCCATATTTAGCATTGCCTATGGACTGTTGCTTTTTCATTCTAGTTCTTAAAATGGATATGTGCTGAGGTTCACCTGTGTGATGACTGACAGGAACAATTCCTTCTTGCTTTGTGAATGTTGTTTTAGTGAATAGACTCTACTCTTGTTAAAAGTTCGGAAGTAGTGTAGAAGTTTATGAAGTGGAGGAAAGGTGGGCTGTGGTAGATTAGAAACCTACTACGACCATTAGGTTACATGGTCGGCACAACATTGTGGGCTGAAGGGCCTGTGATGTGCTATAGATTTCTATGTTCTATGTTCCTATGTTGAAGGGTAGGACAGGTAACGGTAGCAATTAAGGTAATAATATATGGTTTGTAATACGATTTCCTTTCACATGGAGGCACAGCAGGAGGTATGGTCCAGCTTTAGATTATAAAAGGAATTAGAGTTGATATTAAAATTAAACAAAAGATTTGGCAAATCGCTGAACTAAAACAATGAGCCTGAGGATTTGGAGTGTTCGATAATTTGGCCAAGGTGATCAGGACTTATGCTTCTCCATAATTTATTTTCGTTTCAGATTCTTTTTATCAAACTGTGGAGAAGCATGAGAGAATTTTATAGGCCCATAAAGGAAAATACTTGCAGGGGCAAATGTGTGTTCTTAACAGGCAGCAATTGGAGTAGGAATTCAGCTAATAACAGAAGAATTATATTCACAGGCTAGAATAAAGTCAGAATAATGGAAAATCAAGTGTTCATTGCAATTGAAGAGATGAGTATTACTAAAGAAATACACTTAGAAAAATTAATGAGCCAAAAAAAATGCATTCAATTTTTTGCTTCAATCCATTCATTGTAAACTACCTGTTAATATTGTTGAATGTCATTATGTATCCACAACTGATTATTATGCAACACACACAAAATATTGGGTGAGTTCAGTAGGTCAGGCAGCATCTATGGAAATGAAGAACAGCCAGCGTTTTGGGCTGACACCATTCATCAGAGGAGGGCCATGGGAGAAGGTGATAGGCAGGTAAAGGGAAGTGGTAAGAGGCTAGAGTGGGGAATAGAAGTACAGGGGAGGAGAAAATAATTATCAGACGGAGAAATCGATGTTAATGCCGTCAGTCTGGGGGCTACCTAGATGGAATATGAGTTGTTCCTCTACCCTGAGAGTATGAGGAGCAATACCTTATATTCTGTATAGGTAGCCGTCTACCTGATGGCATGAAGATCAATTTCTCCTTCTGGTAATTTTTTTCCCTCCCCCTTTCCTCTTCTATTGCCCCCTCTGGCCTCTTGCCTCTTCTCCTCACCTGCTTATCACCTCTCCCAGTGTCCCTTCTTCCCTTTCTCCCTTGGTCGTCTCTCTTCTATCAGATGCCTTCTTCTCTAGCCCTTCGCTTTTTCCATTTATCACCTCCCAGTTTCTTACTTTATTACCTCCTCCACCACCCATCTGGTTTCACCTATCACCTTCCAGCTTTTCTGGCATCTTCCCCGTTTGTTTCCACTCCTAATGAATGGTTTTCGCCTGAAACGTTGGCTTTTTTTTCCACTTTTATAGATGCTATCTGACCTGCTGAGTTCACGTGCGTGTTGGTATGAATTTCCAGCATCTGCAGAATATCTCGTGTTTATGATTATTTTGCAATGTTTTCCAATTTGTGCTGTCCAGGCTGTTACTTCAATATTAGAAAAATTCAAGAAGAGTAATCACTTATTTGATGTGAATGCGGAGTCAGAGTTTGCCGATAATCAGCAGGATGTTTGTCCCACTGTGGTGGATGACTTTGATGGGGACATTTGTGACGATGCTGGAGATGATCAGCAAGAATTATCTATGATGAATCATGATAAAGAGAGGTAAAAGTGGTTCACCAGCTCTAAAAACACTCATGAATTATAAGATTACCATTGTTCTTAAGAACTATAAGTTGAAACCTGTTTCATTTATGATATTTGGAGTGAATGCAGAAAAGCTTGCTGAAATGGTCCATCAGTATCTTAAGTGCCCATTGGGTTGAACAGTATCAACAGTAAATCTGTTGATCTTGAATGTACAGTGGATTCTGGATAATTGGGACGCATTGGGACCAAAACATTTTGGCCCAATTAAGTGGCTGCCCCAATTAGCTGAAGTTCCATGAAAATAATTAAAAAGGCATAAAAAGACAAAACTACTGTTCAACTGAGGAACAAATTATATATTTAAATGAAATACAAAACAAATTAAAACACGATCATACTACTACAGTACTATGTTAGTACTGTGTTAAACTGTGTTAGTTGCTAATAATTGTAGACAGTTCATTCAGTCTATGCCTTCTTTTGATTGACTGTCAGTGAACAAAATCAGCGCAGATACCTAGTGTAGATAATGGAGTGCCCTCATACTTTGCTATCAATGACTGCATCCTCCAAATCTTAATTTTCATTGTAACATTCAAGATAATTCTCGATACGCTCAAGCTCTTGTGGTAGTGAAAGTGTTTGATTTTCACTCCCAGCTGTTTCTGACATTTCCAAACATGAATGCTTGAAACTGCAGTGAGCAAAACAGTTCTGAGTTGTCTTACTGCTTATTTCTCCCAACTATCAGTGACAAAACTTTCAGCTTTCTGAACACAAAGCGCATGCAACTGACGCTATTTAAGAACTGTTTGCTCTAAGCATGGTCTAACGGACACACAAGTGCACACATCTTTCGTTAGTTAGAAATTGTTTAGCAACTGTCTCCTGCCTCAGTTAAGCAGCATAGTGTCCCAAATAATCGAAGAGAATCCTGGCTATTTTCTCAATTAGTTTTTGTTCTTTAAGAGGTATCCCAAATAATTGGCTGCCCTTGTTAATCGATGGTCCAATTAACCAGAATCCAATGTATTGAAATTGGAAAGCTCTTTATTAACGTGCTTCAACTCTTTTTTTCATAGTAATGATGTGATTCCACTCACAGACGTGGATTTCAGCAGCCTGTGTGTCCAACTTTCAAATCATCCAGGGGAATATTCCTATTTTAGTCCCAGAATAATGAGGATGTGGGCAGGGCCTAATCACTGGCACTTCAAAACTCGACACAAGGGTAAGTATAACAGCAGTGCAAGTCCTGCACTAGAAACACTGCAGTGTTAACATGTTGAATTTATTCAGATCAAGCAGTCCTAAAGCATAATTACATTTTAAGGCAGGGTACTGTATACTCACTATTTAAATTGAAATTGTTTAATAGTGTATGATTTGAAAAGACACTTGATAATTTAGCCTCTGGCAATTCTGTACTTGGAGTTGGAGGGGAATAGAAAACTAATAGGCATAGAAAAGTTGCAAGCAAAGGATCTTTTCCATGTAGCATGGAAGTTGGTAATTCTAAACACCTTCAATAACTTTTCTTTTTCTCATCAGGAGTGGAAATACTTGATAAAAACAGGAAAAAGAAACCGAAGAAAGCATTTGAAATTGACTTTGAAGAAAAGATAAAGTTTGAGAATTATTTCAGAGAAACAAGGGTTTGTATCTCACATTGGTTACTTTGCCTACTTGTAAGGGTTTAAATCATTTGGGGGACGGTGGTTGGTGGGGACCACAGCATTAGGACAGCAGGTGGAGTGATTGAGGAGAAGGTAGAGGTTTAATCAAATAAATCTAATAGCAATAACAGGCAGGACCACATTGGGAAAAGCAGATGTGCTTAGAATTTGATTTAGTACATGAAACTATGATGTTGCAGTCAATACAGAAACTTGATTGAGACAAGGCACAATTGGCAGCTCAACATTCCAGGGTACAAATGGATATGATAGAAAAGGATGTAAAAGAGGTGGAGGAGTTACTGTTTAGAGAGAAGGTCACAGCTGCACTTAGTGAGAAAATCTTAGAGGACAAGGTCAGTGAAGCCACATGGGCAGAACTTGTGGATATGACAGGTGCAATCATTGTGATGAGATTATACTGTGGGTCACTCAATAACCAGTAGTATCTAGAGGAACAGATCACAGAAAGGTTAAAAACAACAAGGGTTGCTGTAGGGTTTACTTTTTGTTGCCAAGGTTTGTGTGGGAAAGGATTTATTAGGTGCATGCAAAAGTGTTTCTTCAGACAGAATGTAGGTAATCCAAGGTGGGATTTGGCCATATTGGACCTCGGATTGGGAATGAGCCTGGCCAGGTGATTGAAATTACAGCAAGGAGCATTTTGGCAGCACTTGATACGGTGCAGAAGATTGGGTCATATGGGACCCAAGAGAGAGGGTAAGTTGAATACTAAATTGCCTTAGATATAGAAGACATGGAAGTAGTGGAGGGTGTTCCTCTGACTGGAGGCCTATCACCAATGGTGTCTGATAAGGGTCAGTGCTGGGATCTCTTCTATTTGTGATGTAATTGTGGGAGGTCTGATAGCAAGTTAGCAGATGACTGGCAAATTGGTGGAGCTGTGGATTGAGAGGAAGGTATACAAATGATACAGTAGGATATAGACTAGTTGGAAATATGGGTGGAGAAATAGCAGATGGAGCTGAATTCAGATATGAATGAAGTGTTGCGTTTTAAGAGATCAAATACAAGAGGAAAATATACAATAAATGGCAAGAATATTGATGTTCATAGGGGTGTCAAATACTAGTGAGAGGGAGAATGGTCAAAGGAAAAGTGCTAAGCAATTTTTCTCTTACAAGCAGTGGAAAGTGCTGCCAGTAGATGTGGTGGAAGCAGATGCGAAAGGGGCATTCAGACGTGTGAAGAGGTAGGAAATGGTGATCAGGCAGATGAGATTGGCATCACAGTTGGCACAGATGTGGTGGCCTGTTCCTGTGCCCTACAGTTCTGTGTTCTATTAGTCTGCAATGTAAGAGATTTTATTTCCATTAATTTGACATCGAAATAAAGAGCCAAACCGATAAAGCTTGGCATATCTAGAGTTTAAAGGAAAGGTAAGCAGATGACTAAGAGAACAGTTAAGTATGATATTTAGAGTTGAAAAAGGAGCGTGGAACTGAGGGAGCTGAGTTATTAGTGAAAGGAAGAAATAAAGCATATGGAAAAAATACTAGAGAGCACTTGAAGCAAAAGGGATGTTGACAATTTCTTTATAAAACTGAATTATGCAGCATACAAGAGAGATATAGGTGTTACATCTATGATCATCTACATCAGTGTTTCCCATTCTGTTCTTTTGGATTATTTCTCACAATTACAGTACAGGTAGTCCCCGAGTTACGAATGTCCGATTTACGGACAACTCGTACTTATGAACTGAGGAAGGAGCACGCCGTCCGCCATTTTAAGTCGTCGCTGTTGACACTGTGTTGAGTGTTTAACTATATACGTTCCGGTCAGCTGCTGGTGGTGCAGTGAGATCAGCGTGGGGCTTGAGAACGGAGGTTCCCGAGTTCGATCCAGTAACAGACCGCTCCCGTGCCAGGTTGACGTTGATCCAGTGACTCCCGTACCATCCGTGCCGGGTTGATGTCGAGCTCGCAACTCAACCTCGTAAAAAAAAAACACTGCCACCTCCAGTTTAAATTCCCACGCTGAATATTGTGGATGATCAAATACCCAAACCCAGCACAGCCCCCACTTGTCCCATTTAGCCTGTCTCAGTGAGGTGGTCCTTAGGACCCAGCGGACCTCGGGAGTGGGCGCAGCTCGGGATCCATCGCCCACAGTGTTTCCTGTTCCATTGACGGGAAGCGATCGCGATAGAAAATAAAGTGGAAATAATCAAGCGTTTGGAAAGAGCTGAAACGCCATCGGTCATTGGAAAAGCGTTAGGCTACAGTCGGTCAACGATCGGAACAATTTTAAAGGATAACGGATAATGTGAGAATAATGGAGCATGTGAAAGGCCCTGCCCCGATGAAAGCTACAATTATTACTAAGCAATGCAGTGGTTTAATTATTGGAATACATACATTTCTTAAGTGTTTTATATGCATAGAAAGGTAAAATATATACTATATACTAAGCCAAACGTTTGACTAGCTGACGCTAAATAATACTGGATGTACTTGTTCCGACTTACGTACAAATCCGACTTAAAGACGCACTCAGGAGCGGAACTTGTATGTAACCCGGGGACTGCCTGTATATACAAGTAAATTTATCAAGCTGTGGTTTGACTGTTAAAGGACTGACGATGCCTGAATAAGGTGGTGTCAATATTTTAACATTAGATGCAGTGGTCGGCCATTCAGTCCCTTGAGCCTGCCTCGCTATTCAATGTATTTGTGAATATTCTGCCCCATGCCTTGCCTTCACTTTTGTCAATTCTGTTAGCACTCAGTTCCCATATTCTTCAAAAAATACCTACTTTATTTTTAAATATAGCAGATGATAGTCTCCATGAAGTCCCATGTTAGAGAATTCCAGAGGTCTGTAAGAATCAGCTGTGCAGCTCAGTTTTAAATCACATTCATTGCCCCTGTCCCTTCACCTCACCTGAGGTTCTCCCACTAGTGAAAATACTTTACTAGCTTCTGTGTTGTATTAACTCAGAATCTTGTATGTTTAAATAATATTGCTCCTCATTCTTCTAAACTCCAAAGAATATAGATCTGGTATGTATGGGATGGAACTTGATTTAATGGAGAACAAGAGATTCAATGTTTGAACCATTACTGTTGTACCCTGTTTCACTAGGCTGCTACAACAATCGCTAAAGCTACATTAGACCGACATGACGGGAAGTTGACGACACTGCCTACAGATTTCCATTATGATCCAGACACCATAACCTGTTTGTTCCTTAAACCATCTATCAAGGTAAATAAAGATGCTTTTCAGTAAATTGAAGTAATATACATAAGGTAATGCTATATTGCATTCTATCACTGTGATGAGAGTTTGAAAGGCAAGGCACCTTACCAGAGTCCTAAAACATATTAGCCTGTGGGCTCATAAGCTTTCATTATTAGATTTTTTTCCAATGCAACTGAGAAGGATGATTTCCCGCATTCCTGTATGTATTAGGAAGAAGACGGAGAGTAGATCGCTGTCCTTGTGAATAGAGATAAACAAAAATAAAGACATAACAGAAATAGAATAACAAAGGACTGACTACCCTATACAGACAGTATTTCCACAGAAAGTTCTTTCCCATTGAAACTCCGCATCTGACAGCTCCTTCTATGTCAATTTGAGCAATAGTTCCCTCCCACATTGCCCTTCATTTTTCTCTCCTTCATATGGCTACTTAGGGGTCTCTCAGATGTCTAATGTATCTGCCTCTTTCATCACGCCTGGCCTGCATTCTATGCACTTACCATGGTCTGAGTTAAAACAAAATACTACCTTTGACATTCACTTTAATACTTTCCTCAGTTCACCTAATAAATATGCCCTCTGGTATTAGCCATTTCCGCTCCAGTGAAAAAGAAATTGACTGTCCACCTCATGTATGATTCTTATTATTTTGTACATCTCTACCAAGTCAGCTCTCATTCTCCTTCACTCCTGAGAGAAAAATCCTCGCTTGCTCAATCTTTCTTCATAAGGCATGCTCTCTAATCCAGACAGTATCCTTATAAATCTCATCTGCATCTTTTCTAAAGCTTCTACGTCCTTTCATGAAGAAGCAGCCAGAAATATACAATATTCCAAGTGTGTTCCAACCGGGGTTTTAGAGAGCTGCAACGTTACCAAGTGGCTGTTGAACTCAATCCCCCAACTAGTGAAGCTAACTCAACGTATGTCATCTTAACCACCCTTTAAACCTGAGCAGCAACTTTGAGGGATTTATGGACATGGACCCCAAGATCCCCCTGTTCCTCCAGACTGCTAGGAATCATGTTATTGACCTTTAACTCGGCCTTCTAGTCTGCCTAAGTCTTTCTGCAGCTCTCTACTCTCTCAACACTACCTGCTCCTCCATTTATCTTCATATTGTCACAAAGCCATCAATTCCATCATCCAAACCATTGGCATATAATGTAAAAAGAGGCAGCCCCAGCAAAGATCCCTGTGGAAAACCACTGACGGCCAACCAGAAAAGTCTCCCTTTATTCCCACACTTTGCCTCCTGCCAAGGAGCTAATTCTCTATCTTTCCTGTAATACCATGGGCTCTTGACTTATTAAGCAACCTCATGTGGCACCGTGTAAAAGGCCTTCTGAAAATTCAAATAAACACCATCCACTGTCTATCCTGCTTGTTATTTCCTCAAATAATTCTAACATTTTTGGCCTATTTTATCAGGCACCTCCAAGTACCCCAAAACCACATCTTCCCAAAGACTGAGATCAGACTAACTGGCCTATAATTTCCTGTCTTATGCCCCTCTCTCTCTTCTTGAAGAGTGGAGTGACAATTTTCCAGTCCTGCTGAAAGATCATTACTAACGCCTTCACTATCTTTCCAGCCACCTCTTTCAGAACCCTGGAGTGTAGACCATCTGGTCCAGGTGACTTATCTACCTTGAGGCCTTTCAGTCTCCCAAGCACCTTCTCCTCAGTAATGGTAATCATTCACTTCTGCCCCTGATACTCTTGAACTTCCAGCATAATGCTGGTGTCTTCCACAGTGAAGACTGATGCAAAATACTTACCTCCCATTACTACCTCTCAGGAATTATTTTCCAGTGGTCTGATATCTACTCTTGCCTTTCTCAATTCTCTCACTTCCCACTAATTTTAGCTCTATTATATGTCTTTGGGTTTTATGTTGGTTTTGACATCCCTTGTCAGCCATGATTGTGTCATCCTGCCTTTAGAGTACTTCTTAAGAATGTATCTATCCTGCGCCTTCCGAATTTCTTCCAGAAACTCCAGCCATTGCTGTTCTGCTGTCATCCCTGCTAGTGTCTCCTTCCAATCAACTTTGGCCAGCAACTCTTTCATGCCTCTGTAATTGCATTCACTCCACTGTAATACTGATACATCTGACTTTAGCTTCTCTCCTCAAATTGCAGGGTGAATTTGAACATATTGTCGTCACTCGCCAATATTCCTTTACCTTAAGCTCTCTAATCAATTCCGGTTCATTGCACAACATTCAATACAGAATAGCTGATCCCCTAGTGGGCTTAATCACAAACTCCTCTAAAAAGCCATCTTGTAGGCATTCTGTGAAATGCCTCCCTGGCGATCCAGTACCATTCTACCTGCATATTGAAATCCCCCATGACAAGCATAACATTGCCCTTTTGACATGCATTTTCTATCTCCTGTTGTAATTTGTAGCCCAAATCTTTGCTACTGTTCGGTATAACTCCCAGCAGTCTTTTTACCCTAGCATTTTCTTAGCTCTACCCACAGCGATTCTACACCTTCAGATCCTATGTTACCTCATTGTAAGGATTTGACAACAGAGCCACCCCACCCCCTCTGCCTTCCCATCTCTCCTTTTGATACAATGTGGATCCTTGGAAGTTAAGGTCCCAGCTATAATCTTCATTCAGTTAAGATTTAGTGAGGCCCACAACGTCATACATGCCAATGTGTAACTGTGCTACAAACTTATCTACCTTATTCCATAAACTGAGTGCACTCAAGCGCATCACCTTCAGTCCTGCAAACATCACCCTTTTCAATTTTGTCCCTCTTTTACGTTGCAACTCATTGTGTTGACTGCAGTTTTGTTCTTTCATCAGCCTCTCCTTGCTAGCAGACTCACTACACACTGTCTCTGTTTGTAAACCAAATGCCCCACCCTCGGCCCTATGACTCCGGTTCCCACTCCCCTGCCAGGTTAGTTTAAACCCTCCCAGACAGCTCTAGCAAACCTGTCCTCAAGGATATCGGTTCCCTTACAGGTTCATTGCCTAGCGTGAGATTCAGTATGGCCTCTCCTTAAGTCGGCCTTTCCACACATTGTGTCAGCAGTCCTTCTAGGGCACATCGAACTAATTCTGTCCTAATTCTAAACCTCTTGCACTAAGGAGGTGCCAGTCAACATTAGGGTAGTTGAAGTCACCCCTGTTGTTTTCGCATGTGTCCAAAAGCTGCTTACTGATCTGTTGCTCAGGGTCCCTGTTATTATTGGGGAGCCTGTAGAATACTCCCAGTAGAATGGATTGCTTCCTTCCTGTTTCTGACTTCCACCCACAATGACTTAGTAGACAATCTCTCCACCATATCCTCCCTTTCTGTAGCTGTGGTACTGTCCCTAATTAACAATGCCACTTGCTCACCGCTTTTAGAAACATCTAAACTCTGGGGGATATCCAGCAGCTTTTGCTACCCTTGTGACAGCCAAGACTGTGTAATGGCCACAATGTCATAGTTCCATGTACAGATCCAAGTTCATCACTCTTGTTCCTGATACTTCTCATATTGAAAGTAAACACATTTCAACCCATTCAACTGACAGCAACCTTGCCCTGTCCACTGCCTTATTATTCCTCACTGTCTTCCTACAGATTGCACCTTTACACCAAATACTCCATTATCTGATCTGTCACTCTGGTTCTCATTTCCCTGCCAACATAGTTTAAACCCTCCTGAATTGCTCCAGCAAACCTGCCCACAGGAACATTTGTAGCTCTCAAGTTCAGGTGTAGTTTGTCCCATTTGTACAAGTCATACATTTCCCAGAAGAGGTCCCAATGATCCACAAATTTGAATCCCTGCCCCCTGCACCAATTCTTAGCGCACACTTTCATCTGCCTTATCATCCTATTCTTACTCTCACTGACGCATGGCATAGGCAGCCATCCAGGGATTGCTACCCTTGAGGTCCTGCTTTTTAGCTTCCTTTCTAGCTCCCTATATTCTCCCTTCAGAACCTCTTCTCTTTTCCTAGATGTGTCGTTGGTACCAATAGACTTCAGGCTGCATACCCTTCCCCTTCAGAAAGCTGTGTACCCATCTGAGATGTCCTTGACCTGGCACCCATCTGGGAGTCTCTTTCACATCTACAGACACTCCCGTCTGATCCCTTAACTATTGAATCTCCTATCATCACCATTCTCCTCTTCAATCCCTTTTCCGTCAGAGCCACAGTGCCAGAGACCTGGTTGCCCGGTGCCAATTAACTGTTGGGAGTGTTTAAAGATATCTTTAGTGTCTCACTGCTTCATTTGGGGGTTCCCAACAAAAGGGTGTCAGTCATTCCAGTGTCCAGGAAGAGCAGAGTGAGCTGCCTCAATGACTATCATTCATTTGCCCTCACATCTACTGTGATGAAGTTCTTTGAGAGGTGGGTCACGACTTAATTAACGCCTGGACCTGGACCCACTGCAGTCTGTACTACCATAAAACACCTACAGTGGATGCAATCTCACAGGCTGTTCATTTGGCCTTAGACAACCTGGCAGGAACACCTGTGAAGGCAGCTCAGTATTCAACACACAAACAAGAGAAAATCTGCAGATGCTGGAAATCCGAGCAATACACACAAAATGTTGGAGGAACTCAGCAGGCCAGGCAGTATCTATGGAAAAAAGTACAGTTGAAGTTTTGGGCTGAAACTCTTCCTGGCGAGTATCAGTGAGACCAAGGAGCTGATTGTGGATGTCAGGAAGGGGAAATTGAGGGAACACATCTCGGTCCTCACTGAGGGATCATTAGTGAAAAGGGTGAGCTTCAAGTTCCTGCATGTCAACATCTGAAGATCTATTCTGGGCCCAACATATTGATGCAATTATGAAGAATTACTAAGTGGATATATATGATTAGGAATTTGAGGAGATCTGGTATGTTACCAAACACTAGCAAATTTCTATAGAGGTACCATACAGAGATGTACATACGGTAATGCTCTGTACCATACAGAGCATTCTAACTGATTGCATCACTGTCTAGTATGAAAAACCCATTGCTCAAGGTCAGAAAGAGCTGCATTCTGTCTGGTATGAAAGGTCCGCTGCTCAAGATCAGAAAAACCTGCAGAGGGTTGCAAACATCAGACCCGATCATGGACACTAGCCTCCCCAGAATCGAGGGCGTTTTCAAAGGGCGATGCCTCAGAAAGGCGAGATCCATCATTAAGGACCCCATCACCCAGGACGTTCCCACTCCTCACTGCTTCCATCAGGGAAGAGGTACAAGAGCCTGAAGAACACAGTCAACGTTTTAAGAACTGCTTCTTCCCCTCCACCCCTTTGCAATCAGTTTTCTGAATGGACAATGAACCAACCCTTGAACACTGTCTCACTATTTTTGATATATACATACATACATACACACACAGAGCCTATAAAAAGTATTCACCCCTGTTGGAATTTTTCATGTTTTATTGCTTTACAACATTGAATCACAGTGGATTTAATTTGGCTTCTTTGACACTGATCAACAGAAAAAGACTCTTTTGTGTCAAAGTGAAAACTAATCTTTACAAAACAATCTAAATTAATTACAAATATAAAACACAAAATAATTGATTGCATAAGCATTCACCCCCTTCAAGTCAGTATTTACTAGATGCACCTTTGGCAGCAATTACAGTCTTCAGTCTGTGTGGGTGGTCAGGTTTGCATATCTGGACACTGCAGTTTTTCGTCTTTACAAAACTGCTCAAGTTCCGGCAGATTGCATGGGAATCATAGTGAACAGCCATTTTCAAACCCAGCCACAAATTCTCAATTGGATTGAGGTCTGGACTCTGACTTGGCCACTCCAGGACATTGACTTTTTTGTTTTTAAGTGTGTAGCTTTGGCTTTTTGCTTGGGGTCATTGAAAACTTAAGTATTTAATTGAGTTCCATTAAGTATGTATATCTCTTTTTTTTCTCTATATTTATTTATCATTTATTTCATTATTTTGCTGCTATAAAGTTATCAAATTTCACGACATGTGCTGGTGATATTAAATCTGATTCTGATTTTCTACTGTTGACCTGTGTGTTTTGTTCAGTCTGAAATTTTTCACTAAAATTGTCTGTTTACAGATAAAGCCAAATGTGAAAGGAAATGTCTCTGACCAAGATGAAAAAATCGGGGAATATGATTATAACAATCCCAATGATACTTCAAATTTCTGCCCTAGAGCTGAGGTCTGTACTTTGCTCAAACGCATTTTGTGGAATTTTCTTGAGCAGTAGTTATCTACTCATGAAATAAACTCTTTGGTTCCCCTCTGTTTTTGTGACAGATGGATAGCGATGATGAGCATGATGGATTTGTTGGTGCAAATGACTCCTTTGAGTTCGCAGCTAACGTTGCAATGGAGCAGGAGGAGAATATCCTGGAGCAAGATAGAAAGTGGTCGGATATCACAACGTATGGGGGAGAAAACTTGGTGGCAGAGCCACAGAAAGTAAGTGTGCGACTGGTTGTAGTAAAGAATGTTGCAGTGTAATCGAGCAGTTCACAGAATAGATCACGCATTCTTGGAATAGAAATAGACTTATTAGATCCTTCACTGGAAATTAAGTGTTGGTGGCAAACGTTCTTGTGGGTGTGCTTTACAATGCGTTGGGCTGGGTCACTCATAACAGTTAGAGAAGGAGTGTACAGTAGAAATGTCAAGCTGGTCACTAGTATTCTCAAATAATTTTGCAGTGATCCCACTGTGTTTGGATTGTTAACTATTGGTAAAGCTGGAAGATCCTTCTCATCCCAGACCAGGTTTTGAGTTGAATGAAATGATAAACTTGGTTGGCTCCAAGGTGTAAAAGTTTATGATTCTAGCTTGAAATTTTCACAGGTCAACAAAATTCTATTGAATTATTCAAAAACAGCAAAAATGATGGATGTAAAGAGATTAAAGCAGAATATGTGGGCCCTCCTTACTGGAAACGCAGCGGTCTCTGACGGAAAGGTAAGGCATGTGCTGAATGGGATTAGCAAACATTTTAAAGTAATTGATCCTCTGGATCTGTAATAGCCCTGTCTTGGTAATCCTCTGACGAACTGGTTGCTGACAGCACTCCAGTTGTACTCGGGTTGTGTGTTTAAATCTGAGGTCAGAGGTTTGTGGCTGAAAATTCAGTGCAGTGCTGAGGAAGAACTGCAGTGTGTTGTCTGAGAAGGCATCTTTCAGAGACAAATGGGGATACTCTCTTCCCTGAATGAGCTCTTTCAAAGCAGAGATGAGACTGAGAAGCTGCAACCCAGAATGACACACAAGATGCTGGAGGAAGTCAGTGGGTCAGACTGCAGCTGTTGGAGGGAAATGGACAGTTAACGTTCCTGGTGAAGACTCTTCATCTGGTCTGAAATCTGGAGCAGAGGTAGCCACGATAGGAGTGGAGGGTGGGGATGGAATCAAGTGAGGAAGTTTGGGAGCACAGATGGGATGTAGAACCTGTGGAGGAAGTTTGTGGGTAGAGGATGAGAAAGATCTGGGTGCTGGGGTGAATGTGGGAGTAAACAGGATAGAGCAGGAGGATGGAGAAAGTGGGTAGAAGAGGAGCATTTTACTGAAAGTTGAGAAATTCAGTGTTCCTTCAGTGAGTAATGACTAGAAGCAGGTGAAACTCGTCTTGGATGCAACTGCACCTATGAAAAATGAAGACACAAAACACTGCACGTGCCGGAATCTGGAGCAAAAATCAAACTACTGGAGGTGCACTGCCGGTCAAGCCTTATTTGGTTCCCTGCTCTTCCATCTTATCGGATTCCATCATGGATCAGCTGTGACTGAATGATGGAGCAGACTCAATGGGCTGAA
The DNA here is from genome assembly GCF_048418815.1 of Hemitrygon akajei. Classification (NCBI taxonomy): domain Eukaryota; kingdom Metazoa; phylum Chordata; class Chondrichthyes; order Myliobatiformes; family Dasyatidae; genus Hemitrygon; species Hemitrygon akajei. The sequence continues at coordinate 189,013,286 of NC_133124.1, read as the reverse complement.
TTTCTGCTCCTATATTTTATGGTCTTAAGGTATTTAACTCTTGTAGCCTCTTCCCAGCTTCTGTCCACTCTTCCCTCCTCCATCTGCCTATCACCTGGATCTACCAATGACTTGCTATCGCCTGCTCACTCCACTTCTTTATACTGTCTAACGGTCCAACATCATTTAGTCCAGATGAAGGTATCTGCCCTAATCATCAACTGACCATTTCTCTCCTGAGATGCTGCGTTCCTCCAGCATCTTGTCTGTTGCAAATTTGAAGTAAATTGTCCAGGTGTCTGCATCAATATTTGCCCCTCATCCATCAATTAATCTGTGTCTATATACATTAACACTAACCGTTCACTGGCTGTAAGTTATGTGACGTTCTGAAAGCAAGTACTGCATTCATTCACATTTCTATTTGATTATTTAGGATAAAGAAACTGAAGAGCCAAAAGTGACAGTGAAAGGACAGCAAAGCTTAACAGCTATTACCACGGAACTCTTTAAAAGGTTTGCTTCTTTATCTTAAATTGTTCTAACCAAAAGGTACACTGTTCTAGGAATAATTTTGCTCTTGAATAATTATTAACAGAAATAATTGGTCAATTGATTAGAATCATAAAATTATGCAGCTCCAAAGGAGGAATTTAATCCATTATGCTAACTGTTCTAAAGTGCAACCTGTGTTTGTCTCCGTATCACTGTGAGATAGAGTGATACAGGTCAGAAACAGGTCCTTTAGCCCAACTGGTGTATGCTGCCCCCTCCATCCTCCCTGTCAGTCCCAGTTATAGAGTCATGGAGCACGACAGCACAGAAATAGGCCCTTTAGCCCATCTAGTTCATAACGAACTATTAAACTGCCTAGACCCATCAATCTGCACCTGGACCTTGCCCTCCATACCACGTACTTATCCAAACTTCATTTAAATGTTGAAATCGAACCCGCACCACCACTGCCACTGGCAGCTCAGTCAACACTCTCACCAGCCCTAAGTGAAGAAGTTCCCTTTCGTGTTCTCTTTAAATATTCCACCTTTCACACTTGACTATGACAGTTTAGTCTCACCCCACCTCAGTGGAAAAAGCCTGCTTGCATTTACCCTATCTATATTGCTCATGATTTTGTATACCTCAATCAAATCTCCCCTCATTCTCCTGTGCTCCATGGAATAAAATCCTAACATATTCACCATTTCCCTGTCACTTAGGTCTTCAAGTCCGGGCATAGATGACAAACAATCGTATCCATGCTGTGAAAATGATTTTACCTAGATTTTTATATATTTTCCAAAATATACCTATCTTTTTAACTAAAAAATTTTTCGATCAAATTGACTCTCTTATTTCTTCCTTTATTTGGAACAATAAGAGACCAAGAATTAACAAGTATCATTTACAAAAACCCAAAAAAGATGGTGGACTCGCACTTCCTAATTTATTATTGGGCTGTGAATATTAGACAATTATGTTTTTGTTTATACAAGCTCGATAAGAGTCAAAAACCACTATGGATTGATTTGGAATTTGGAAGTCTGCTCTGCCATTTGATCACGGTTGACTTATCTCTCTCAATCCCATTCTTCTGCTTTCTCCCTGTAGCCTTTCTTGACTAATCAAGAACTGATCAACCTCTGCTTTGAATATATCTAATGACTTGGCCTTCCACATCCATTATTGGCAATGAATTCCACAGATTCACCACCTAAAGAAACTCCTCCTATCTCTATTCTAAATGGATGTCCCTCTGGTTTTAAACTCCTTCACTATATGGAATATCTTCTTCACACCCATCCTTTCTTGGCCTTTAAATAATCAGAATCAGGTTTTATTACCACCAGCATGTGTCGTGAATTTGATAGATTTCAATGAGATCCCCCTTCAGACTCCAGCGATACAGGTCCAAGCCATTAAACGCTCCTCATGTGTTATCCTTTTAAATCCTGGAATCATGCTCGTGAACCTCCGCATGACTCTCTAATGCCAGCACATCTTTCCCAACTTAAGGGCTCCAAAACTGCACACAACAATCCTTGCAGTCTGACCAATGTCTTCTAAAGCCTTAGCATTACATCTTTGCTTTTATATTCTAGTCCTCCTGAAATGAATGTTAACATTGCATTTGTTTTCCTTACCACTGACATCAACCTGCAAATTAAACTTCAGGAAATCCTGTATGAGGACTCCCAAGTCTCTGCACCTCTGGTTTTTCTATTCTCTTCCATTTAGAAAATAGTCTACTCCTTTAATCCTTCCAACGTGCATGAGTATAAACACCCCTATTTTCATCTGTCACCTTTTTGCCCATGCTCCTAATCTGTCTAAGTCCTGCTGGAGACTCCCTGCTGTCTCATCACTATCTGTCCTTCCACCTATCTTCATATTATCCACAAACATGACCACAAAGCCATCAATTCTGTCATCCAAATTATTAACATTTAACGTAAAAAGAAATGGTCCTAACACCGACCCCTGCAGAATACCACTAGTTATTGCAGCCAATCAGAAAAGGCCCTCTTTATTCCCTACTTTGCCTCCTGCCACTCAGCCTATCTTCTGTCCATGCTTGTATTTTTCCTGGAATAACATGGCTCTTATCTTGTTAAGCAGCCACATGTGTGGCACCCAAACTACTGGCGTCTTCCCCCTTCCTTTACAGTACTGAAGAAGGTTCTCAGCCCGAAACATTGACTGTTTATTCATTTCCACAGATGCTGAGTTCCGCCAGCATTTTGTGCATATTGCTTTGGATTTCTGGCATCTGCAGAATTTCTTGTGTTTATGACCCAATGTCTCTCCTTGTCTATCCAGCCTTTATTTCCTCAAAGATTTGTCAGGCAAGATTTCCCCTTTAGCCTATTTTATCATGTGCTTCCAAGTCCCCCAAAATTGTGTCCTTAATTATGAAATCTAGCATCTTTCCAGTGCACTGAGTTCAATCTAACTGGCCTATAATTTCCTTTTTTTTTTCTGTCTTCCTCCCTTAAAGAGTGATATTTGCAATTTTCTATTCTTCTGGAACCATTCCAGAATCTAGTGATTCTTGAAAGATCACTAAAATCTCTTCAGCCACCTCTTTCAGAACCCTGGAGTGTAGTCCATCTGATCCAGGTGACCTTTCGGCTTTTCAAGAAACTAACAGCAACTACACATTCACTTCTGCACCTGGCACACTCAAATTTCTGGCATATTGCCAGTGTCTTCCACAGTGAAGACTGAAGCAAAATACTTGTTAAGTTCGTCTACCATTTCTTTGTCCCCTATTACTAACCAGTGTCACTTTCCAGTGGTCTGATATACACTCCCGCCTCTCATTTACTCTTTATACATGTATCTGGAAAAACGTTTTGTATCCTCTTTAATGTTGTTAGCTAGCTTACCTTCATATTTCAACTTTTCTCTCCTTTTGGCTCTTTTAGTTGTCTTCTGTTGCTTTTAAAAGCTTCCCGATCCTCAATTTCCCACTAATTTTTGTTTGAGTTCCCTTGTCCGCCATGGATGCATCATTCTCCCTTAAAAATTCATTTGGTCTGACCCTGGGGATTTGCCCATCTTATTTTGCTTCTAGGCTGCAAATCCTTCCCTCCTCATAATATATCTGAGATTTGAGACCTCACTACTTATTTCCCTCATTTCTTTTGCATCCATGATATTCTGCTCAGTAAGCATCGAAAAGATATTAAAAATCTCAATTATCTTGCACGCTTCCACACATAAGCGGCCCTGATAATCTTTAAGAGGACCTAGTGTTTGCTTAGTCACCCTTTTAGTGTTAACATAACTGAAGGAACGCTTGGGATTATGTTTAATACTACCTGCCAAATCCATCTCATTCCATCTATTTGCCCTCCTGATTTCCCTTAAGCCTGGTCATATTTGTCGAGGAATTCATTCATACCCTATCGCCTAAATGTAATGTATGTATGTTTCCTTCCTTTTCCTTACCAGAGCCTGTATCTCTTGTCAGCCAAGGTTCCCTGAGCTTGTTATGTGTACTCTTCACTCTAACAGAAACATGCTACCCCTGCCCCCTTTGTATAACCTTTTTAAAAGCCTCCCACTTGCCAACTGTTCCTTTGCCTTTAAAGAGCTAGTCAACATCAGCTAGATGCTGCCTAATGTTTTACCTTGGCTCTGTTCCAGACCAGGACTATAACTTGTGGACATCTTTCATCCTTTTCCTTGACTATTTTGAAACTAACAGAACTGTGGTCACTGGACCCAAAGCACTCTCCCATTGTTAATTCACTTACTGAGCACCCCCTGCCCCCCGTTCCCTGAGAGATATTTGCCTTTATGCTTCCGTTGACGAAGGCATGCATAGAAACAGAGATTATTGCACAATGTTTAAACCATAAAGTACCTGGAGTATTGTGGGCAATCCTGGATTGGAGCAGATGCACAGGAGATTCACAAGGATAGTGTTGAGTTAGTTGTAGAGTACCTGACCGAGATTGTGGGGTGGGGCATAGCTATGGTAAATAGTGGGAAGCTTTAGCATATTATATAAACTATACTATATTTCCTTAATAGAAATGCCTAAGGTTAGACAGCATAAGATTGTGGCAAGCAGTAAGAGATTTAAAGTTATCTGCAGATGATTATTTTCACCTATTGGGTGATTGAAATCTGCAATGCGCTGCCTAAGAGGGTGACACTTTCACATCATTTAGAAAGTATCTTGAATTGCCAAGGCATTAAGAGCCTATCTGCCAAGTACCTGTTTAATGATATGACTACTGATTGGGCACTTAATGATCAGTTGTGGGCTAACGGCCAGTTTCTGTGCTGTATGGCTATAATTCTATGACATTATTTTATATATATATATATATATATATATGGTTGGTGTAATTATTGTGCTCATGTTTGTTTTATTATTATGTATACAGGTTGCCAAATACATTGGCCAAGAACTTGTCTGTTCCCATGGCATTTGCCTGTTTATTGCACTTAGCCAATGAAAAGGTACGTATATAATATTCGGTGCTACATGAGTAATAATGTTCATCCTAAAGTATGGATTTAGCCCTTATAATTTAGAGGTGAAGGCTTGGTTAATACTGGATGGGCAAATGTGGCTGGATAAAGTTTGACAATTCTATACTTAAGTGTTTTATTATCTTCCAGAACCTCGAAATCAAAGGGAAAGAAGATTTGTCAGATGTTTTTATCAAACAAGGAATCTGAAGCTATTTTGTTTGTACATATATATGTAAGCGCTTGAAGAACTTGTACATATATTTGTAAATGTTTACTTGTGATAGTAAGCCTTGTGTCAGGATTTAACATTACCTCAATTTCTTGTTATAGTAAATCTTGCATCATGGATTCCTTTTGAGACATTGGGGAGAAGAGTGTTTTTATCCATCAATACTAAATGTATGTGAGAGTGTTGGTTGCTATTTGCATGCTTGGCTTCATTGTTAAATGTGTGGAGCTGAGTACAAGTAGCAGCCAATGCTTGCACAAGGGCTTATGTGGTCAAAGATTTTTTTTACCTACTACTTTTTCATAAGCGTCTTTAGAAAAGCAATTGAGAATTTACTGATCTTGCAACTATACTTTTTATTTGAAAATAGCTAAACCCATACTCCTCTGGCAGAATAAGAATTTTCTTATGAATAAATTATTTGTACCTCTGATCTATCTACTGTCACTTCAAGACATTTTTATTTTGATCATTATTCAATCTTGTAAAATAATTATAAACAATGAGTTATGTACTTTACCAAATAATATTCGTAAGTCACAGGAGCAGAATTAAGCTATTCAGCCCGTTGAGTCTGTTGCACCATGACTGATTATTTTTCCTCTCAACCCCATTCTCCTGCCTTCCCTCTATAACCCATAACACTCTCACTAATCAAGAACCTATCAGTATTCATTTTAAATATATCCAATGACTTGGTCTCTGCAGCCATCTGTGGGAATGAATTCCAGATTTACCACCATCTGACTAGAGAAATTCCTCACCTCTGTTCTAAAGGGACATCCTACTCCGAGGCTGTGCCCTCTGGTCCTAGATTCTCCCATCACTTCCTCTCAATCTTGACTATTCAGTAGATTTCAATGAGATCCCACCTCACTCTTCTAAACTCCAGTGAGTGCAGGCCTAGAGTGATCAAATACATTAGGGTATCATGGTAATGTAATGGTTAGTGTGACACTTGCAGTTCAGGGCATTGGAGTTCAAAGTTCAATTCTGACACTGTAAGGAGTTTCTACATCCTTCCTGTGAACGCATGGGGGTTTTCCTCCCACATTCCAAAGATGTTCTGGTTAGTAGGTTAACTGGTCATTGATTAGGCTACGAATAAATAGGTGGTTTGCTGGGCAGTGCCGTTCATTGGGCTGGAAGGTTCCATGCTTTATCTCTTAAATAAACAAACACACAAATAAATAAGCCTTTTCATTCCTGGGATCATTCTCGTAAATCTCATCTGGACACTCTAATACCAGCACATCCTTTCTTGAGATAGACCCAAAACTACGAACATTTACCCCAATGCAGACTGACCAATGCCTTATAAAGCCTCACAAGTCCTCTCAAAATGAATTATTAACATTGTACTTGCCTCCTTCACTACTGAATCAACGTGCAAATTAACCTTTAGAGAACCCTGCACTTGAACTCTCAAGTCCCTTTTCACCTTCAATTTCTGAATTTGCTCCCCATTTAGAAAACAGTCCACATACCTTTATTCCTTTTACCAAAGTACATAACCATACACAAAATGCTGGTGGAACACAGCAGGCCAGGCTGTCAGGGTCGAAACGTCGACTGTGCTTCTCCCTATAGATGCTGCCTGGCCTGCTGTGTTCCCCCAGCATTTTGTGTGTCGCTTGAATTTCCAGCATCTGCAGATTTCCTCGTGTTTACATAACCATAGACTATTTTCTATCTGCCACTTTGTGTATTTTCCTTGTGATTTTAAAATAAAATTCAAGTAAACCTGTGGCTTGAGGTCACTGAATTTCAGTTCTGTCTGCTCATTTAATTGGGCCAAAAAATTCCCCACACTGTTTTGCACTAATATTTATCCTGAGCAAGTCCATCGTCTTTGTTCATGCAGTAACAATTAGTGTTTCCATTTCCATACGTACAATGGTGAATAAAGTATTTCCTCAGTACTTCATTACTTATGAATATCACTGGAGTAAACAATGTAATATAAATAACTTTGTTTAGGTGCATTTTTTTGGTGGCATTTCACAAGAAACTACATAATCTTTTTCAACTGTGCTCTAGAGATAAGTTCCAATTGATTATGCTTTCTGCTACACATTTACCACAAATATTAATGGAACAGAATATTTACCATAAGATGGGCTCAATGAGGGTACTTAAGCTATATCCAGTCTGAACAGTTACTTTGCTCAATGATTTCAAATGGAAGGATCTAAATTACACTTTGAAAAGTTTATTTCTAAAGATATGAACATTAACACAGGCATTGGATTTACAGAATTGCTTGTAATGACAAAAGCCACTCATGGCTCAACATTCAACATTTATTACAAGTCATCAGCTTTACAAATGTAAGCTTCATCCAATCTTTCCACAGTAGAATTCGTCATAAGTTTTTAAGTCTCTGGTCCATTTATTTTGCATACTGTGTGAAATAGATTTGGCACTGATTCTATATTAATATAATTTCATTCAGTAATTTTGCCTTTACTAGTCAAAATTTTGTGAAACTTCTTGCTGTCCTTAATTTGCTGTTACACTGGCTTCCTAGCTGGAGAATCCACTTCTCTCAACTTGTTTATATGCTGTACTATTGAAACATGACTTGGCTCTATTAGACTGGCACTAAATGTGCTTTTGTAAATGGTGGTTTTGTATCCCATCAGAAATTCCACATTGATTACAATTTTATGTTGACTAAGCTCTCTTAACTAACATTGTTCCAACTTTTAATGTACAGATTGGCTGAAATTATTTTTAAAAAGACTGAATAATGTGGTCGAGCCAGGCTTGAAAAGTAGCTCTTCCCTTCTCTGCATTTTCTCTTCCAGCATCCTTTACTGGCTTAATGCATAATGGGAACAATCAGTAATTGACAGCAGACACGCTGAAAATCCACCAGGGAGTAGCTTTGGTTAACCATATAGAAAGAAAACAAGTTTTTGAGATGAGAGCACATTTTCTAAAATAAACAAGTTGCATTTAGTACATAAACTACTGACATTAGTGACTGAAATAACTTTTGTCAAAACAGTTACCAGTACTTCCATTTGGACCCCCTAAAACCAAAGGTTACCGCACTTTAGTGAGTGCACTGCTTCTTAGTAATGAAGCACCAGACTTTTTGGATTCACATATGACTTCATAAGATTACTGATATCCAAATTAATTAAGATAATTAATTAAGATTGGAAAACAAATATAATTGATCAGTCATAATTCTAATGTAAAATTTATTTCATAGTTAACTGGTAAAACAATTGATTAAAAAGTTGCATGATTAAATTCCTATTTCAGTCCAGCCTCATTAATATTTCTGTATCAGATGGGTCCCATTGTATATCTTCACATTACATTCATTAAACTAATAAACTTTTGATGTCAGAATCAAATGTTTGAGGTGAACAATGTTGATATTTTTTCACATCAACTAATGTACAAAAACCTGTGTATTAAACAGCTCTGTCAAGGTTTGCGTGAATTGGAAGAAAATGAAATTCTCCCACTTAACTTTTCCACTTTACCTCTTCATCTTCCTTCGTTATTTGACCAATTATAACTTTTGATACAAGGCGCATTGAATGTTTACTATGTTAAAAGGTGCTGTATAGATGAAAGATTTTTAAATCATTTCTAAACCCAATCTAATAAAGTGCTTTTTCTATCTTTGTGACATTAGGGAAGGGTAATAGGCTTCTACCAATGACAATCAAACTTTGAATATTATGTAGTCAGAAGCACAACTGGCTGTTCACAATATAGATTTGTCTATTAACCCCCCCCCCCTCCCCAACAAATGTTGATAGGCTCCCTTAAACTCAGGACTGGCACTTTTCAACTGAATGAATTAAAAAATATTTCTTGGTATTAAGACACTGTACAGTGAGAATGAATAGGTGACAATAAGCTATGAGAATAAAGGTTTAGAGACAGTCTCCTTGTCTAATGTAAGAAACTTGCCAGTTAAAACCCTTTTAAAAATAATTTGAACATATTAATTACTTATGAAATGAAACATAATTTTAGATTGTTTAAAAGCTCTGGGGGGAAAACAACTTAAAAAGTACCTTTCAAATTTAGATTTATTTTAGTTTAAAAAGATACTGCCTCTTTAAATAGTTGTGAAGATGTATTTTACTTACATGGAAGGATTTGCATCTCCCCCACCCATCTGCAGAAGGCTACTATCATCCCTTGAATAGCAAGGGAGCAGAAAAATCAGCAAACGTCTGACTTTAAGATGACTGCAGCTCCTGACCTCCATTTCACCAGCAAGCACTGAGCTGAGTTGCACAAATGATAAGTGGTCAGAGAGGAGAGGCAGCTGCTCTAGATAAAAATCTACTAAGGTAAAGTACAAATTCAAAGAATCAAATGATGATAGACTTAAAAGTGAAAAATTGTAATATGTCCTGCTAATCAAGGTGTGTATGCAGGGGGAGGTTGGAACTGATTAACAATCTCATATTCCACTGGATATGGTTCGTTCTCTTCCATTTCTGAGAGCAGTTCCAGAGCTTGTTCTTCTTCTTCTGTTGGGTAGTGTCGCAAGAGGTTAGCAGCTGTTGCTAAAATGGATGCTCCTCCAGCTCCTGCCACCAAATAAAAGCTGACTGCAAAGGTCACGTAGACACGAGAGCCGTGATATTTCTTGTGTTGCTGCTGAAGTGCTAAGATCAGCTCTGACGCCCAGTAGCAGAACCCTATCACCGTGGCACATTGAAGAACTGTAATAACAAAGAAAGCCAGTGAGTGCAGCATGGAACAGACATGTTACATCCCCTGTAACTCTCACAATAGAGCGGTGTTCTGACTATATTAAAGATGATAGACGATAACAGACTTCTCATTCAATGTTTGTAACTGAGGGAATATCCTCAAGATAATTTACTCTATGGTACCCAAAGAGCCTTAACCACTTCCTATTAGCATAGTGATGATAGATAGATAGATAGATAGATACTTTATTCATCCCCATGGGGAAATTCAACTTTTTTTTTCCAATGTCCCATACACTTGTTGTAGCAAAACTAATTACATACAATACTTAACTCAGTAAAAAATATGATATGCATCTAAATCACTATCTCAAAAAGCATTAATAATAGCTTTTTAATAATAGCATAATAATGGTGGGGAATTTACACTGCATGTTTATTTATTGAGATTTAGCGTGGAATCGGCCCTTCAAACTGCACTGCCCAGCAACCCAATTTAACCCGACCCTAATCACAATGACCAATTAACCTACCAACTGGTACATCTTAGGACCGTGGGAGGAAACTGGAGCACCCATAGGAAACCTATGTAGTCACGGAGAAAATGAACAAGCACCTTACAGACAGTGGGGGGAAATGAACCAAGGTCGCTGGTACTGGAAAGCATTGTGCTAACCGCTAAACTACCGTGTCAAATTGAAAAATCATCATGTGATCAAGGGTGATATCAGCTCTCAGTAACATACTGATTATTTAACAATTCATCACCAGAGTTCCTGAGCATATCTTATTTTTGTTTCACTTTCAAAATGAGTGCGTAAGTATCAAAAATAAAGCCACACCCTACTTCGGTAAATGTAAAAATACATAGTTTTGCTTCAACAGACCTGTGAGAATATGTGCAAATGCGTATCTGCGAGTAATCTTCAGTGCTGGGTGTTTTGGTCCAAACACATCAAGCAAAAAGGCTGACAAACTGCAAATAATCCCCAGGAAACAGAAGGCACCGATGACCCGCAGCAGCAGCACAGTCTGAGAATTCATACAGTATTCTGCAGAAAATGAAAGTGGGTTAATCTCCACATGCAAGACAACACAAATATGCAAAGTAATCTTCCACAGAAATATCAAGAACAAAAATAATTTAAAAACTACATCCTGTTTAACATTCATTTATGACTAAGTTCAAGATTAAGCAATTGGTGCTATTTTAGATTTGGGAATTAGTCCATATTTCTTTAGACACAGACACCTGCTCAACCATTTCTTTTGGCAGCTCACTCTATACACTGACCACCTTCTGAGTGGAAAAGTTTCCTTTCAGATTCATGTTAAATCTCTCCCCTCGCCTGAAAGCTATGTTCTCTAGCTTTTTTAATTCCCCAAAGAGTGCACATTCACCGTATCTGCCCCTCATGATTCTAACACCTCTCATTCTCCTATACTCCAATGAATAAAGATCTAACCTGCTCAAATCCTCTTTGTAAACCAGTCCCTCGAGTCCCAGCAACATCCAGTAAATCTCCTGTGTACTCTTTACTGGCAACTTTCCTGAGCATGGTATTCCAAATATGGCCCCACCAACGCCTTGAACAACTTATATACTCAGATATCCTAACTAATGAAGGCAAGTGTGCCAAAAAGCTTTCACCACCCTGTACCAACACTTTCAGGGAACTCCTAGGTCCCTCTGTTCTCCCTAAAGCCCTACCATTTACTGTGAAAGTCCTATCCTCATTTCCCAAAATGCAACATTTCACACTTATCTAAATTAAACCCAAAATACAATTCATTGGTCCACTTATCCAGCTGATCAAAGATACTTCATAATTTCTGATACCACCTTCACTGTCACCAATTATTGTATCATTTGCAAACTTAGTAAGCATATGTAAATTTTCATCCAGATCATTAATACAGATGACAAGTACCAAACCCTGGAGAACACCATTAGTTTTGAGCCTCCGGTCTGAAAAAACAACCTTCTACCATCACGTGCTGCTTCCTAGCATCAAGCTAATTCTGAGTTAAAAGTTGAAAGTAAATTTATTATGGAAGTATATATATGTCACCATAAAGAACTCCAAGATTCATTTTTTACATGCATACTCAATAAATCCAATAACCATAATAGAATCAATAAGACTACACCAACAGAGCAGACAACCAGTGCGCAAAAGAAAACATACTACAAATACAAAAAGAATGCAAAAAAATAAAATAAACGATAAATATCAGGAACATGAGATGAAGAGTCCTTGGTTGTGGGAACAATTCAGTGATGAGGCAAGTGAAGTTATCCCCTATGGTTCAAGAGCCCGATGGTTGAGAGGTAAACTTGGAACCTGGTGATGTGAGTACCTCCTTCTTGATGGCAGCAGTGAGAAGAGAGAATGACTTGGCGGTGGGGATCTGTGATGATGAATGCTGCTTTCCTGTGACAATGTGCCCAATGGTGGGGAGGGCTTTACTCATGATGGACTGGGCCGTATCCACTAATCTTGTAGGATTTCCCATTCAAGGGCATTGGTGTTTCCATACCAGGCTCTGATGTAGCCAGTTAATATACTCTCCAGAGGTTTGTCAAAGTTTCAGATGTCATGCCAAATATTTGCAAACTTTTAAGGAAGTAGAGGTGGGGCCACACTCTCTTTCTAATTGCATTTGGAAAGGCCCTGTGAAATAATAACACTGAGGAATTTAAAGTTGCTGACCCTCTCCACCTCTGATCCCCTGGTGAGGACTAGCTTATAGACCTCCATTTTCCCCCTCCTGAAGTCAGTAATCAGCTCCTTTGTCTTGCTGGCTTTGAGTAAGAGGTTGTTGTGGCACCACTGTCAGATTTTCAATCTCCCTCCTATATGCTGACTTGTTACCACCTTTGATTTGGCCGATGACAGTGATCATCAACTAACTTAAATATGGCACTGGAACTGTGCTTTGCCTCACAGTCATAAGTATAAAGTGAGTAGAGCAGGGGGCTAAACACACAGCCTTGTGGTGCACCTGTGCCAATGGAGATTGAGGATGCTGCCAATCTGAACTGAATGGAAATCAAGTGAGGAAATCAATAATCGCACAAGGAGGTATTGAGGTAAAGATCTTGAAGCTTATTGATTAGTTTTGAGGGGATGATGGTATTGAATCACCTGTTGTCGATAAGGAGCAACCTGATGTTTGCATCTTTACTGTCCAGATGTTGCATGGTTGAGTGAAGAGCCAATGAGATGGCATCTGTAGTGGATGTGTCGGCAAATTGGAGCGGATCCAAATTGCTTCTCAGCATATTTCATATGTTTCATCATGAACCTCTCAAACCATTTCATCACTGGATGATAGTCATCGAGGAAGGTTAGCCTGTTCTTCTTAAGCACCAGTGTAAATGGAGCCTGCTTAAAACAGGTGTGGACCCCAGATTGCTGAAGTGAGAGGTTAAAGATCTCAGTGGACGCTCCAGCCAGTTGATCAGTACAGGTCTTTTGTACTCGGCCAGGTACCCCATTTGGGCTGGATACTTTCCGTGGGTTCCCCCTCATAAAGGATGCTCTCACATAGGCCTCAGAGACTGAAGTCACAGGATCGATGGGGCTGTTTCCAATTAGCCTGATCCCTTTGGATGCCATTTAATCTAACTTTTCATAGCAACCTATCATGTGGAACCTCAAACCCTCACAGAAGTCCCGGCAAATTACACCTACCACCCTCTTTGGTTCATCAGTCTTCTTGGTTACTATGAAAAAAAACTCAAATTTGTGAAACACAAGTCTATGTAGCTGGGTAAATGAGCTACATTCCAAGCTCTATTGAAAAAATGCGACCTAGATAAATTGAACATTTGGTTCATCGCCTTATGGATCATAGCTCTTCAAATATTTATTATTTTTAAATGTGATGGGGTACCTAGCTCTCAGACCCCAAATACGCTGGATGAAACAGAGTCTGAGAATTATCTTAAATATCTGTCCCTTGTTCTTCAGTAGTTTGGTCTTCCCTCGGTAATCTAGGACTCACATAATTTTATACATTTCCCAGAAATAGTGGGAAACATAGGCCCTGGGTGAATGAAGGGTGGAAATAAGTAGGCATTTAAAATTAAGCTTTAGAAATCACAAAAATTAACACACAGGCACAGCAAGCCATTTGTCCCTATTCAAAGCAACAGCAAAGATGTTTTTCTGCAATTACACAGGGACCCAACAGCACCAATTGTTTGATGGTCTGGGCTATTTAAGGCCATAAAAACAAGGGACTGTCATAAAGGCTCAACAGATTATTCATGGAATTGTTCTTTTGACAGGAGTTAAACTGACAAACCCTATTCTCTCCAGAGAATAGAAGAATGAACTTCCAGCACATTAAAAAAAAGTACAAAACTCATACCGAGTTCAAAAGGATAGTGTAGGGATTAAGTTTCACCTAGCTTGGGGCATTTAGAACCAAAGCTTGCAGTCTCAAAATAGTTTGACATTCAGGGTGGAGAAGGAACTTCTTCAGTCAGAGAATTTCCATGCAGAAGACTGCGGAGGACTGTTAATGATAGATAACTTGATAATTATTACTAATAATTTTTGGATACATACAAGAGGTCTGTACACAAAAATAGCAAAGGTAAAGCATCTTAATGGATAAGCAATCACAACTGATTGTCAGGAACTGAGGGGGAGAGAGGGAGCTCCGGGAAATGAGGAGATCTCTATAGCCCGGGGCACAAAGACACCGCGAGTGAGCAGGAAGTCCGGCGATGGCCCGCCCAGCCTCTCCCATCCCATTACCTTCCAGCAGAGCCGAATCCAAGTTGCCCAAGACATCGGCCACGCCGAGCTCCTGCCGCTGGCACACGCCCCCGTGGGCGCGCAGCCAGGCAGGCTCCGCCAGCGCCGTGCACAGGGCGGTCACCGAGAGCGCGCCGGGTACCGCCGACGCCAAGCTCCGCTCCGTGTGCTTGGGGAGTGCGCCCCCGGCGCCGGGTCGCCTCCGCGTCCCCGATAGACCCGACCCCGACGGCCCGTACATGTTTCCCCGTTCCTCGCCGGGCGATTAATGGCAGAAACCGACCCGGTAATCGGCTGCCGGCACCGGCCAAGCTTTCCACCTTGCCAGCGGAACCGAGAGCTGACACCGGACGTGACGCCTGTTTGGGGGCGGGGTGGGAGAGGAAAGCAGACCTACGATTGGCGTTCCGACGCGAGTTTGAGTGGGCCAGCAACCAATCGCCCTCGGCTCCGGTCGGTGACGCGGGGCTGCGTGCGGCAGCGGCGATGAAGCGGCGGTTGGAGCTCGAGTCGCGTTTCCCGGCGCATCCCGACAGCCGGGCCTGGTTCGTGGCCTGGAATCCGGCCGGGACGCTGCTGGCTTCGTGCGGAGGCGACCGCGCCGTGCGCATCTGGGCCAGGGAAGGTGCGAGTCGGTGCGCGGCCGACGGGGGGCTTCGGGGCTCCGGGGCCTGCCGCCGCTTGGCTCACTCGTGTCTTGCTCTGTTGCAGGAGCCGCCTGGGTGTGCAAGTGCCTGCTGGAGGATGGGCACCAGCGCACCGTCCGCAAGGTGTCCTGGTCACCCTGCGGCAACTACCTGGCCTCGGTCAGCTTCGATGCCACGACCTGCATCTGGAGGAAGAAGGAGAGCGGATTTGAGGTAGCGCATCCCAAACTCGGGACGCCGACGGCGGCTGAGGGTCAGGGGCCAGCGCCCCACATCCCGGCCGTGGATGGGCCGATGAGCCTGGACCCTGTACACTGATCTCTTCACGGGGTCTTGGTGCAGCAGTCCGGGGCTCCAGAGAGAACCTGCCGGTGATACTGCTTTGAGTTTTTGCTCCCTTGTTTAATGAGAGTTTAGTTTGCTGGGATACCGAGTGTTGCGCCTCGGTAAGGCAAAATACAAGGAGACAGTGCACTGTTAGGACAAGGTTGCTGAGCAGAAAGTTCTTGGGATCGAGTTCATTACTCCTTGAAAGTGTCTACACAAGTCGATTGGGTGGTTAAGATGGCTTATGGCTTGTTTTAATTAGTCTTAAACTTTTATTAGTTTTAAACATTGAGTTCAAAAGTTAGGAAGTTATGTTGCATCTTTGTAAAACTCAAGTAAGGCCACATCTGGAGTATTGCATGCAGTTCTAGTCACCCCACTGTAGTGTAGGCCTCCGTTAGTCTCGATAGACCATGGATTTGTGCCTTGGAAAGTTTCCAGGGCGCAAGCCTGGGCAAGGTGTTTTTTGGAAGACCAGCAGTTGCCCAAGCTGCAAATTTCCCTTCTCCGCGTCACTGATGTTGTCCAACGGAGGGGCATTAGGACCCATACAGCTTGGCAACGGTGTTGTCGCAGAGCAGTGTGTGCCTTGCCAAGGCTCGAACCAGTGACCTTCATATCACTAGACGCACGTCTTAACCACTTGGCCATGTGCCCACTATAGGAAGGGTGTTGAGTCTTTGGAGAGGCTGCAGAAGAAGTTTACCAGGATAACACTCAATTCAAAGGGCATGTGCCATCATAAGAGGCCAGACAAACCTGGGTTGTTTTCTCTGGAGTGCTGGAGGCTGAGGGGAGACCTGGAAGAGGTTTACATGATTAGGTAGAGTGGACAGATAGTATCTGAAATGTCAGATGCCAGAGGGCATGCATTGAAGGTGAGGGGTGGGTAAGTATTTAACTCAAAAGTTGTGGATGCATGGCGTGCGCTGCCTGATGTGGTAGAGGCAAATACATAAGAGGCTTTTTAAGAGATGTTTGAATAGGCATATGGATGTCAGGAAGATGGAGGGATATGGCATGGTATAGGTAGGAGGGATTAGAGTTTAGGTGCTTTTGATTTACTTTTTATCTGGTTCAGCATATCATTGTGGACCAGGTGGCCTGTTCCTGTGCTGCACTGTTCTCTGTTCTGTGATTCCTTGGGAGGAAAGCTTGAGTAGATTAAGCGGTTTCTCCCAACTCATCTTAGTAGGAAATGTAACGTGAAGATGGGCACCAGGAAGGGACGAAATCAAGCTTCCACGAGATCTAAAGCTGAGCAAAACAGGTTTTAGGCCTGGAGATTGAATAATGGAATAGGCAGGACATGGAATGTGAGGCCAAGATCAGATCAGGTTGTTGTGAATGGTGGAGAAGACCCAAAGGGTGGTGAAGCAGATTCTGTCGTTTTACTTCCGTTATTATTTTTAATACTTTCTCATTAGGGTTGAGCCAGGAGGCCGTTGTGCTAAATTTGAATGTGTTGAATGCTGATAATTTTCCACTAATCCACTGACACATTTGTGTCATGGGACCCAAAAATCATGGGTGGCCTTTTCATATTGGTTTTATGGAAATGCACCGTGTGAAACTGCAGAATTCAAGTTCCTTCATCACACCTTTTCAAAGTTGTGTCTTGAGAGAGCATTTTGGGTGTATAATTTTTTTTAGTTGGTGAGTTCTGGTATTTTAAGAGGATGTACTTTTCCACTGCAGATTGGTCTATGCATTCACTCGTTCTTATGTTCAAGCTGTCACTGGAATTGTAAACTTAAGTGAATTGTTGATTATCTGTAATTAAGTTACGGTTATCTAAAACGTTTCCTAACAATCCTAGGAACTGGATGTTAGAACTGACAACTACAGGTATTGCAAGCTTGATTCTTTAATTCAGCAATGCACAAAATCTTTTTCTTTCTTTTCAAATCTTTTTATTATTATTATCCAAAACATCGAAGTAGGTAACACTTACAATGTCTCAAAGGAAAAAAAACTAATGTTTTAAAGATTGAAAAATATGGTGACACAAAGAAAAGGAAAAAAAAACCTACTAAAGCTAATGCACAAAATCTGAATGAACTCAGCAAGTCGGACAGTGCCCTTATGACTGTGAGGCTAAGCACAGCTCCAATACCATACTTAAGTTTGCTGACTGTCACACTGTCGGCTGAATCGAATATGGTAATGAATCAGCATATAGGAGGGAAATTGAAAATGTGGTTGAGTGGTACCACATCAACAACCTCTCACTTGATGTAAACAAGACCAAGGAGTTGCTTATTTACTTCAGGAGAAGGAAACGGGATGTCCATGAGCCAGCCCGCATCAGGGGATCAGAAGTAGAGAGGTTCAGCAACATTAAATTCCTCGGAGTTCTGGGCCCAGTACCTAAGTGAGAGCAATTACAAGGAAAGCAGGGCATCACCTCTATTTAGAAGTTCGTGCAGATCTGGCATAACATCTAAAACTCTTGACAGGCTTCCACAGATGTGCAGTGGCGAGTATATTGGCTGGTTGCATCACGGCCTGATATGGAAACACCAGTGCCCTTCAAAGGAAAATCTAACAAAAAATAGTGGGTACAGCCCAGTCCATCACAGGTAAAGTCTTCTCCATGATTGAGCACATCCACACAGAGCACTGTCACGTCCATTGTCGAGGACCCCCACCACCCAGGCCATGCTCTCTTCTTGCCATCAGAAAGGAGGTCCAGGAACCTCAGGACACATACCACCAGGTTCAGGAACCATCAGGCTCTTACACCAGTGGGGACAACTTCACTTTCCCCAATACTGAACTTAACCCACAACCTAAGGACCCTTGATATTTCTTGCTTATTTATCTATTATTCTTATTTCTCTTTTTGTTCTTCTTTTGTATTTGCATAGTTTGTTGTCTTTCTCACTTTGGTTGTTTGTCCACCTAGTTTGGTGTGTCTTTCATTGATTCTAATATGTTTCTTGGACTTAGTGAGTATGCCTGCAAGAAAATTAATCTCAGGGTTGTGTATAGTGACATATGTGTACTTTGATAATAAATTTACTTTGAACTTTGTCTATGGGGTGGGATGCTTCAGGCTGAGACCCTTTTATCTTAAAATCCTTTGACATGAATAATTTTTTTGCATAATATTGAAGCAGCAAAGTTACTTTAAAGAAGCGGAGTTTCTGAAACCTTGTTTGCGGTTTTGAGATGCTTAGACCAAGTGTTTTGCTCTTGACAGTGCCTGACAACGCTGGAAGGGCATGAGAACGAAGTGAAGTCTGTTGCCTGGGCTCCGTCTGGCAATCTCCTGGCAACATGCAGCCGAGATAAAAGTGTTTGGGTTTGGGAAGGTGAGCGTATTTAGCAAATTGAGCCTATACAGTTGTCCCCCCGTTTTTCGAACGTTCGCTTTACGACAGCTAACTGTTATGAAAGCCCTACATTAGTACCTATTTTCGTTAACCAAAGAGGATTTTCGCTTTTATGATTAAAAAGACACCCACTTTATACATGTGTTTACCCCGAGAAAGGCTATCATGACCGTGAGGCCTTGTGTGGGCAGTTGTTTGTGTAGGAGTGTACATGCTGATTTTTTTTTCTCCAAGTCAATTTTGGCTTGCTGTCTTCCCGAGTTTGATAAGTGGAACTACACCGTACATACAATATTTCTACTTTATATCGGGTGTATATTCATCATATTCCTAATTTTACTATATGTTAGTGTCATTTTAGGTTTTGTGTGTTACTTGGTTTGATTTGGTAGGTTATTTTTTGGGTCTGGGAACGCTCAAAAAATTTTCCCATATAAATTAATGGTAATTGCTTCTTTGATTTACAACATTTCGGTTTACAAACAGTTTCATAGGAAAGCTGTACCTTTGGATAGCGGGGGAAACCTGTATAAAGATATGTTGAGAAAATATGTTGAACAGTGTAATTAAATGTAAATGGGAATAACAATGAAAGATGCATCAACAAACTACATGAAGAAAAAGTGGCAAAAGAGTTGTATAGCACAGCAGTGTTTCACCAAATTGCCACATACCAACCAAGATGCCTATCTAAAGTATGTTTGGCTAAATACAGTACTGTGCAAAAGTCTTAGGCACCCGAGATTATTCTAAAAATTTTGTTTCAGGTATTTAGTTGTTATGCTTTAGTGTGTTAGGAGAAAAGAGCAAATTTTAGACTTCCAAACATTCATTTTCCAAAAAATTAAATGTTACAGAGAAACTTTAAAGCAAGTAACATATTAAGTAATAGACCAATTTTCAAGTTTAGTGACAATGTTCAAGTTGAATGACCAAGTTTAGTTCATTCAACTCATTACGTTACTGATCATTTGTTGCCCAGTACATGATTAAACAAATGATCAGTGACATAATGAGTTGAATGAACTAAACTAGTCAACTGAAACAGAAACGGGTGTAGAAGGAATCAAAATGGGCAAAGGACAGTGAAACCAAAAGGGTGTAGCAGGTGTGACAGTTTAACCTTTAAATAATCAATTCTTACACCTTGCATAAGTGAGTGTAGCAACAGGACACAGGAGGTCATCCTGTATCAGCAAGGTCTCCCAAGCAAGAAATTTTGCTTTCCAGTTTCTGATACGGTATTGACAATATGTAGTTTATGATTTGTCTATGCAGGTTTTAGAACTGACTTATTTGTACTGTTTTTAATTGAAGAAATTTTTGGTTCCCTATGTCAAATTCCAAAGAAGAAAAGGGCGTGAAGTGCAAAAGAGCTGCTGGTTCATTTAAAGCAGAATGACTTAATGAAACAGTAGAAGTCTCTACACCAAAACTCATGAGGTCAGGAACATGCAGCTACGAGAAATATTTATCTACAATACAGGAGCAGTTGTTAGCTGCGTGTATTGTTGAGATGTAAAAGTTGCTGGAGAATTTGCAAGTGAGAAGTGGAGCGATATTTGGAAAATTTTTAAGACATCATTTAGCAAGCCAATCACATATGGTTGGTGCGCAAAAGTCCTGGCAAGAAGATCCTTCATTGCCCACTACAGGCCTGCTACGTCTGTTTTGTGAGAGTGCAGATGAACGAGAGCAAAAACAATCAAACCAAGAGGAGATCAAAGCTCTTGTTGGCAGTGTTTTACAAGCTGTTATAATGAGTACCTCTATATATAAAATTCAGTGTGCACATGTTGTTGTCACTGGGTAAAACATTGCACAACACAAGATTTTTGTGCACACTGGTCATTACAAATTAGAAGCATCATTAGTCTAATCTTTTTTGAAGAACACTAGGAAATGAGCAGGGTTGAGTACCGGAAGCAGTGCTTCCGTGGTCAACCACGGAAGCTAAGTGCAGCAGATGAGAGATATATGAAACTGACGTCTCTTCTGAAACAAAAGTCCAGCACTGCTATCGGTTCTGAACTGACAGAAACCACTGGAACCCAGATACAGCCCTCTACAGTCCAGAGGAGTCTTGTCAGTAGTGGTCTTGATGGAAGAGTTGCTGTCAAAAAGCCATTCCTCCAAAGTAGAAGCAAAGCCAAGAGACTTGCCTATGCACAAAAACACAAGGACTGGGGTGTTGAACAATGGCAGCAAGTGCTCTGGACTGATGAGTCAAAATTTTAAAATTTTAGTTGGGTGTTGGCTCAAACGGGAGGCAGTTTGTCTGTAGAAGAGCTGGAGAGAACTATGTGGATGAGTGTCTGCAGCCAACAGTGAAGCACAGTGATGTTCCCTGTAGGTTTGGAGTTGCATTTCTACAAATGCAGCTCGTGATCTGGTCAGAATTAGTGGAATCCTAAATATTGAGGAGTACAAGCAGATACTCATTCATCATGCCATACCTTCAGGGAGGTGTTTTATCTACCCAACTTCTTTATGCAGCAGGACGACAACCCCAAACACCTGGCCGTAGTCAAAAAGAACTACCTTCAGGGAAAAGATTTGTTCTGCTGCAGGTGATATGGGCTCCATAGAGCCCTGAACTCATCATCATTGAGGTTGACTGGGATTACCTGGAGAGACTGAAGCAAGACCGCTAAAGTCTGCAGAAGAACCTGGCAAGTTCTCCAGGATGCTTGAAACAACCTTCCAGTCAACTTTCTTGTAAAACTGCACGACAGTGTACCCAAGAGAATTGATGCAGTTTTAAAGGCAGAGGGCTGTCATGCCAAATATTGATTTAATCATTTGCCCATGTTTGGTGCATATTCCTCTAAACTTCTATCTATGTACCTGTCCAAATATCTTTTAAACATTATTGTACCTGTCTCAACTAGGCAGCTCGTTCTTTACGCTGACCTCTGGATGGAAGAAGTTGCTCTTTGGGTTTCTATTAAATCTTTCTCCTCACCTTAAACCTGTGCCCGCTAGTTCTTAGTTCCCCGCCCTGGGAAAAAACAATCCTGTCTATGCCCCTCCTGTATTTTTATACTGCTGTAAGAGCAGCCTCTTGTACTCTAATCTATAAAGTCCAAGTCTGCTCGACCTTTCTGTATAATACATAAAGGTACCAACTAGAGGGCAGTGTTGGATCTCCTGTTAGGGAATGAGATAGGTCAGGTGACGGAGGTATGTGTTGGGGAGCACTTCGGGTTCAGTGATCACAAAGCCATTAGTTTCAATATAATTATGGAGAAGGATAGGTCTGAACCCAGGATTGAGATTTTTGATTGGAGAAAGGCTAACTTTGAGGAGATGCGAAAGGATTTAGAACAGTGGTTCCCAACCTTTTTTTGGCCATGCCCCACCTAATCACCTCTAAAATCCTGATGCCCCCTGTGGTGATATATAATTCTTATTATTCAAAAAGTGAACTCCTATTCACCTGGAGGAAGCCTAAAAGACCATTAACTTGGTTTAAACAAGCTTCCAAAGAACATGGCATTCATGAAAGAGAAAAATAAAAGAACCAAAGAACTGTTAAAGTTCTGAGGAAGAAATTACTAAGAAATTGTAAAAAAAAGAACATTAAGTGATATTAAAATAATAATAATAATAAATAAATAAAACAATGCCGATTCGTTTCTACAGCATACAAAGACAGATACACCGTTTAAAAGAGATGACACAATGTACACACCTTCACACCACCAAGAACCGAAAGCTACTGCAAAAAGCAGCATTGGCGCGACCTCGTACGAGTTTCTTACGCATTTGGACTTGTTCATTCGTTCCTTCCTACATCAGTCAATTCATTAATTTAATTATGAAAGCCATTTGATGGTTGTAATGATGGTGATACACTATATATACAGTACATACGCAATTACACATGTACATACACACAAGTATTTTTATGTATGCATACTGTATATACACATATGTATTAACTCGCACACACACTCATACACACACAGACTTACTAGGAAAAATTCACTGTTAACAATTCTCGAATTGCCCCCCTTAAAAATCAAATTACCCCCCCTGTGGGGCGTACGCCCCACGTTGGGAACCACTGATTTAAAAGGAGTGGATTGGGACAATTTGTTTTATGGGAAGGATGTAATAGAGAAATGGAGGTCATTTAAAGGTGAAATTTTGAGGGTACAAAATCTTTATGTTCCTGTTAGGTTGAAAGTAATGGTTAAAAGTTAGAGAGAGCCATGGTTTTCAATGGATATTGGAAACTTGGTTCAGAAAAAGAAAGAGATCTACAATAAATATAGGCATCATGGAGTAAATGGGGTGTTCAAGTAATATAAAGAATGTAAAAAGAATCTTAAGAAAGAAATTAGAAAAGCTAAAAGAAGATACGAGTTTGCTTTGGCAAGTAAGGTGAAAATAAATCCAAAGGGTTTCTACAGTTATATTAATAGCAAAAGGATAGTGAGGGATAAAATTGGTCCCTTAGAGAATCAGAGTGGACAGCTATGTGCGAAGCCAAAAGAGACGGGGGGAGATTTTGAACAATTTCTTCTTCAGTATTCACTAAGGAGAAGGATATTGAATTGTGTAAGGTAAGGGAAACAAGTTGGGTAGTTATGGAAACTATGATGATTAAAGAAGAGGAAGTACTGCCGCTTTTAAAGAATATAAAAGTGGATAAGTCTCCAGGTCCTGACAGGATATTCCCTAGGACTTTGAGGGAAGTTAGTGTAGAAATAGCAGGGGCTCTACAGAAATATTTCAAATATCATTAGAAACGGGGATGGTGCCGGAGGATTGGCGTTTTGCACATGTGGTTTCATTGTTTAAAAAGGGTTCTAAGAGTAAACCTAGCAATTATTGGCCTGTCAGTTTGACGTCAATGGTGGGTAAATTAATGGGAAGTATTCTCAGGGATGGTATATATAATTATCTGGATAGACAGGGTCTGATTAGGAACAGTCAACATGGATTTGTGCGTGGAAGGTCATGTTTGACAAATCTTATTGAATTTTTTGAAGAGGTTTCTAGGAAAATTGACAAGGATAAAGCAGTGGATGTTGTCTATATGGACTTCAGTAAGGCCTTTGACAAGGTTCCTCAGGGAAGGTTATTTAGGAAGGTTCAATCATTAGGTATTAATATTGAAGTAGTAAAATGGATTCAAAAGTGGCTGGATAGGAGATGCCAGAGAGTAGTGGTGGATAACTGTCAGGTTGGAGGCCGGTGACTAGTGGTGTGCCTCAGGGGTTTGTACTGGGTCCAATGTTGTTTGTCATATACATTAATGATCTGGATGATGGGGCAGTAAATTGGATTAGTAAGTATGCAGGTGATACTAAGATAGGTGGCGTTGTGGATAATGAAGTAGGTTTTCAAAGCTTGCAGAGAGATTTAGGACAGTTAGAAGAGTGGACTGAAAGATGGCAGATGGAGTTTAATGCTGATAAGTGTGAGTGCTACATTTTGGTAGGAATAATCGAAATAGGACATACATGGTAAATGGTAGGGCATTGAAGAATGCGGTAGAACAGAGTGATCTAGGAATAATGGTGCATAGTTCCCTGAAGGTGGAATCTCATGTGGATAGGGTGGTGAAGAAAACTTTTGGTATGCTGGCCTTTATAAATCAGAGCATTGAGTATAGGAGTTGGGATGTAATGTTAAAATTGTACAAGGCATTGGTAAGGCTGAATTTGGAATATTGTGTACAGTTCTGGTCACCGAATTAAAGGAAAGATGTCAACAAAATAGAGAGTACAGACAAGATTTACTAGAATGTTTCCTGGGTTTCAGCACCTAAGTTACAGGGAAAAATTGAACAGATTAGGTCTTCATTCTTTGGCGCGTAGAAGGTCGAGGGGGGACTTGATAGAGGTATTTAAAATTATGAGGGGGATAGAGTTGACGTGGATAGGCTTTTTCCATTGAAAGTAGGGGAGATTCAAACGAGAGGACATGAGTTGTGAGTTTAGGGGTAACATGAGGGGGATCTTTTTACTCAGAGTGGTAGCTGTGTGGAACGAGATTCCAGTAGAAGTGGTAGAGGCAGGTTCGATTTTGTCATCTAAAAATAAAATTGGATAGGTATATGGACAGGAAAGGAATGGAGGGTTATTGGCTGAGTGCAGGTAGGTGAGAGTAAGCGTTCGGCATAGACTAGAACGGCCGAGATAGCCTATTTCAGTGCTGTAATTGTTATATGTTTATAATTCAGTCCCTCAAGTCCTGGCAACATCCTTGTAAGTCTTTTATATGCTTTTTTCCAGTTTTCCTATAGCAGTTTGACCAAAACAGAGGAAGGTACTCAACTCTGGCTCACTGATGTCTTGTACAACTGCAACGTGACATCCTAGCTTCTATATTCAGTTTCCTGACTGACTATGACAAGTGTGCCATATGTCTCCTTTACCACCCTATCTGCTTGTAATGCCACTTTCAAGGAACAACATATATACTTCTAGGTCTCTCTGTTCTGCAATATGAATTTAAGACCAGTAATGTTATAGAATTATGTGATTGATTGCTGGAACAAGTTGACGGGCCTGCTTTTAAATCTATGCTATTGTACACCATACCATGGTATCAATGATTTAAAGAGAATTTTACAAAAAGAAAATATCGTAAAGATGCATCACAGTTGGATCAATAATACATATGCTGTATAAGGTCCCTGACTGCCATGTACTTTTGATATTCATGAATTGGGAACTGCTCTGTAAATGAGATGTCTCTCCCCACTCCCTCCCACACACACTGCTAACTTATTTTTTCTGTTGTAGTGGACGAGGATGATGATTATGAATGTGTGAGTGTATTAAATGCTCATACGCAAGATGTCAAGCATGTGATCTGGCATCCAAATGGAGAGGTAAGAGTTTCCAGTGAGAAATAAATTTCAGTGTTTCCAAAAGCTCTTATTTAATTGAGATTATACTGCAATACAATGAGCAAGCCAGGATGAAACATAGAATAGTATAGCACAGGAACAGGCCCTTTGACCTAGGGTGCTCGTAATTAAAAGACTACAAGCTAATCCCTCTGCCTACATACAGGAAGTCCATATCCCTTCATTCATGTGGCTGTCTAAGATCCTCTTAAACACCTGTCGTATTTGCCTCTAGACATTCCCTTTTCCCAGTACGACCATCAGGGAGGAAGTATAGGAGCCAGAACTCAAGGAGAGGGCTTCTTCCCCTCCATCAGTTTTCTGAATGGTCTGCGAACCCATGAACACTACCTCGCTAATTTGCTCTTGTTTTGGACTACATTTATTTTTTATTTACTATTGTACCTTGTAATAATTTATGTATTGCATTGTACTGCTGTAAAACAACAAATTTCACATTTGTCAGTAATAATAAATGTGATTCTGATTCACCACACCCCTAGTAGCACATTTCAGACACCCACTGTGCTCTGTGTTAATGAAAAAAAACTTGTTATGCACATCTCCTTTGAACTACCCCGCTTCAATTTAAATACATTCCATCTAGTATTAGACATTACTGTCATCATTTTCATTATGTGCCATGTTGTATGACGTTGGTGATCTTGGTGAATTTTTCTAGAGAAGTAGTTTACTGTTGATGCCATCTGGGCAGTGTCTTTACAAGACAGGTGACACCAACCATTATCAAAACTTCCGAGATTGGCATCAGTGGTCACATAACCAGGACCTGTGCACCATTTGCTCCCGTGGTTTCACGTGACCCTGATCGGTTGGGATGGGGTGGGTGGTAAGCAGGCACTACACCTTGCCCAAAGGTGACCTGCAGGTTAGCAAAGGGAGGGATCACCTTGCATCTCCTTTGATAAAGACGTATCTCCATCCCGCTTGCAATAAGATATTATGGCCCTGGGGAAAAGATTCTGCCTGCCCTATCTAAGCTCTTCATAAACATAAACTTCTATCAGGCTTCCCCTCAGCCTCAGCCACTCCAGAGAAAACAACTGAAATACGTCCAACCTCTCCTTTTAGCACATTTCCTCTAATCCATGCAGCATCCTGATAAACATTTTTTGCACCCTCTCCATAGCTGCCTCTTACTTTCTATAATGAGGCAACTAAAATTGAGTGCAGTACTGATGTGCAACTCTTGAACTCCACTCCCTTTTTGTTTCACCACCCTGTTAACTTGTGCAGCTACTTTCAGGGAGCTCTGGACTTGGACCTCAAGATCTCACTGAACATCGATTCTGTTAATGGTCCTGCCATTTACCATTTATATTTGAAGGGTCTCGGCCTAAAAAGTCAGCAGTTGTCTTTTCTATAGATGCTGCCTGGCCAAATGAGTTCCTCCAGCATTGTGTGTGTATTGCTTGGATTTCCAGCATCGCAGATTGTATTTTGTTTATATTTGAAGACATTTAATATTTGCGTAACAATGCAATTGATCAGTTATGGGTGCTTAATCTATATTTCTGAACTCTACACAAGCTCCTGGCTTCGGGAAGTTACGACAACAGCATTAAACTTTACAAGGAGGAAGATGATGACTGGGTCTGTACCAACACCCTGGAAGGCCATGAGTCCACAGTCTGGAGCATTGCTTTTGATAAAACAGGGGACCATCTCGCATCTTGTAGTGATGACAAAACTGTGAAAATTTGGAAAGCATACAGACCTGGTAATGAACAAGGTAAATAAATTAAACCGAATGCAACAAAGTTCTTAATCTTTGTTAGACGCAAGAGCGAAAATATATATATGGGGTAAATCAGGCATACTGGATATGAATAGGAGAATGAGGAGTAAATTACTGGAGTGTCCAGAGGAGGTGCATGAGAATTATCCTGGGAATGAAATAGTTGATGTATGAGTAGCATTTGACAGCTCTGGGTCTGTACTTGCTGGGCTTGAGAAGAATGGGTGGGGTGAAGGGGAGGAGGTGGGAGAAATCTCATTGAAATCTGTTTGAATATTAAAAGGCCCAGATAGTGGATGTGAAGAGGATGTTTCCTATAGTGGGGGAGTCTAGGACCAAAGGGCAAAGGCTCAGAATAGAAGAACATCTCTTTAGAACAGAAATAAGGATGAATTTCTTTAACTAGAGGGTGGTGAATCTGTGGAATTCATTGCCACCAATGCCTGTTGGTACATTTAAAGTGGAGGTTGATAGTAAGACGGTTAAAGGTTACAGTATGAAGGCAGGAGATTGGGGTTGAAAGGGATAGTTAATCAGCTATGATGGAATGGCAGAGCAGACTCGATGGCCAATTGGCCTATTTCATCTCCTATGTTTTATGGTCTTATGAAATTCTTAATAAGTTTATGTAAGGATTATCTTGATTGAATATTTACTGTGAAGGGATTAATTTGTGGCTGGGATTGCTGAAGCTGAAATGCAGTGATTTTACATCCAGCAAATCAGATCAGTCTGAAGGGAAAATATATTTTCTTGTTGCTTCCTTCAAGAATAAGGTTTCTTGAAGCCTTAAGAGGTTTGATGCCTTGTATAATGGCATCATCCTGTGAGTGCTGCAAGTGGTTATGTGTTCTGTGTTTTTTTTCCCCCTCTAAATATAGGTGTGGTCTGCGATGGGTCAGATCTGTCCTGGAAATGTGTCTGTACCCTGTCTGGGTTCCACACACGTACTATCTATGACATCTCTTGGTAAGTTTCAAATTGTCGCTTTATTTGGGTCATGTCAAAAAATAAGTGCTTTTTTCTCATTTAGAATTCTTGCATGATTATTACATACTGCTTTGTTAATGCGTAAAGGGCATAGCATAGAGTCATAGAGCAATACAGCAGATACAGGCCCTTTGGCCCAATAAGACCATGCTAGTCCCAATTCCCTGTGTTTGGCCCACAATCCCCACCCTTCCTTGTATTTATCCAATATGTGATGCAGTGCAGCAGTAAACTATTTGTTGTGAAATACTGTAATTTCCTGTAACCTAATTTCAAATTTGACATCCAGATAAGTTTCTCAAAGTCTTAATTTTCCTAGGTTATCACAAAATTAAGAAACTTAAAAAAAAATCCACTATTAATTCTAATTAAAATTTGCCATTTTTTTCCTCAGGTGCCACATAACAGGTTCTATAGCAACTGCCTGTGCTGATGATGCAATCAGGATATTTGAGGAGGATCCTGACTCAGATCCTCACCAGCCAACATTTTCACTCACTTCACACATCCCAAAAGCACACACTCAGGACGTCAATTGTGTGGCATGGAACCCGAAACAGGCAGGAGTTTTGGCATCATGTAGTGATGATGGGGACATTAACATCTGGAGATACAAGTTTGATGATTAGTTCTATGTGAACAATTAACAAGTGTGGTGTGCAATAGCGGCCCAGTTTTATTAAATCATCATGACTACTTCATGTAACCATTTTCAAATTTGCACTAACAATCTTACTACTTGATGTTCTATCTACCAGTAAATGTTGTACAGGGCTAAATTGCCATTAAGTATAATTTGCCAAGAAGTACTATCAGCACTCATTTATCTTGCTGTTGATTTTAGATCTACGTGAAAGGATCTTGCAAAATATAATTATACATTCTTCTTGTCCCTAACCTATTACATGTAATTATTTCTTGATGTTCCAATAGATATAAAACTGATTCTCCCATGCCCCTCTTGCTGACATTTATTATGAGTGATTCTACAAAAAGCGGTTTAATAATATACTAGTTTTTATTTTTTACTGTAATTTTTTTTGTAGTATGGATTATAATATACAATTTAATGTCAGGTAAAGGATGCATTTCCAACATCATTTGTGGTTGACAGCCAGTTTGAGCAATGAGTAAAATTTTACCTAAATACTTACTCCTCTTGAGGGCTAAGAGTGAAAGGGAACTCAAATTCTGTGGATTGGAATAATAATGTGAGAATGTGTCATTTTCTGAAAATGAAAAGCTTGATCTTGTCTTAATTATGGATGGGGATACTGTCCAAACCTATAGCAAATGAGTATAAATGTTAAATTTATCCTCCTAATCACAGCCCATTGCTGAAATACTATGGTCTTAAAGGTAACAGCATAGATCTACTACATTACATAAAGTGATTGAGTTCCTTTGGTAATAACTCAACCCTTAACCTCAATGTCAAAGGACTTTGAATGTGGTACTTGCTGGAAAAGTGGGTGGAATTAAGAATGATTTTTAAGATTGTCAGGTTATTTTGAAATGCAGTTACTTCATTTCCTGCAAAAGACGGTAAAAATGCAGAACTTGCTATCTTGAGTGTTTCTGCTCAGGTTCCTAGCCAAGGGATTATGCCGCTGAAATTTACATTAATGGCCTATTTTATATCAGTGCTTGCTGAGCATGATGGCATAATCCACAATAAAGTACAACAAATGTTTAGGCCTTATCAAAAGGCATAAAGGATCAGTTGTGTGGTTTGTTCACGAATGACCATAATTTACTTCTGGGTATCAGGGACATAAAGGCAAGTAACACTGACCAAAATAAAAGCCTTGAAAGCATTTTCCTAAAAACCATCTATGTTAGCAGAGATATGAACAGTTTAATGCTTCCAATGCAATTCCAATGGCTGATTTTCAATAAATCTGTGTGAATGAATCTCCCTAATGAATCAATGTAACACTTCTCACCCTAGCTATCACTTGGAATGAGATTTGTGGAGTACAGAAGAAAACAAATTGAACAAGCATATTTCGTTTTTTATTTGGAGTACTCATGGTCACACATAGGGAAAATCTGTCACAGACTTGAGAATCAACATAAAATGTACAGATTACTAACTTTTTTTTTTACAAAACCCCAGGCTCAATTTTGGTCAACTTTAAATACATTTAATAGTCCATACAGTAATAAGCAACTTCAAATTTTCAAACCTAGAGTAAATACTCCTGGAAGTTTGCCACGACTGAAAAGAGAGCTACACATTTCCTAAAAAATCTATAACAAAAGCAGATCAGTTTCAATATCAAGTTAAAATAGTGGAGTTGGTCAATATTAACAATAGCAGAGATATTTCAGAGGTTCAGCCACTTTACAAAACAACGGAACTTGAATTCAACTGTTTAGTCAGAGTCACTCTCGCCTTCACTTTCTGCTTCTTTGACATCGATGCTAAACTTGTACTCTTGATCACAGCCCATATACGCATCACTCATGAAATACAGTGTGTAGTGTTGGGCACTGGGAGCTGGAGCAAGAAAATCTAGTTTCACCTGAAAAATGAGTAAATATATTAGATGGAGAGCAGTATACGAGCAAAAGATTATTTTCAATTTATTTTCTCGTATACGTGCTAGATTGTGAGTCGCTGGCATTGGCAATGAGAAAATGATGTACTCTGCAGATTTGGTTTTTATTCTGTATCCAAACATGTCATGAAGAGACTTGTGCGGGAGCCCCCCCCCCCCCCCCCCCCCCCATGTGTGCTAATTCCCGTTTAGTTTACAAATGGCAATGTACAAAGGCTGTGTACTAGGTATTTAGCATATTATTTCACTCTTACATGACTATGAATTCTTATGAGTAATCATCTCCCTCCCTAAAGCAGAGATAAGACAAACCTTAGCTTTCTGTTGCAGGGTCAGCCTCTTGATTGATATCAAGCTGTTTGTCTTAGGGTCACCAACCACCACCCACCATCCTTCCTCGCGTTTCTGAAGGAGATGAAACAGAGTTAAGAGAAACAGACAAAATTTAAACCAAAAAAATCTAGAAAACATTCCCTTACTGGTTTATGTACTCACCTGAGGGAATAGAGGTGCAATGACAGGTCCGGTCACTTCTTCCTCACGCTCCAATTGTACCATAACCACGACTGAAGAGCCACTGCACAAAAATGCACATTGTTTACAGGAATTCCCACCCATTGTCTTTCAAAACTAAATACATTTGAACAGATTTTTCCCTTGGTTGAGTTATTTTCATTTGCATTTGGGCTGCTGAATAAGTCAGTAAAGGCCACTGCTTCTTTTAATGGGGGGGGGGGGTGGTGGTGTTGGGAGGTGGATGAGCAACGTAATCTGATGTTCTATATCTGCACAAATTTTAGTTCAGTTCTTGATAATTTTCAACTCCTAAAAGGACCATTAAGTTCAGTACATCAGATCACTGGTAACACTAAATCAGTTGAAGAGCCTGTTTAATGAAGGCTTTCTTCACGGACTACAAACTGATCGTTTGAATGAGCTTGCTCAACCATTCGTCGTGATTATGGCTTAAAATTTTTTTAACTCCATTCTCCACACTCTCCGATTAACTCCTAATTTCTTTAAATAATTAAAAGTTTATTTATTGAAGCTTTGAATACAGTTGGTAGGTTAATCGGTGGTTGCAAATTGTCCTGTGATTAGGCTAGGATTAAATCGGGGGTTGCTGGGCAGCATGGCTTGAAGGGCCAGAAGAGCCAATTTCACAACGTCTCTCAATAAATATAATAAATAGATATAGTGCGGAGGCCCTTCCAGCCCAATGAGCTACACTGCCCAACAACCCACCTTTTTAACCCTATTCTAATCGCAGGACGATTTACAATGACTAATTAACTTACAGCAGAATTTTAGCCTACACAGATTTCTGGGGCAACAAAATCTCACAAGGGGGAAACAACCACCCACAATTTACTCCATAAAGCCTGCCAACAACCCCAAATATTTCAATAACCTACTCCAATGAGAACAGAACCAACCTCTTTCACCTTTCCTCACAATTCCTACACAGGATTATCCTACTGAACCTCCTTCATCATTCCTTAAAGGGCCACTGTCCAGATGTTCCAGGATTAAATGAAGAGCCAATGACATGTCATCTGCTGCTGATCTTTTGTGACAGTAGGCAAACTGGAACAGATCCAAGTCGCTTCTAAGGCAGGAGCTGATATGTTTCATCATCAATCTCTTAAAGCACTTCATCACTGTAGTTGTAAGTGTTACTGGAGGATAAGACTGAGGCAGGTTACCATGTTCTTATTGGGCACTTGTATGAATGAAGCCTGCTTGAAGCAGCTGGGAACCTAACACTGCTGAAGTGAGAGGTTGAAGATGTCAGTAATCACTCCAGCCAGATGCTCTCCTGAAGGATGCGTTTAGGTCCTTGTGTGATCCAGAATTGCATCTTCACATGTGAGGTGGCTTTCCAGAGGTCATACCTGGACCTCTTGTACTTCCCTTGGTCACTAGACTTAAATGCCACTCAAAAAATTGCAGATAGATTGGTTAATCCAGGGCTTCAGGACGGGGAAAGACTCTGAACGCTTTTGAGGGTGTACACTTGTCCTCAAGCATCTTTATAAAGTCCACAACCATTTAGTCGTCTAGTGAGTCCTTGAACTTGGCCCAGTCTACTAACTCAAATCAATTTCGTATCTGCTCCTCTGTCTCCTCTGCTGCCTTGCTCTTTAGCCTTTGTCTGTACTGCAAGCAGGCATAGGAGGACAGCCAGATGATCAGATTTCCCAAAATGTGGTCTAGGGATGGAGCTCAAATTCTGGCAGAATATGTAGAATTATTGCCAGCGATCACAGCTTTGCTACAGAGCAACTTTTTGGTGCAAGTTCATGGTTCCCTAAAAATGGCAACAAGGATGGATTGGGTAGAGGAGGGGTATTCACCAGCATGGTGTCTTTAGTCCCAAGGGGAGTTTGGACAAGCTGGATTTGTGCTCTCTGGAGTGCTGGAGGTTGTCGAGTGATAGCATTTTATAACCTCAGAGTCTTTTTCTTAGGTAGGAAAATGTAAAGCTA
The DNA here is from genome assembly GCF_048418815.1 of Hemitrygon akajei. NCBI lineage: Eukaryota > Metazoa > Chordata > Chondrichthyes > Myliobatiformes > Dasyatidae > Hemitrygon > Hemitrygon akajei. Next base: position 188,979,638 of record NC_133124.1, on the reverse strand, counting down.
AAGGGAACAGATTTAAGATGAGAGGCAATCTGAGGGATACATATTTTTCCCCACAGAGGATGGAAGTTATCTGGAACAAGCATCTCTAAGAGTGGTGGCACACAATGTTTAAAAGTCAAAGGGAGAGGTACTGCAGGCAAATTGGAATACTACAGATAGGCAGCAGACAGCTAGGCTGAAGGGATATTTCTGTGCTATTGAGTTCTATGACACCCCACCCCTTTCTAAGAGAATTTCACATTATACTCCATTTGCCAACGTTTACCCACTCACTGATTTAACCTATTGTGATCACAACACTGATCCCTTGGCCAATCAATGCCTTGTCTTTCAGTAAATCACTCTCACCTTTTGATGTTTTCTTTATCGATCACCTCATAGGAAAGCTCAATGTTAGGATACCGGTTACAGAATCGGGCAACGTCCATCATCTGTGCATCGGTGAGCTGAAGGAGCATGTTGCGCTCATCGTCCTCCATTTCCATGATATCGAAGATACTGTCAGTCCCCTGCAGAAATATCACTGCGCATTACTCAAGAAGCACAGACCTTCAGTTACAGCCAACATCAGTTCTCAAACCAAAGCAGGAAAGCAGACTTTGAAAATATTCATATTCATAACTGCAAAGCCTCAAGAGTTTACAATATACACTAGATGTTCATCCCTCTCAAAGTATATCTTAACATCTCTCTAAGGTTCAAAGTAAATATGTGTCACCATATACAACCCTGAGATTCATTTTGATTCATTTTCTTGTGGGCGTACTCAATAAATCCATGACAGAATCAATGAAAGACTGTACCAATTTGGGTGTTCAGCCAGTGTGCAAGACACAAACTACAAATATAGAAAGTAAGAAATAATAATAAATAATTATCGACATGAGATGAAGTGTCCTTGAAAATGGGAACATTTCAGTGATGGGGCAAGTGAAGTTGAGGAAAGTTACCCTCTTTGGTTCAGTTGAGGGGTAATAACTTCCTGAACCTGATAGTGAGCGTTCTGAGGCTCCTGCATCTCCTTCCTGACGGCACAATGAGAAGAGAGCATGGCCTGGGTGGTTGGGGTCCCTGATGATGGATGCTGCTTTCCTGCAACAAGGCTCCATATAGATGTGCTCAGTGGCGGGGAGGGCTTTACCCAAGATGGACTGGGCCATATTCACTACTTTTTGTAGGATTTTCCATTCAAGGCCCTACGTGCTGATTCGTCACCACCTTTGATTCAGCTAATGAGTGATGTCATCAGTAAACTTGAATATGGCATTGGAGTCGTGCTTAGCCACACAGTCAAAAGTGTGAACTGAGTAGAGCAGGGGACTAAGCACACAGCCTTGTGGTGCACCTGTGCTGATGGAGATTGTTGCCAATCTGAACTGACTGGAATCTGCAAGTGAGGAAATTGCTTTACAAGGAGGTATTGAGGCCAAGGTCTTGAAGCTTATTGATTAATTTTAGGGGGATGATGGTATTGAATGCTGAGCTGTAGTTGATAAAAGAGCATCCTGATATATGCATCTTTGCTGTGTAGATATTCCAGGGCTGAGTGAAGAGCCAATGAAATGGCATCTGCTGTGGACCTGTTGAGCCAGTTGGAAAACTGCAATGGATCCAAGTCGTTTCTCAGGCAGGAGAGAATTTTATCACTGTGAATGGAAGTGCGACTGGATGATAGTCACTGAGGCAGGTTCTTCTTAAGCAACTGCATAAGTCTGCTTGAATCAAGTGGGTACTTCAAACTGCTGAAGAGAGGGGTTAAGGACTCAGTGAAGACTCCAGCCAGTTGATCAGCACCAATCTTTAGTACTTGGCCAGGTACCCATCTGGGTCAGATGCTTTTCGTGGGTTCCCCCTCCTGAAGACTGCTCACACGTCGGACTCAGAGACTGAAATCACAGGATCATGGGGGGCTGTGGGAGTTCATGATGTTTGAACAGTGAAAGTGAGCATAAAGTCACAGAGCTCATCTGGAAGCAAAGCCTGTTGTCACCTACGTTGCTTGATTTTATTTTATGAATCAAGTCCTGCTACAACTGTCGAGCATCCTTCATTGATTCAAGTTTAGTCCAGAATTGCCACTTCGCCCATGAGCTTTCTTGTGATCGTACCCGGACCTTGTGTAACTTTCTTGGTAACCAGACTTGAATCCTCTGATCTGGCCCTCAGCTGACTGCAGATCTCACGGTTCATTGAGGGCTTTTGGTTGGGGAAGAGTGAATGATTTGGTGGGGTCACACTCAACTTCAACTGTTTTTATAAAGTCAGTGACAACCATGGTGCACTCATTCAGATCCACAGATGAGTCCTTGAACATGGCCCAGTCCACCAACTCAAAGCAATCACGTAGCAGTTCCTCTGCCTCCTGTGACCACCTCTTTGTTGTCCTAATCTCTGGAGATTTGCTCTTTAGCCTATACTTGTATGCAGGAAGAAGGACAGCCAAGTGATCAGATTTCCCAAAATACAGTCTGGGCATGGAATGGTAAAGTCAATACAAGACTGCAACTAACTGCACTGGAAAAGCAAAGTAGTCTGAAATTCGATATTACAGACCTGTGTGTTTAGTTGCACGGTTACTGTATCATTTAAAACCATGGGGGTCCAACTACAATGTGGGCAGATGTGACCCTGGTAATAGGTCAGAGCACTGGGTACCCTGCCATGATCTTACCCTGTCTGTACAGCGTTTGACATGCTCTGATGTGAAGTGTGGAAGTTGCTTCAAGTACGAGTCCTTGGACCACATGGCTTGGGTTACCATCTGGGCCAGCTCCATCGCAGCCAGAGCTGGACTAAGCCAGCCGTTGCTGGACAGCACGTCCACACAAGCTTGGATTAAGCGGATCGCCTGGAGGGAAGAACAGTGCATGTCAACAAGGTTAAGAAAGTTTTACCTTATCAATCACATAAACAACCAAAAATCTTGCAACACTACTGCTTCTCACCTTGCTGAGAATCTCCTCTGTGTCAGACTGTAGCTCAGCACTCAGCTGCATGCGGGAAAGGTGGGCCTGCAGGAGGAGGTTCGTCTTCACGTGTGGGTCATTGAATTTCGGGTTGTTCAGCTTGTGAGGAACCTTCTGGTACAGCTGTATTAAAGAACACAAGGGACGAGGAACACAAAACAGTAAGTGCATCCGTTCATCCTTCAAGTCCAACCAACATCCTCGTCACTGTGACCTTCCCCCTGCCCCACCCAGCAGCGTCTAATAAACCTGACCTGTCGCAGTAGATTGTCCTCATGGTGCCTGATGGGGATGTTTTCATACTCGGCTGCGTTGGAGATGATTTCAATGAGGCCCCGAATCTTTGTTTTGGCGTTCAGAGACATACTGAACAGCTCTGGAAATCAAAGCACAAAAGATTAGTTTCATTCTGCAGCATGGCTGACACCACTGGTCTGGGCATGGCCGAGCGGTCCACCACCTTCAGTGTGTCTGAGGTATAATCCGGGAATCAGCCCACAACACAGGAAGTGTTACGAGAATGGCACCCACAATAAATCTGCTATTACAAAGCTTACCAATGGTGGTGTAATTGATGTAATAATACGCTGCGATCATTCCCAAATTCAGTGGGGCCACATCCATCTCATCCTCTATGCTGATGCATTTGGACTGCTCCAGGTCATTAAGGGTATTTTCCACCAACTGTGAGAGATGATCCGAAAGATGTCGGTGGGACACACCTGCAGCATCAAAAACAGTAAGTAATTACTGCTAGCCTGGAGTCTTATAGATAAGAACAATTCTGGGTCTACTGCATTTAGACAACCTTACTCTGACCACTAGAAAATTAATTTTAAAAAGCAAATTCAAATAAGGTATCCCTCAGCTCATTTAATACAACTTATATTTCTCCTGAGCCAGAATCATAGAGCTTTACAGCACAGAAACAGGCCCTTCAGTCCATCTAATCTGTACCATACTAGTATTCTGCCTAGTCCCACTGACCCACACCTATAGCTCTCCATACCATTTCTATCCATTGCCTGTCCAAACGTCTCTTAAATGTTCTAATCGAACTTGCATCCACCAGTTCCACTGGCAGCTCGTTCCTCACTCCAGCTTATGACATGGACCAATACCATTAAGCAAGGAGTCCAGGACCCCAGGGGGAACCCCTGCATGACAAAGTTACCCCTAGGCTCCCCTTAAATATTTCACCTTTCAGCTTTAACTTTTGACTTCTAGTTCAAATCTCACCCAACCTCCTTAGGAAAAAAAATGCTTGCATAAGCCCTCTCTATACCTCTCATAGTTCTGTATATCTCAATCAAATCTCCCGTCATTCTCCTATGCTCCAGGGTCAAAAAATAATCCTAACCTATTCAACCTTCCCTATAACTCAGGTCCTCAAAACATCCTTGTACATTTTCTCTGTACTAATTCAGTTTGCAAGAACAGAGCCACAAACTCCACAGGACTCTGACTTCTCTACCGTGGGACCGAACTCAGCAAGCAGGCAACCGAACAGTGGCACAACATACAGCAAAATTTGGCTCACTTCCATCCATAGTTAAGATATCAGTATGTTGCTCTGTGGCACAAATGAGGTACAATTAAAATCTAAGCTTCTTGCCGGTATTGTGAAGCATTTTAAAATTTGTATCTGTGGTCTAAATAGTAGCTGAACAGGAAAGGAGGAAGAAAGAACCCACACTTGTGTGAACGCTTTCACAATTCTCAGAGTTCTACATCACCAAAGTGTAGTCGCTGCTACATTCCAGTATATATATAGGGGCAGAATTGTTCATGTTTCCACTTAACGACCAGATCATGTTTATGTTGTTTGAGGAAAAGGATGTCAGCATACCAGATAGAACTCCATCATTAGTCTACAATTATCGTTCAATTTTTTTTTAACCATCAACTCTAAAGATCAGAAAGAACCACACTGATCTGAAAGATGGTACCTATGACATTGCCACAATGCTTCGGTCTCACTGGCACTGGCACCCCTTGGTCAGATGATTTCATGTTTAAACTCCACTCCATAATCTAGGCTGGGACTCCAAGATGCAAGTGCCAGTGAAACAATTTTGCTAAGTAATCCAAAGTTTGCTTTAAGTTTAATCCGTATAGCACACCCTGTAAGTTGTAGTAATTTGGATTCTGGGTCATTCTTCGGTAAAGGAAGGTCCAAGTCAGATAGTCCACAGCATCTTGCTTGTTTTCTATGGTTTTGGTGACAATCTCAGCATTGAAATGGTCGTGCAGGCAATGGTCAAGATGGGACTCGACTGGTAGTGGCTCATACAAGAACTTCTTGAAGAAATCCTGGAACGAAGAATGAATGCAAGCTTTGGTAACTTTGTAGATAAGCGTCAGCAACTTGAGCGGTCATTCAGAGCTACAACAAACGTGCACTTTATTAAGAACCTATTGTGCTCACCTTTTTTGAGCCCTGACACATTATTACACAGCGTCCTTCATCATCCTGTAAGGGCCGGTTAGCACGTCCCACCATCTGCAGAACATCATAAATGGGATAATCCACATACCTAACATAATGAAAATACAAGTCAATTGGAACCCAAGTATTCAGAAGTCTGCATATTTTCTAAGCAGATTTGCTTTCTATTTGTGCACTAGAGATCATGATCAACAAATCATCTACTTCTGAAAACTGTCAATCTGCTTCGTACAACACACTTGCTGTGAACCGTCGATATGCTAACTGGAATTCTTTAACAGATCAATAGATAGATCCAGTGATCAAGATAATGCTGAACAAAATAAAGTACACTTGGATCTAAATATGATATAGTACGGAAATTAAAGAAATATTAATCAATTGGGACTGGATTGGGAATAACTGAGGATGTTCATAGCTGATGTATTAGATTTTTTTTCAATAAGGAGGTAGGTGACTGGGTTGTACTGCTAGGGAAGATGGTAGAAACAGATAAGACACTAATGTTTAGGAGGCATTTAGAAAATCAAATGAACAGGCAGGGGATAGTTTATGGACCTTATGCAAGCAGATGGATGAGTTAGATTAGGCTGACAGGCCTGTTCCAGAGCTGTACTAAATGTCCAAACACAAGGAGCAGTGTTCACCATGAGGAATAACATAACCCATGGCATTTCACTAATATTTATTCTTAGATCCTTCTGCTCCTTAAAGTAGTTATGAAAAATAGGAACAAAAGCCTTTGTGTTGGTGAGATAAAGTGCATAAAGCAGCACAAGAATAGAATGGACTGCTTCTGCTTCTCTTGGAGAATCAGAATCAGGTTTATTAACACTGTGAAATGTACTTGTTTTGTGGCAGTAGTATGCTGCATTATAAAATACATAGTGCAAAGTGTTCATTGGTGCATGGATTGTTCAGAAATCTGATGAAAGGAAGGGAAGAATTGAAGGGTAGGTCTTCAGGCATTTGTGCCTCCTCCCCAATGATAGTAACAAGAAGAGGGCATGGCCTGGATAGTGCAGATCTGACAGTGGTATCAAAAATCATGAGCAGACAATGGGAAAGTTTTCTTGCAGTGAGGCTTAAAGTTCGTTTTGAGAGGATATGTGAAAGAACTTTTTAAAAAGTAGAAATATGCTAAAGTTTGGGACACAATACCTGATAGACCAAGTTTTGTTAAATGGAACTAATGTCATTGTTGTAATCATCGGCAGGGCCAGTTTCTGTGTTCAAATTGCACAGCTGTTTGAGACAGTTTTAAACTACAATAAATAAAGGAAAAAAGGGACCTCGGGAGCAGCAAGAGTCAATTTAGATCATCTCTGATGTTGCAGTGTCTTTAAACAACATTCTCAAAAGTGTTCCACTTCATTCTCTTAAAGTTTGGAAATGACTGAGATAGCAAGTCCGTAAAATGGAAATACTCACGCATGAATTTTGCCATTATAGTACTGAGTATCCATGATGGTGACAAGGTGGGAGGAGATATTCATTCCCCAACACAGACTACGAGATGCCACCACCACCTGCACGGCACCTGGGAGCAAAGATGAGCAAAATGAGGAAAAATATTTACAGTCAAGTATTTTTAAAGACACATGTAGTATTTGTCTTTTTAATGGATGAATGTAATGGAGACATTTTTGTGTCAAATAATGAAAACATGACTATGGAGAGAGTGAGTGTGGGTGTGGGAAGGAGAGGAAAAAGGGGGAGGAGAAGAGCTGGAACAAGAGAGAATTGTCAGAGTGTGGACAGGACTCCTGAGAAATTAGACATGGCCCCACGTGATAAGACAGGTCCTGAAGGTTAAGATGAGCTGGCCAAAACCGTGTGAAATGGAACAAAATCATAATGATTGTAGAGCTCAGTGGGTGAAACAGCATCTGTGAAGACAAAAGGCATGCTGACATTTTTTTCTGTTCTCACCCTACGTCAGGACCAAGAAGAGAGAGGGATGAGGAAATCAAACAAGGGACAAGGGAAGCGAAGAGAGATGAAGTGGTAAATGTGGGCTCACTTTTAACATTTAAGAAAAACTTGGGACAGGTACATGGATGAGAGGGGTATGGAGGGATATGGTCCAAGTGCAGGTCAGTGGGACTAGGCAGAAAAATGGTTTGGCACAGCCAAGAAGGGCCAAAAGGCCTGTTTCTGTGCTGTAATGTTCTATGGTTCTAAGAGTGGAAGAAAAGGCAAGACTTAATTATCCATTTGGAAAGAAAGCACTGTTAAAAGCATTAGATACTTTGATTTGATTTATGTGATGCATTTGATGATTCTAAAACCAAAATGAACCATGTTTTGAGAGTAAAATGGGTCTTACCAGAACGGAAAAGCTGTTCCACAATCCTACGTTCTGTCAGGTTGAGTCCCTCGTGTAGATAACCGACTCCATTAGCAAGAGTCTCCTTTAGTGTGTTGTCATTGAGTTTCTCAAGATATGGAATCAAGTCCTTTTCTGTACAGTGCAGAAATCTGGAGACCAAGGAAGAAAGCAACATGACTCTAGATCAACTTGATCAGTGACACCCAGCACATATCCTCTTCCAAAAAAAATATAACACCAAACTAGATATTGGGGTTAAACCTAGCCTGACTGAAGACTAAAGTTCAGGATAAACAAGATATCACAGTATTATACCCAGAGCAGAAACTGTTTTACATAAAAAGGTGCCTTTTGAGCCATCTGCACCACTCACCCAGAATATCACAGATGATCTACCACATTCATATGCTGCCCCCACATCCCTCAGTTCCTGAAAAAGCTAGAAAGCTATCAATCTGTGTTGAATGAACACAACAGAGAACTCACTAGATCGTGTGCAAAGAAAATCTCATCTCAATCCTAATTGACCTATCCTTCTGAGACCAAAATTTCCAGATTCCTCAGCTAAGGGAAACGCTCTTCCTATATCCACCCATCCAAGCCCTATTAGATTTATTTTTAAGAAGTTTCAACGATACCTCCTCTCATTTTTCTAAATTCTAAAGAACAAAAATCTTGTCTATTCAATCATTTCTTCACACAGAAACCCTGCCATCTCTGACCAAGTCCCGTGAATCTTTCCCACTATGACATGTAGATCCTTTCTTTAGGAACCAAGCTGTACACAATATCCAAGGTGATTTTATAATTGTAATAAGACATTGCAATTCCTGTACTCATCCTCCTGCACTGAAAAAGAAAGACTATTTAAAAAGAACATTTTTTAATAAAGTTAACACAACTTGCCTTTGTGGCTGAATGTCAGCAGCACAGAACGTCAGGATATCGATGGCTGTCAGCCTGGTCTGCTTGCGGGAGGGGACAAAGACAATGACTGGTTTCTTGGGCGAGTGCTTCATGATGGCATGGTAGACAGGTTTGGACATGGACAACAGACGTGTCTGAGTGTGGCTGACATTGAAGCCCTGCAGAGTAAAAGATTTAAGAAACATTAATTGTTTCCTCCTCCTACACCTCAGCCTCAATAATTTTCTCATGCAGATACTGCCCCTTAATAGGGTATGAATTCCACAGGGATACTCGCCCTCCAGTACTGTGTTCAAATTCCCATTCTTTACTGCGAGCCAACAGTATCACAACACTGAACCAAGTACCACCCTCCTCCTGCCTTCTTCAATAACATGCACTTTGCATCAGGGGTTCCTGGATAGCTATTAGGCACTGAGTGTTTGGCTCATCAATCAGGAATATGGAGAACTACTACTGCAACCCTAACCCCCACGTTTCACCTACAGAGCTCCTTCAACACTAACTTTGGGAGAGAAGCACATCAATACAGTTCAATTACTCAAAAGCTTTCAAGGGATGCAATAAAGAGAATACACAAAATTCTCAGTTTCTTAAGAGGCACTGGATCACTTTGCGTTCTTCTAGTTCCTTGTGTTGTAATCAAGTAAATTTTGACTAAATATTAGAAGCTTTAGGAATGGATTAGACCAAATTGTGACGAGCTGGTGATAAGTCTGGCTGTGCTCCCTGCGGCTGCACCACCATACCTGTATGTGCAACTCCAGTGGGACGGGCCGCACGTTGGGATGGAAGTTGAAAGTCGCTGTGGTGCTGCAGCCAAGCCAATGTGCCACATCTTTTGCATTTGATAACGACGAACTTAAAGCCACAATCCTGATCGGCCGCTCAATCTGGGAGGAGATGTATCGCATTCGGGAACAAATAACTTCCAGAACGGGCTAAGAATGGAGAAAATGAATAAAGGTATCAGAACCCACAGGGGGTTGTACTGTTTTATCCAATTATCAAATTAAGTTTTGCATCCTGACTGTAATTTCAACCAGTCAATTTATAGTTCATATTTAGTACTAATAACTATCCTTCCTACACATTTTTCAGCAATTTCTTAGGTAAAATTCTGAGTAATGGAGGGGGGGGGGGGGGGGGGTGGGGCACATTGCCCATCTTCCAACAACTGGTGAAATAATCATAAGAACTCCATTTCCCTGATCTGCTTCTTGTATTCTCGTATATGCCCAGTTTCAAAGGTCAAAGTACATCCATTATCAAAGTATGTACACTATCTACAAACTTGAGATTCGTCTCCTTACAGGCAGCCACAAAAGAAGAAACCCAGAAGACCAATTTTTAAGATGTGCACAGAGCAAAGTAGATGCAAATTGTGTAAGCAGTAAAAGTAAGCAACGGCATTCAGAATGAAGTGAGTCCACGGGCACGAAGCCCAGAGCAGGCCTACAGCCCTAGTTCATCATACGGTGGAGTAAAGTGTGACTGCGCTTGCAGACATGAAGTCAGGAGCAGGCCCACAGCCTCAGCCTTAGTACAGCAAAGAGTGCTGCCTCTGGTCCCAACACACTGCCTTTTCAATCCATCTGGCCTGGGGTTTAAATTGTCATTCCTCATCCTAAGACCTGCGTTCTGTTGCATCGATACCCTCTGGGCCTGGACCCTGCCACCATGATTTGGCCCGTACCTGACCTTTCCAAATTGGCCCAGCGCTTAGACTGATCAGACCTCATTCTCGGTTTTGGAGGGCAGGCTCAGAAACCCCTCCGCTTTCCATGCCCCAACTCCGTCTCGACCTCACTCTGACCACTTCCACTTGAACTTGACACCCTGACCTCTTCAATCTGGCACAGTGATTAATTGGCAAAGACTGGGTTCTTCATCACTCTTGGACCTGGGCCCTTCTGCTTTTATACGCTGTTGGGCATGGGCCCCACCGTCTCGATTTGGCCTATACCCGACCTCTCCAATTTGGCCCAGTGCTTAGTTTGGCCAAACAGTCGGTCATTCCTCACTCTTGGACCTGGCCCCATCACTCTTTTCTGCCGCTTCGAATTGTCTGCAAGTCTGCACCAGCAACAGCCAAACATTAGCCTATTCTCCACACTTGGGCATGGGCCCCATTTCCTTGATTTGGCCCATATACGCCACAACCATCCTGCATCCTGAAGACTTCAGTTCACACCATAAAAATGCCAGGTCGTACAGTTCAAAAACTCAACTTCGACAGGGGAGTTACAGGCTATTGATTGTAGTGATCATTTCTGAGAAAAAGTCTGATTAATAAAGTAGTTTACAGTTTTGTTTGCTGCCAGCAAGTTGCAGAAATTATTATTTTAGAACTTCAATCCCTGTCCTGCACCATCTCTATCAACAGGCCTCACCACCCTCTCTCTGTTGGCAGCACTCTTATTTATGCTTTTCACCTTCTCTTGGTTTTCCTCTCGCCATCATCAAATGAAAACCTCTCTGATAATAACTTTTCGGGATGGGGGGTACAATGGTCCATCTTATTGTGTGCTATTTTTCATTGATTCTATTGTGTTTCTTTGTATTTACTGTGAATGCCCACAATAAAATAAGCCTCAGGTCTGTAGATGGGACTTAAATAATAAATTTACTTTGAACTTTTGAGTTAGTAGAGCTGCAACCTTACCACTCTAGAGGCCCGACTTTCTGCCTGCAGTTGTAATCGTGTGGGATCCCCCTGGCTACCTCGTGTTTTTCCCCACGTCCCAATTAAATGTTAGTTGGTTTGTTAATTAAATTTCCATATTAAATTGCCCCAAGTATATAGATGAAGGTTAGAATCTAAACTCTACATTCTAGAAAGAACAACTGGGATATAGGGACTGGTCAAATACGATTACGTTTGGATCAGTGAAAAGGTGTGGATTTGGTGGGCCATGGGACTGCTTTCTATGCTGTATGACTCGATATATCTAGTGTCAATCAAACTGTTTCTCTGTCTGATCTGCTGAGTATTAACAGTGAATTTTACTTTTATTTCAGATCTCCATCATCTGCAGCTTCTGCTTTCCTTACCCCGTTCTCTCCACCAATCAGATGAACTTCATCCACTACAAAGAGGTTTACGTTCTGGACATTTTTCCTCTGTTTCCATCGCCTGGAAAGGATGTCCCATTTCTCTGGGGTGCTGATGATGATGTTCCCTTTGCCCAGCAGTTTGAGATCTGTGCTGGTCTCCCCAGTTAGCAAGACAACTTTCTTGCCCAGTTTTTGTTGAAACTTCTCATACCAGTCTGTATAAACCTGAGGAGGCAGAATCACTGTTTGGTTACGGTACAGAGGAAATCCATTTGCAACAACAATCCAGTTAATCCAACTTCCCTACCCCCACCCTCGCCCCATTGCCATGATATTCATCCAGCTCCATTTGAAGCCTCCACTCTTCTCCCAGCAGTGCGATCGTCACTTCTCGTGTCACACCTTTATTCTTTGTTCCCAAGTTTTTAGTTCTTCTCTATAGCTCCATGATCCAAAACAAATCCCATTGCAACCTCCTCTGCTCCACGAATTCCAGATTTTCCAGTCTATCCACATAATTACACTTCATTATTCCCAGAATCATTTCCGTGTATCTTTTTTGGACTCCTTTTAAATCCTTTACATCTATCCTTACATGCATCACCCAGAAATGGAAATAATACTCTGACACTCAGACTATTCAAGACTCCAAGCATCATGATATCACATCCACTATTAATCCCAATCAATATCTGGTTAAACCTGATCAGCATAGGAATGTGATGCACAGTGCCTTTGTTAAAGTAACTCGACCTTCACTGCTAGTGGCATAACCTTCCCTAGGAAGGAAGGCTGCAATATCCAAAAGCCATAAGATATAGGAGCAGAATTCAGCCATTTGGCCCATCGAATCTGTTCCACCATTTCATCATGGCCGATCCATTTTCCCTCTTAGCCCCAATCTCCTACCTTCTCCCTCTACCACTTCATGCCCTGACCAATCAAGAATCTATCAAATCTCTGCCTTAAAGACTTGGCTTTCACAACCGCCTATAATAATGAATTCCACAGAGTTCTCTGGCTAAAGAAATGCCTCATCTCTGTTCTAATCATTTTTGTGAACCTTCTTTGAACCCTCTCCAGTGTCAGCAGATCCTTTCTAAAATAAGGGCCCCAAAACTGCTCACAATACTCCAAGTGAGGCCTCACCAGTGCTTTATAAAGCCTCAACATTACATCCTTGCTTTTATATTCTGGTCCTTTCCAGAATAGCCAATATCCAATCATAGAATGGTCACGAACAATAAATACCCAAGGCCACAATACATGGGCATTGTTCAATGGCAGGCAGAGCAGCAAGGAGGCATTCTGGGAGCTGCACTTACTCACCGATATGTTCCACGATTTCACTGATCATACCTCCTCATTCAGACTTTAAGCATTGACCAAAAAGAGCCCAGTCAACACTGACCCTCCATTTAACAGGACCAGAGACTTTAATAACAGGTGCTGTCACCTCTCAACTGATGTACTTAACATGCAAGTGTAATTATCTCAATTTAATCCAGGTATAATTTGCCTCTTCCTCTCCGGGAGGCGCCGAGTCTCCTTTCTCAGGGACGCTCAAAGAACAGGGAGCCATTTGTCCACTGCGAGATAGGTGCAGAAACCTGTGCTAACAACCTAGCAACTTTACCACACTGGACCACCAAGTTGCAGCAAAATAGCTTCTGCCCTGGTTGCATAGTACATCATCTTAAAGTACTAATTCAGGTACATCATGGAAATATTGCTGAAATACATACTCTAAATTATAAAGGAATCTATTTCTGAGAACAATCAAAACAACATCTGAATATGTTTTTTTTCTTTAATTTCCAAGACGTGTTGATCACACAGTTTTACCTGGTCAGCAAGAGCCTCCATTGGAGTAATGTACACACAGCGGCCTTCAGAGTTCTGCAAGAGCATTCGCAGGATAGCAAACTCCGCACAAATAGTCTTCCCACTGCCCGTGGGGGCCCCGACAAACACATTGTCGTCACTGTTATAAACTGCGTTGAAGACTGGAAATAGGCAAAGAAATATTTCTCAACTGCGATTTTATGACCACAGGCTGTCAATCAGAATGAAGCAAGCAGAACAGAAATCATTCAGTTAAACCTCTCACGTGCAGCAAGTGGGGGCAGGTGTACGTTCACCACCCTCAACTTCTGTTGCTGCAATTAGGACCATCGGCTATTTCAAACATCAGGAAGGAAGGAAGAATATGGTAGGAGAGGAGTGGACCATGGAAGATACAAGGAAGAGGGGCACCGGAAGGAGATGATGGACAGGTGATGAGAAGGGAAGGGGTAAATGAGGGATGGAGGTGGAGTCAGAATGGGAAATTGAAAAGAGAGGAGGAGAATGGGGGAGAAATTACAACAAGTTAGAGAAATTGAGGTTCACACTGTCAGATTGGAGGCTACCGATTTGGAACATGAGGTGTTCCGTTCTCTCCAGTTCCTCCAACCTGGCAGTAGAATGGGAATGGGAAGTAGAATTAAAATGCGTGGTCACCGCGAAATCCAGTCTGTTGTAGTGCTCAATGAAGCAGTCCTTGTGTTTATGAGTTCAGAGCCTACCCTACAGGAGGACAACTTTATTTTACTTAATTAACTAAATTAAAGACATCTAGAATTAAAAGGTTGTATCAGCATGGTGACCATGAAACCATCAGATTACTGCTTTAACAAAAGAAGCAACTGGTTCACACATCTTTAGGGATGGAAACTGGCATGTTTATCAGTCGAGCACAAGCACGATTCCAGATATGCAGTGGGTGGGGGTAGCACCTTTTGAAATGAGAAGGCATTGAGAGTTGCTCATTCTATTACAGTTGGGGATCGACTATAAATGGTGGTTTTGCCAGTGAATCCCATGAAAGAAGATTTAAGAAAAAACTCAACGTGACTTTTTTTTTTACAGAACTGGGAAATTATTTAAACTTAATTCACACTGGAAAGCTAAACATTGGGAGATCAACTGGAGCAGTATAACAGTTAAGAACAGTAAAACTTTGTAGAACACCTTGCTGACAGAAGGAATCAATTGTTTAGGATTGAAGCAGCATTTCAGTCAGTGTTTTGTATGAAGGTGATAATTCAGACTTTTCCTCTCAGATACGTACAACATTTCTGTTCTCTCTTTGGTCAGTCTTACCACCCATTTCGCCATTGATAATAATGTATCTACATCCACTTCTACATGTTCTTAAAAATAAATTTATAACTGCTGTCATGAAAACAAGTTCACAGAAACCACTAAGACAGATGACACGCTGGATGACAGAGATAGTACCTTGTGTTTGGATTGGGTTGAAGAAGGGGAACTTATCCTGATAGAGGTGCTCAAAAGCACTGTTCCGCAGCGCTGACACAGGCAATGGCTGTAAATCCAGGAGCTCTGTGGGAGGAGGATACTTCTCCGGAAGAATCAGATGTCGGAATGAAACAGGAAGTTGAGTCTCACAGGCTGCAAGGGAAACAATGGGATTCTCTTTCAACAGGGTTGGCAAAACAAAACACAGTAAGAACAAAAGTTGTTAAAGAGATCTACAGAAAACATCATGGACTTCAGCTAGGCTTCTGACAAAGTCCAACACAGCAGTATGGTCCAGAAGTTTAGGATGCATGGGATCCCAGGTGTGTTGGCAAACTAACTTTGGCTTGGTGACAGGAGATAGAGGAGAGGTCAAGGGTGCTTTTCTGACTGGAAGTCCATAACTAGTAGTGCACTGCAAGGATCAGTACAGCACCTTTGCTGGTTGTTGAATGACCTGGATGAAAATGTAGGTGGATTGACTTTTAAGTTTTAAAGATTAAAAAAGCTTTATTTTATAAGTACAGGAAATTCTACAGATGCTGGAAAGCAACACACACAAAATGCTGGAGGAACTCAGTACGAATAGATAGTTGACATTTCAGGCTGAGACCATTCTTCAGGACTGAGGAGGAAGGTGGAAGATAACAGAATAAAAAGATTGGGGAAGGGGAAGGAGGCTAACCGGGAAGGTTATAGGTGAAGCCGGTTGGGAAAGTTCAAGGGCTGAAGAGGGAATCTGATGGGAGAGGAGAGTGGACTATAGGAAAAAGGGGAGGAGGAAGGGATCCAGGGGAAGTAACAGGAGAGAAGAGGTAAAAGGTCAGGAGAATACAGGAAGGGGGGTTACGGGAAATATGGGAAATTTGTTTACTGGGGGGAGCAATCAATGTTCATGCCATCAGGTTGGAGGCTACAGAGGTGGAATATAAGGTGTTGTTCCTCCACCCTTAGGGTGGCCTCATCTTGACACGAGAGGAAGCCATGGATTGAAATGGGACTGAGAATTGGAATTTAAATGTTTGGCCACTGGGAAGTCCCTCTTGTGGCGGATGGTGCGGAGGTGTTCGATGAAGTGGCCCCCCAATTTACGATGGATCTCACCAATGTAGAGGAGGGTGCACCGGGAGGATCAGACACTATAGACAACCCCAGCAGATTGACAGGTGAAGTGTTGCCTCACCTGGGTCCTGGAATGGAGGGAGGAAAATGGTGTATGGGCAGATGTAGCATTTAGGCCACTTGTAGAGATTATTGGGGGGGAAACGAATGGACAAAGGAATTGCAGATCCCTGTGGAAAGCAGGGGTGGGGAGTAAAGATATGCTTAGTGGTAGGATCCCTTTGGAGATGGCGGAAGTTGTGGAGGACAACATGTTGGATGCAGAGGCTGATGGGATTAGTTTTTACTTGTCACACGTACATCAAAACGTGCAGTGAGAGGCATCGTTTGCATCAATGACCAACACATTCCAAAGATGTTCTGGGGGCAGCTGTAAGTGTCGCCATGCTTCCCACACCAACACAGCAGGCCCACAACTTGCTAACCCTAACCTGTGCATCTTTGGAATGTAGAAGGGAATCAGAACGTCTGGATGAAACCCAAGTGGTAACAGGGAGAACTTACAAACTCCTTACAGATAGCTGCAGGAACTAAAACCTAAAAGCTGCCACTTGTAAACTGTTGTGCTACCATGCTGCCAGCTTGCAAGCGACACAAAAATTGATGAGACTATAAATAGTGAAAGTGGTTCTAAAAGAATGCAGAAGGACACAGAATTTCATCCAGATAAACATCAGGTGATTCATTTTGGGACATCAAATACTAACAGGATGTACAGGAAATGGCAGGGACCTCAGGAGAGCTGATGTACAGAGGAACATTGAGATGCAAGTTCATAACTCTATGGTGACACAGGTGGATAGGGTAGTGAAGGCAGCATTTGGCATGCTTGCTTCATTAGTATAAAAATACACAAACTTCTACACATTGTCATGTTGCAGCTATGCTAAACATTGGTCAGGCTGCACTTGGGAGAATTGTGTACACACAAGTTCTCGCTACCACAATACAGAAAGCATATGGCAACAATAGGGAGAGTATAGAAGAGATTCACTAGGATGTTGTCTGGAATGGAGAGCTTTAGATAGATCAGAGAGTCACACACACAAAATGCTGTAGGAACTCAGCAGGTCAGACAGCATCTATGGAGCGTAATAAAGAGCTGACATTTTAGGTCTCAGTACAAAACATTAGTTCTTTATTCCCCTCCACAGCTGCCATGACCAGCATTTTGTGTGTGTGTGTTACTCTGGATCTCCAGCTTCTACAGAATCTCTTGTGTTTTTAAGAGATTACAGAGGCTGTTTTGTTTTACTGGAAGCTGATTGAAGTTTTATAAACTTATGAGGAGCATAGACAGGGCAGATTGTTGTAATTGTTTTCCTAGGATGGGGATAAGCATATGTAATGGCTTCTCTGTAATGTTAACTGATGAGGTAATGGTTTCTCTGTAGCAGCAATGTTCGGGTTATAACTAGAGATAACGGGTGACTAACCAATGGGGGAAATGTTACTCTTGCTTGTGTGTCTGGAAGCTGTTGGTTTCGCAGGCTTTTGGAGAAGGCATGAGGGGGATGAAGAGAGAAGACACGGATGGAGAGATGTGGTAGGCTACCCGACAGGGTGGACTCTGAACGGGAGTCCGGAGGTTGGCGATGCTCGGAGGAGATCAAATGGTGGATAGAAGATCTGGCTGAGTGAGCTCCAGCAATTTGTGCACAGACTGTGTAATAAGATTGGCGCCCTTTTCCTGTTATATTTTGTTTCCCTACTAACCACATAGTCAAAGTAAGAGTTATAAAGCTTAATAATTTAATCACATATTGTGTACTGTTTGTTATTTCAGGGTACTGGTTTGTAACCAGGGACACATCGCGCAGCATCCACTCAAATGAGATTTCTTAAGTTTGGCTGGTCAGGGGGGCTTATCACCCACGAGATCAAGCCGTTAGGCGAAGCGAGTGTCACACACAGTTTTATGATGAGGGGAGAAATTTAAAGGGAATCAAAGGGGCAAGGTTTTGGTGGGTAATCAATTGTCAAAGGAGGTGGTAAAGAGGAATGCTTTTGCACTGGTTTTTTGAATAGGAAAGTAGAGCACTAAGGCTCTAATATGGGGAAATAGAATTTGCATAGGTAGGCATCACAGCCAGAATGAACAAGCTCAAGACTTGCGCCAAACAACTTTACAACTCTCAAATGGCTTCAGGCATCTTCCCTGTAGTCATGAAGAGATTGTTCTTAAATTTGACCTTACTAGAACTAGTTAACTTTAATCTGTATTAATTGGGATAGGAATAAATCGAGTAGAACGGCTGACAGTTATGAACTGAAGCAAGTATATTTGCCCACATCAGCTGCCGTTTGAAATGCAAGGTTACTTACAGAGCCAGCGATCGGATACAACTCTGATGAAATATTGTGGAGGGAGGGGTTCAAAGACAGGTACAAAGAACATGACCAGGTGCTCATCCTGGGCATACTTTGCTTTCAGCAGGAAGTACTCATTGTGTAGAATGACTTCGCTGTCCACATCCTCAACAAGGATCCAGAATGCCTCGGAGGATCCGTGAATCTGTAGGAATGGAGAGCGAGGAAAGAGATTAGCAAAAGCTATCAGCTCATTCTTTCAGATAAAGAACAGCAAGCAATCTAACTTCGCCTTTCAAACATTATAGTTAACAATCCTGAGGTAAGCAATTGGACATACAAGGTCACTTGAACATTTTGATTTTAAAAGAAGCTACTAAACTAAGTTTTCAACTGGATTTTCTTCTACAGAGAGAAACCCTGACTCACATTACCTTTTCATCCCACTGGAAGTCAGGTGTGATGGTCAGTTCCACTTTCAACGTTGAGCGTGTGATTGGCTGAATGTGAACTGACAGTTCTAGTTTCGGGAATTGGTGGATGTACTTGTGGATTGTCTTGCCCATCTTCGGCATTCGGATCAACTCACCTGGTTGGAGGAAAACAAAAGTGGAAGTAGTCAGTTAGAGACCAATTCACAGCATCCAAAGGCAACCAGCTACCACAACTTTCAGCTTCCAGCATCAAGGCCACTTGAGAAATTACAAGTGTAAAATCTTTAGCACTGTCCTGCTGCAATTTTAACCAACAGACAAAGGAATCACCCATCTCCAACCCACATACAAACACAATCGCATTTCCAACCACTGAACCTGTAGTCAACATGGAGGATAAAATCCAACACTGTCAGCATAGATGTGCTGTAATTCATTTCACATTTCTTACCGATTTCATTATGATTCAAGTCGTACAGTCGCTCAAATGGGAAGTTCTTCTTCTCTATTTTCTTGATAACTTCCTCAGGCAGCTTTCTGAACTGTCGCAAAGGCGACATTGACTGCCACCTGCCAGAAGTACAAAGACATCAGTGGTTTATTCCACACGCTTAAATGATAAATCACCCATCAGCACCATGGATTCAAAATAGCAGAACAGCTGGATATTGGGTCAAGATTTGGGTGAAACGGGTCATTCTGGATTCAGATTCAACCCAAGATGGTACTCACAACTATATATAGAACAGATCCAGGTGAATGATCACCACATAATTACATTCAGCACTAACAAAGTAATGAAACAAGAATTCATTTATAACTGTAGATTCAATAAATTACATCCTTATTTAAAAATCCAGTGATAGAAGGAAACATGGATGACTTTATCCTCAAATAACCAAATACCCTTTGAATGCTCTCTCTGCGTTATACAAAACATGTTATGCAGTATGGTCAGAAAATAAGGGAGCTAGGGCTTTACTCTCTGGAGAGAAGGAGGATGAGAGGAGACATGATAGAGGTATACAAGATATTAAGAGGAATAGATAGAGTGGACATGGCTTTAAGGTAAGGGGTGGAAAGTTCAAGGGGGATATTAGAGGAAGGTTTTTTACTCAGAGTGGTTGGTGCGTGGAATGCACTGCCTGAGTCAGTAGTGGAGGCAGATACACTAGTGAGATTTAAGACACTACTAGACAGGAATATGGAGGAATTTAAGGTGGGGGGATATATGGGAGGCAGTGTTTAAGGGTTGGCACAACATTGTGGGCCGAAGGGCCTGTACTGTTCTGTACAGTTCTATGTTCTATTGTATGAGATCTCCAAATTCTAACTCAAAAAAGAAACTGCCAACAGATAGGCAGTACAGACAGCTTAATGCTGAAAATAGGTGACTAGAATATGTTGTATTCACAACAGCACCCGTGTTTGAAGAGTGTCCATTGGAAAAAGGTGGAATACAACAGTCAATAATTTCATGTTTTCTTTTATGCAGTCAGCTGATGATTTGTGTTTATTACAAGTCCAGGATGTGATCTAGTGCTGGTTTCTTACATTCGTTTGTCAATCATTTTGCAGAGATTCACAGTCTTGTCTGTCAGCTGGGCCCAACCTCGATTTAAAACAATTTCAAAAATGCAACGCATCAGACGGCCTGCAGACTGAAACACAATTGGAAAAAAATATTAAAACTGGCAATTTATCAAAAGTTCAATACTTGTGCAAGTTGTTCTGTCACATCCAACTTCAAAACAGTGTTAGCAAATCGAAATCTGCACAACAAATAAGAAACAAAGACCATTTCTGCAAACCATAAGACTCAGCCAATCAACCCATCAAGTCTACCCTGCTAATTGATCATGGCTAATTTATTCTTCCCTCTCAACCTCATTCTCTTGCCCTCTCCTCATACATTTTGATACTATCACTAATCAAGAATCTATCAGTAAATATACCCAATGATCTGGCCTCCACAGCCATCTGTAGCAAATGAATTCCACAACTTCACCACACTCTGGCTAAAGAAACTCCTCCTCATCTGTTCTAAAAGGATATACTTTTATCTGGTCCTAGACTCTTCCAACTACTAGAGATATCTTCTCTACCTCCACTCTATCCGGCCCTTTCAATGGTTGATAGGTTAAGCAAATGAACTCATTGTACCCACTGACGCACCTGAGTGACATACACCATGTCTGCCATCAGTGCAAATCCCTCCAGCTTCAGTTGGGAGATGTAGGCTTGCAGCAACACATTGATCTGAAACACAGGATACAGTTATGAAACGTGATATTGAATCAGTCTCTCAGCATTCTTGTGTACAGGCACAGCAAAGCTGAAAGTCAATTTATTACCAAAGTACATATATGTCAGCATTCTGAGGTTCATTTTATTGCAGACATTCACAGTAAATCGAAGAAACACAATAGAATCACTGAAAGACTGCACCCAACAAGACCGATAAACAATCAATGTTCAAAAGACAACAAGCTGTGTAAATAAGAAGAAACAGAAATATAGAGGACACGAGATGAAGTGTCCTTGAAAGTGATTCCATAGATTGTGCGAACAGTTCAGTGAGTAAAATTGAGTGAAGTTATCCCTTGCTTCAAGAGCCTGATGGTTGAAGGGTATTAATTGTTCCTGAACCTGCTGGTGTGGGTCGAGGTTCCTGTACCTTCTTCCTGTTGTCAACAGCAAGAAGAGAGCATGGCCTGGATGGTGGGGGTTCTTGGTGATGGATGCTACTTTCCTGTGACAGCTCTCTGTACAGATGTGCTCAATGGTGGGGAGGATTTTTACCTGTGATGGACTAACCACTAATTTTTGTAGGCTTTTCCATTCAAGAACATTGGTGTTTCCATACCAGGCAGTGATACAGCCTGCCAATATACTCTCCATCACACATCTATAGAAGTTTGTCAAAGTTTTAGATGATATGCCGAATCTTTGCAAACTTCTAAGAAAGTAGCACTGCTGGTGTGCTTCCTTCGTAATGGCGCTTAAGTGCTGGACCCAGGACAGATCCACTGATACGCTAACACCGAGGAATTTAAAATTGCTGACCCTCTCCACTACGGATCCCCAGATATAGACTGGCTCAAGGACATTTGAAATTATTTTTGTTTCCTTGTCCTCAAGTTAATAATCGGTTCCTTGGTCTTGTTGACATTGAGTGAGAGGTGGTGGTGGTGGCACTGCTCAGCCAGATTTTCAATCTCCCTCCTAAATGCTGATTCGTCACCACCTTGGATTCAGCCAACGACAGTGGCAAAGGCAGCAAACTTAAATATGGCACTGGAGCTGTACTTAGCCTCGCAGTCATACGTATAAAAGCAAGCACAGCTACTTTAGTGAATGGCACACTGATAGACCACAATATTCCCAACCACCGAACTCATAAATTGTGCCATAGCACCTCCTGCTCGTGGACGGAAGTCTCCCAATATGAACAGAACGGCAGTGCATTTTTATGTACAATCATATAAAACATTTTCCCACAAGATATATTGTCACTTCTCCCAAGTTACAGCAGTCCTTTCTAATAGTCACATCTAATCATCCACCTGGTAGACAATGCCTTACAGACACAATTCCCCATCTTTCAAACCTGAGATCTTGCTCTCTGCTATATAATTCAAACCTGTCATTATAGATGCAAATTCATTCTGTCCCAGTACATTACCACCATAAGTGTTTCTGGAGAGCAGATGCAAAAATAATTTCAAATCTCCAAATAATGTGATCTTGCAGCCCTTAAATCCCCATATCGAACAATGTGACTCTACAGAGTCCATAAAAGGACTCAAAGAACTTGGTTAAAACAACTGAGTTATTCCCATTACCTTCGCACTAGGCTCTTCAATGCTCTCCTTGACGGGAATAGGAACACGTTCCAACAATTTCTGCAGTTCAAGTTTCTCTTCCTGAGGGGCACAGATAAGAGGGAACTCATCATTGTTCATGAAAAGATGTGGAATATAATTGGCACATAACTGTGTTTTACTTGTTGTTAGGCTTTGATATAATGCCAAAGTATTGTGATTAACTCACTACAACCCAAAACTGAAGATAAAAAACAGAAAATGGTGGAAGGAGAAACTGAGTTAACATTTAGGACTGAAGACCTTTTATTTCGCTTCTCCGGTTTTTCATAGCAATTGGACTGATTTGCAACGTGCTTCTGCACATGATAATACAGGGCCACACATCTGCAGGCTCTGCTGTCACTTGAAAGTGTTGAGGGCAAAGGTGAGTTTGAAAAGAAACCAATTGTAAGAATGGGTTAGAACATAAACAAGCCTGTGAGCCAACACACACTTCTTCAAGCCACTGAAATGAATGTATAGACTGATAGTTAGCGTCAATTTACTTTCAAACCTCATCCCGCAAATGTCTAATCCCCATGCAGATCAAACATCTACCTCAACCCTGAATATACTCACATGTACCTTTACATAGAAAACAGAAGCAGGCCACTGGTCCTTTAAGGTGCTCCAACATTTAGCATAATCATGGCTAGTCATCCAAAATCATTATTCTGTTCAAGATTTCTCTCCATATTTTATTTATCTAGCCCTAAGAACAATATCTAATTCCATCCTGAATCTATTAAAGTGACTTCAACAGATTTCTGTGATAGAGTGACACAGCTTCACCACTCTATAAGCAAAGGGATTTCTCCTCATCTCAGTCTTCAACGCCTACTCTCATCTAGTACTGGGCTCACTGGTCATCAAGAATAGCCTTCTTGAATGTAATCTGTCCAGTCCCATTAAAATCTTGAGGGATTCCATAAGACCCCTTTTATCGGTCTGAAATGTAGTGAACATATGGCCAAATTCCCTAATCTTTCTTGTCCTGACATCTTCACTGAACTCCCTCCATAACAAGGACATCCTTCCTCACATAGACTAAAACTGCACACAACACACCAAGTGTATTCTCACCAGGGTTCTATACACATTGTAGCAAGACATCCCTAGATCTAACCACAAATCCTCTCACTATAAAGGTTAGAAAACCATTTGTTTTCTTAATCACCCGTTACACCTGCATGTTCACCTCCAACAACTGGTGCATCTCCTCCTTTCTCAATCTATTACCATCCAGATCTTTCCCCTATTGTCACCAAGCACATTTCTCCACATTATACTATCCCTGCCATGCATCTACCTTCTTCCTCAACTATTCAATTCAACCTAGAGCTTCTTTGCATTCCTTTTAAGCTCACTCTCATCCCATTTTTTCTGTCTACTACAAACTTGGAGACATTATCTTTAAATTCCTCATTTAAATTATTTTTGTTTCAACATATCATGACTAGCTGGAGTCCCAGTACCAATCCCTGTGGTGCCGCTCCAGTCCCCGGTCACTGTTTGCCACTCGGAGAACATTTATTCCTACACCTTGCTTCCTGCTGACAAACCAGTTCTCTAGCCACATCACTACCTCACCAAGTCCCATGTACTTACATTTTGATGCTAATATCTTAGGTGGGACCTTACTGCAAATCCAAAGATGCCAAATCCCCCTATTCTTCCTAATCTATTTATATCCTCAAAACATCCCAGTAGGTTTGTCAAGCAAGACTTCCTTTTTAAAAAGCCACATTAACAACGTTTGATCCTGTTACTCTTCACGGAGTGCTCTGCCATTACTATTTCCTCGATACCTTTACATTCTCTGTTAGCTTATATTTTCTCCGTTGCTCTATTTTCTCCTTCCTAATCAACCTCTGAATCCTCTCTCACTGAACTCTAAACTGCACCCAAATCTTGGGTTTTCTACTTTCACTGATCTTTATATTTATCCTCCTTCATTCTAATTCTGTCACCAATTTATTTTAAAATCCACCGTTGAACCAGCCTTGCTGTTTTATTTTTGTGCCAGACAGGAACAAACGTTTCATCTCTGCTCTCTATAAAAGGCTGTCATCACCTCCACTGTCAATTCTTTAAATAACATTGTCAAATCTACCTGAGCCAACCTACACCTTGTACCTTCAGTTTCTACTATTTACTTTCAGGATTTTATTCTCTCACTCTATATCTTAATGAAGAATTCTAACATGTTATGGTCACATTTTCCCCCCACGGGACCTGGCACAGCAGGACAGTTCATTAATGTTTTCTCATTACATTGTATCAGTTACAATGGCAATACATTGAGCTGCTATCTATTTGGCTCCACAACACCACAGATCAAAAGAGTTATCTCATTCATCCTTGACATTATTATTGGCAATCAGGGTTGCTCAATCTAAATGCTGAATAAAGTTAATAATTATAATTGCACCCCTATCAATGGGTCTCTCATTTCCAGTTTAATACCATTTTCCTACGTCACCACTATTGTTTGGTGGTCTTATAATACAACTGCCAATAACACTTCCTGTCCATTAGTGTTCCTTTGCTGTGATCATGATGATTTCTTATCAGTTTCTTGGAGTTAATATCCTTCCTCATTATTGCACATTTTCTTCTCCTACTAAGCACACTATACCAACCTTTCCCTCCTTTTGCTCAACATTCCTAAATATTGAGTCTCCTGAATGTTCTGTTTCTATCCCTTCCCCTCACCAACCACAGTAAGATTATGCCTCTAAAAACCATAATTATGGCATATCCATTTATTCCTATCTGCACAATTAATTCACATTATTGTGCTTTTAGACAAAATCCTTCAGACCTGCCCCTTTAACAATCTGAGCACTATGATCCTGGTTGCCTTGTATCCAGGGACTCTTTATCCTCCCCTCAGTTTCCTGTTATTTTTTATTTCAATCCTCGTCTCCTTCTTCTCAATCCCCCCAACTCAGGTTCCCCTCCCTTATTAGTCTAGTTTAAATCCTTCTCAGCAGCTAATAAGAATATTGGCTCCAGTCCTGTCCATGTGTAACCCATCCTACTTGTACATATTCCACTTTTCTGTAGAACCAGTCCCAGTGTTAGCCATGCTTTCATTTGATCCAATACCCTGTTACTATACTTATTATCACTAGCACTGAGGTCCTGGCTTCTAATATACCCTTTAGATTTAGTCTTTAAATTCGTGTTGCTAGGCCTTGTGCTTTTTCTACCCACGATGTTACCAACATGCACCATGTCTTCTGGCTATTCACTTTCCCCCTTCATATTAGTCTTTAGGACATTTGACATCCATTGCCTCCAAAATATTCTTCAGCCACTCTGAGAAGCATTGCAATCTAAGCTGTGCTACAGTACTTTTATTTCTATATAGAATTACAGATACTTTAGTTAAACATTAAGACCTTCCGGGGGGTCATAGGAATCTGATGGAGAATGGTTCACTGCTAACTTCTTACAGGAAGAGTAAGCCCTTTGAGGCCCAGCGCGCCCGCTAGATTCACTTACCTCTCGCACAGTGATGTTCTTGAACTCTGATGACAGTGAAAAGACTCTGAACAACTCAATCTCACTGAGGGTGGGTTTCAGAAGCTGATTGTAGGTGGCCATACTTTCATGTGTGATATAATAGTGACTTGCAATGCGGCCCAGATCAGTGACCTGCCCGAGACATTTCACAATTAAAGGGGTAAAGTGTCTGTTTCATAAAATCTCCAGTGTAAATAATGCAATGTATTAATTTGCAATCAATAACTTTGAATTTATTTCAATTCAGATTAAATTTAGGTTATTTAAAAGACAAAACTAAAAATAAACATTAAAAGTATGCGTTAACTCAGATTTCTGAATTTTCTTTAAGTCATGTTGTGTGCAATTTCCCAACCTGATGATAGATCAGTTAAGACTGCCAGATATTAAAGCTTTGACCTTACCTGAAAGTTTCCACCTTTTTTATCATACTTTACAAGGTTGTTTTTGTCAAGGATGAGGGCGGCAGTGTGAATGAGATCTAGTCTACGCTGTTCCAGCAGGGGATCGTTCTTCAACTCATCATGCGATATCCCATATAGATTGGGAGTTCTCAACATCCGGATATAAAGGTATGTGTACCCCAACCAATTAACGGCATCCTGCAAGGTCAAAGGTTAAAATTTAGATTCTGTTGATGGCCTCGAGTTGATTTCTCATCTCTGTAACCACGTTAAGCTGTGCAAGTGCGTGGCCGTGCAGTAACTGAAATGCTCCCATTGTTGTCTTTGATGTGATGTTAATGTTAATATAACTTTGAAATACCCTGTAATTAATGTTTTTATGAATATAACCCACAAATTTTCTAAATAATAAACGTACCATAACCTTTACTTCGAAACGTTTTAGAATTTCAATGTATTTACATTCAGTGTTTCAAATTACAACACTGTTACAAATTATAACAACAAACACAATAGAAATCGGTAACTCGTTAATAAATCATTAGCCTGCTGAATGCAGGCTCTGTCTAGTCAAAAGTTTACTTCTGCCATTTGCCTGTCAGTTGCTTTGACTGTCTGACATCGTTTGCTTTTGTTGGAGTTGTGGTTTGTGTTTGTCTGATGTGAAAAATTCTATATTTTAACTTTTTTGGTAAGTAATCTTTCAAAAAATCATAATCTAATAAGTATTTTTAAATAAAAAATTGTTAGAAGGTAAAAATTAGTTTCTATTAAATTGCTTACCTGACTTATTTTATTAAAATTATGAATTTTTCAATTTACCTTGATAAATTTTTCAAATGATAATTTTTAGTATTCTCAAATAATAAGTATTATTGTTATCCTAAGGATGTCAAAAAGCAGAAGAGTTAAATGCTTTGAAGAACAAAGCTTGTTCAAAATTTAAGGTAGAATGGCTTTTGCACATCGAGTAGTAGATAACATCTTCGTATCAAAAAATTGGCCATATTTTTTCATATCAAGACACTGGTGATGTTGTGTGCATCATTTATGTGGAAGTGAAAGACTGCTTAAAACGGCATGTTAACCAAAGAATTTATATACATACTGTTACCAAATTATTCAACCAGAAGAAATGTAGAATTTTGCATGTTAACTGAAATTCCAAAAGAGCATGAAGCAAGAGTGAAACAAGATTCACAGAAGTCGTCCGACTCAGATCCGGTCAAAGTTGTAATTGATAACATTATCTTAGCAATTAAAATCAATGGTACTATGCATTCTGTACAAGAAATACACACACGTAGCCAGGTATGTAAATATACCTGAGAGTTGGTGTGGCAAGAACTATGTGTTCGAATTTGTTGAGTGCATCAGATTTGTTGAGATCATGGAATAATTGCAGAATTCTGCTTTCCACACATGAATTGCTGATGAAAATGTAAATTCTGTATTTTAAGTTTCGACTGGAAAATGAAGCTTTCAATAAGACTGTGTTTGTGGGTATTTTTAACCGAACTGCACGTGTAGCAGTATCACTATTGTTGAAGCGATTTTAAAAAAAATCAACAACAATCTTGATATTCAAAAGGTGGTGATGTTTACATCAAACAGGGTCAATGTTATGCTTGAGAAGAATAACTTTGACAAGAAATAAAACATCCGTCTGAGCAACGTTGTGCTGCACACAGAGAAAACCAGGGATTAGATGACTCATGGAAAAAAGTATCAATTATGCAGGATATAAAAACACCGTTACAGTGTATACAATGTTCAGCAGGCCATCAGTGAAATATGAAAAGCTAGGAGAATTAGCTAATGTCACAGAATGTGATGGTGTGTCATTTAGACTACTAAACAATGTAAGATGGCTGTCAAGACATTTTGCCATTACTACTTAATGAGGAATTATGAAGTTTTGATCCGGTATTGCAAAGAGCAAGTTAATGAATGTAACGATCCAATCAGCAACTACTGCCTGAAGATTTGGACCAATCCAGAATAAAGAGTAGCATTAACTCTCCTTAACGATGTTTTAGAAGATCTGGCATCTCTTTGTAAATTCCTTCAGAAAAGCTGTTCGAATACACTTGAAGCACTGCAGTTTGCAAAAGCAAAAATTAACAAGTTATGGTCACAGTATCATGCAATACCATTTATTGGAGTGACAAAATGAAAGGTCTGCTTGCACTTTGTTCTGACAATGATACTGCACCTATTAATAGATTCATTCAATGTGTGTGTAATGACTTGGATAATAGATTCCTTGATGATGCAATAAAAGTGGCAGCTTTTTGACTCTGGTGCTATTGCAAATGCAACCAATTTTGAATTTGGAAAGAGAAAATTGTATGACTGACAAAAAAACTCAGCTACTATTACGAACTATGATGAAAATATTGCTACAAAAAAAATCGCAATACTGTAATTTAAAACTTGATGTTTCTGAGAAAACCAAGACTAGTTCAATTAAGATATTTGCTGATAAGCTGGACTACAGTACGTGCTTAGAAACAAAGAATTTGAAGAACTATCAATTTTTGTTGGAAGTTGTTGGAACATTTTAAGCTTCTAGCACTGACTGTGAATATGGAATCCGCCTTATGAACACAATCAAATGCAAATCCAGAAACAGACTAGAAGTGGAACACTTGTATGATTTAATGCAGATTAAGATGTATCTTTCATCTGGATGTGAAATTAATCTGGACAGTGATTACAGAAAACAAATTTGTAATAAAGACAGAAAAAGATTAGAAAAAGTTTACGAAAATGGGAAAGATTTCTTCGTTGTACCCTTTCATAATACCCTTCCAATTAATAAGAAAAATCAAAAGAATGTGAGTTTTCAATTTTCATTCTAAATATTCACAGTATGTATGTTACAAAAAAAAATTTAAGTACTGTGCAGTTTTCAGGCTGTGTAAAAATTTCCTGCTCAGAGCTGCAAATAAAAATTAGAGGGAACGGTGTCCATAACCCTGGCAGGTGGAGCTTTGCACTTCTGGTCTGAACAACACGTTGGCTTCTTACCTTGGCAGTCTGAACGTTTCCAAGAACAATCTCTGCATTGAGCATGTCGGGGAGTTTGGTGATCATCTGGCTCTCGATCGGCAGCTGCTGGTTGAGAAGGGACAGGTAATACTGCAACTCGCCGTGCGACGTGATCAGGATACCTTCACCCTTCGTGTCATACTGTGGTCGTCCTGCACGGCCTAACATCTGAAAATAAATTAATATCGCAGGGAATAAATCAGAACCAACATCTCTGTGGAAGCACAACATACAGCCTTTGACTCTCAGACCCCTTGGATGCTGAAATTAAAACAAAAATCTCTCCCAGTGTCACATCATGGCTGCAGGGCAATTCTTGGCAATCCACCCGTGGCTTTCTAGCTTAACCCTGACATCTTTGTTTAGCAGAGAACTAAGGACGCCATTATTTACTTCAAAGAACTCCTTTAGGAAACTTTCACCAACACAAATGAAATTTGGCACTCCTGGGCAAACCTGCCCCCACCATCACCCCATCATGTGGTTCCTCCCATTTTCTGGCAAACTTAATATGTTAGCAGGAACCCACAGTGATAAATCAGCTGATGTTTTAACTGCGCATTCTGATTTCAAATTTATCTTCACTAAACGTCTGTATGGGGCGTTTACAACAGAATTAACAGGACAACCAAAAGAACTCCCTGTGTGATTCCCTACCAGTCCCATTAATACAGTGCTTCTTGTTTTTCGCTCTTTAAGGCTCCTAGTATGGTCAAAAGGGGATTGGCTTTACATATTCAAACTTTCAAAAGGCACTTGACAAAGACATGATCAGTAAGAAATGATAGGTTATTTTACCTGAAGTACATCCAGTGCACCCAGTTCAGTCCAGCGGCCCTTCTCTGGGCTGTACACCTGTGTGCCTTTAATAATAACAGTGTGAGCAGGCAGATTCACACCCCAAGCCAGAGTTGCTGTGGACACCAGCACCTAAAACAAGCAAAGACCACAATTAATCCACTGGGGAAAATGAGCTGTAAATACTGATGGGAGATGACCGTTGCCCCCTCACTCCCAAACGCCTGTGTTTAATGAAACTACAAACCATTTATTAGAATCCATTAAGCACAAATACAGAGAGTGACAGAAAAAGCATCAAGAAATGCTTGTGGCTCCAATCATTGAGCCACTTACTTACAGTACAGTAGCACATAAACTTTATATAATGTGAATAAAACTGGAAACTAGCCAAGGAAGAACTCATTACCTGAATGTGCCTGTCAGCAAACAGATCTTCTACCAGTGTTCGATCCACTCTCGTCATCCCAGCATGGTGAATAGCAAAACTGTAGGGGAGTAGGTCCTTCAACTCCAGATTCTGAAAAGAGAGGCGGTTATGGATTTATAGACCCACAAACAGAAACAACCCCTTTGGCTCATCATGTCCAAGACAACCCCTTTGCCCATTACACTATAGTACTATTTGCTCACATTAGGTCTGATAAATAAAACAAGCTGAAACAGGAGGAAATGCGCACTGGGTTTCAGTATTTAAATTGGAAGGCCCCAGAAGTTTTCAACCTTCCTGAATTTTTTAAGCCAAAGCATTTCTCCTATTTTCTGTAATTTGACAGATGAGGCATGTTACAGCTAGGAAGAGTGAACAAGCACTGCCAATCGTTTCTCAGGGATTACTGGTTCTGCTGAAGCTGGAGAAATGAGCATTCCTGATTCACCACTGTATTTCATTACTTTCAGATAATGTGGTACTGTCATGTATAATATTGTGACAACCCAGTGCTGCAGTCAACGAGACACAAGTACAGAAGTCGTTCCAGAAAGGCCAATAAAGAACTTACCTTGCACTGTTCTGCCTCTGTGCGCAGCACCTCTGTGGAAGCTGAGCCCTCTCGCAGGAACAAACCCAGTGTATCTTTCTCCAGGCACATATCTCGGATTGCTCGTGCTGTCTTTCCAGTTTCCTTGCGAGAATGAACAAACACCAACACCTAAAAAAAAATCAATCTTCTTACAAGTGTTCATCAAGAACCAGAAAGATGAAAGATGGAACTTGAGTAAAGGTTACTTAGAGGTGAAACTATCTCAGATGGTCCTGCAGAGCTGATGTAAGGATGGCAGGAATGGGGCTAAGCTGGCTAAGAAAAGGAAGAAAGGCAAGCCCTGCAAGGAGGACAAAAAGAGTTGGAGAGATAAAGTATATAAGGGCTTTATCCATAGAATAGAACACTCTCCAGAAAGACAGAAAGCCCCTTACACTTCACATCACTGACAGGATTGATAATCTACTGCCTAACCGGTTGAATAGTTCCAGCATTTTCTTTTTTTATTTCAGAATTCTGGCAACTGCAGTTTTTTTAAAATTTTAAGGTGGATTATTAATTTGCACGAACTCTGTTTCCCCCAATCCCAATGGTTGCACAGTTCACTGGATTGATGCTAGGGTGTAGACAAAAGGGACCACAATTACTGGAATCTGGAGCACAAACAAGCAGAATCATTTGAGTACTCTGTCGCTGCTGGCATCAATTTGTTAATTGGGTAAAAGGAAGTACACATTGATTGTCTGATTGCTTAAATTCAAGACAATCCAATTACTATACACATCACGTGATATTCTGTAGCTTATTTTAGAGAAGAAATAACATTGCTCTGGTTCAGCATAATGTAGTTTTTCATTATAATGGGACGGGGTTTGGCATGGTTGACAATGACATCACAACATTCATTAAGCTGGCCCTGTAGTCTCCTAAATTTTACCCAATGGTGGCATATGGTCACAGCATTCTTGCAGATTTAAGAACAGGTCTTGAATGAGAAGCAACTTGCTCACATGTGCCGAAATAAGAGGAACAAAATGATGGCAATCAGCCCGATTGTTGGATTTTCCAAACCAATGATTGAGCATTCCGATCAACCTGTGTTCAGGAATAAGATCCAAACTGGCAGCGAACATTTATTCCTGAATGCTGCAGGTTTGCATTTCGCTGTTCTAGTGCCTATACTCCAATCCAGAAGGTGAGAGGCATTAGTGCTTCCAAATAAATTCACTGACCTGATTCTTCCCAGCATGCTCCATCACCTTCTCATACACAATCTCATTCATAATCTGGAAACGCTTGATGGCTTTCTTCTCTGTGATTCCAACGTATGTCTGCTCCAAAGGAACAGGACGAAAACTGAAGGGAAAGACACAGGATCAGATAAGTACTTCACACTGAATAGCACACTACTTAAATTTCAGCCTTCTAACTTGTCTTTATCTTTGTTAGAACTTGGCTCTGCATTACTATTCAGACACAATCCCACCTTCTTCCAAACAATTCACGTACGAAGGTTACCTGAACAATGTCTAGCAAAATGGTCCATGCGCTGAGTAGTGATACAATACTCAGTTACAATATGTAACTGCATTGCTAAATTAGCGGCATGATGTCATGTACACACAAGGTCCCAAAATGTGTTACCTGTTATCGAAGTAAAAAAGGCCCTTAGCTGGATCAACTCTCAGCAGCGTAGCAACATCTTCATAGTTGGGCAGTGTGGCACTCAATCCAACTAACCGTACATCTTCCTGAGTCATCTCAATGTTTCTGATTGTCCGGGCAACCAAAGCCTCCAGTACTGGACCACGATCGTCA
This sequence comes from Hemitrygon akajei, assembly GCF_048418815.1. NCBI lineage: Eukaryota > Metazoa > Chordata > Chondrichthyes > Myliobatiformes > Dasyatidae > Hemitrygon > Hemitrygon akajei. Next base: position 188,946,284 of record NC_133124.1, on the reverse strand, counting down.
TGCAGAAGATGAATCTCATCCTGAGACAATGGAAGTCAAAGAATAAACAGTTTAGGGCAAGTCTAGAAAGCAAAATAAGTGCTGTCATTAGCAGGCGATTATTCCTCTGCTCAGAACTTCAGCATCCAGTCTCAATACGCGCTTCCATCAAAAGGAAAACTCTCTTAGCTCTAACTCCGTGGCTTTACTTTGGAGGACAGAAATAATATTTTTTGTTCAGTATCTTATGAACTCTGATGCATTGTTTAAACTGGTACTGAATTAGGGACGTCAATCAGAAAACTCACACTGGCACCAACAGGAATAAGCAAAATTGAAGCCAGTGTTTTCTTTCGCACTTACGATGATCATGAGTCGCACTATTTGAGTGTAGGTACGCTCTCCTCCTTTACGAGTGATGATATCCCATTTCTCCGGGGTGCACACTATCACCTGGGTTGCATTGATCTCCTCTTTACATAATTGATGGTCTCCCGTCAGCTCTGCAACACTGATCCCGTAACTCACTAAACGCTGCCAATGAAAAGAGAATCAATGCTACTTTATGAGCCCATGTAAGTTCACTAATTATGGTTAACAGTAGCCCTTTCACACAGGACAATTCAGGTAGCTCCACGCTTGGCCACACTGAATGTTCAGAGTAAAAACACTGTGATCCAAGTAAATCTACAACTGGTGGTGCATTTAGGGTGGGAAAGGATGTGAAAAAAGAAATGAGACTGTAAAAGGAAGAGAGATAAAAACAGAAAAAAAGATTAAGATAAAAAGATTGTATGTTGCTGCTATGCATTTAGTTCCTGAAGATTGCTGTGTTAACAAGCTTACCTTACTGAAACTGCCCACCATCTCCTGAACCAAAGATCTCATTGGTGCCACATAAATAATCTTGAAGTCATCCACATTTATGGTCCCATCCAGGTTGATATGCTTTCCAATCTCACGTAACATGCACATTAGAGCTACATTTGTTTTACCAGCTCCCTGAGAAGTAAAATAATTTAAATAATGATACCTATTACAATCACTGCAGAGTAGAGTGAACAGATTAATGGCATCCAGTAGTGAATACTCACAGTGGGAGCACACAACAGAAGATTTTCATCTGTTTCCATGGCTGCCTTACATAATTTACTCTGAATTCGATTTAGTGTCTTAAAGCCTTCAAATGCAGCTTGTGTATACTTGGGCATCTTCTCAATGGATATCAGTTGCTACAGGATATGAAGCAGTAATTCAGAATCAGTTATTTACACAAAGGGATATCAATGTCACAGCCACATAATTTTTCCATTATTCCTGCTTTACAGAATCAGAATATATTAATACACCTGTGTATTACACAGGGGTGCTACTCTGTCAGCTCAAATACAAGAAACTGGATGCTGTAAATGTGAACCAGAGAGAAAGTGCTGGTCTTCATTAATCTGGCAAACATCATCAATGAAGAGGGAAGAGTTAACTTTGTTAGTGGAGACTTGTGTTAACAAAGAGTTAAATTCTCTCCTCTCTGTAAAGATGCTGCCCGACCTACCAGGTGTTTACAGTATTACTTCATTACTTTTCAGAACAAGGTACAATTGGTTAATCTCGTTCAATAAAGACGCAGCAAGTTGTGGGCACACATCAAGAAATGGTCCATGCTTTCACTGGGGCAGGTTTAATAGAACTGATGGTTAAGTTCGCTGCCAGTATGATAGCTTTCTTGAGATGTACCACGCAGCTTATCCTTGAATGAATAAATCAAAATCTGACAGGGAAAAGACAGATGAATATACTGACAGGCCTGCTGTGTACTTCATCGATTACACATGATCAGTAATGATCAAAGCACACTAATTGCTGATTGCTTAACAGTCAGTCAACCATGAAATCGGGTAGCTTATTACCAAATAAGTTGATATACAGATAAAACAAAAACGATAGAAGGATCTCATGCTGATCCCTCACCTCATCTGAACTGAAGGGTTTAGGCTTAAGAGCTGGTACGTGAACTTCCTCATATCCCTTGCGCTGCTTGCGGAACGAGCCATCTGGTAGCTGACATCGCTTGTTTGCCATGAGGTGACTTCCCTGTGTAAAGGCCAGGTCTTCTAAATCCAAAACTTGTCTGGGGGCCAGAATCTAAAAGATCAGATCAGTTAATAGCAGAAAGCAGAAATATTGAACAAATAAATACTTACCGTCGTGGAGCTTGAGGATGAATCATTTCCCTTCATGCATGGCAAAAATAATACAAAATGGCTGTGCTGCATATTTAGGAGTCTCAAACTCAATCCATAGCACATCTGTATGCATCAACTTCAGCAACTGGCAGCTCACCAACTATAATTTTCACCCTCACATCTTTATGCAACAATGTGGTAGCGAAAGGCCAATAATTCAATCAGCATCAAAAATGAATCCACAGCATGCGTAAACAGTCTTAGAGGACATTGGTCTTTGACTGAGTAAAGAATCTACTTCTCTCTACTTTAAACCGAAGCTTAGATAACTGCAGCCTCTGAGACCTTTATTATTTTGGCCATGCATGTTGACGTTGCCACTCCTCCCGTCCTCTACGGTTTTTCCAGACAGGCCTGGAACATCTGTATTAATTTTCCATGTTTAAGGTCCTTTTATTTAACCTTATGCTTGAACTCTTCACCAGATTAAACAACTTGGCTATCGGTTCCTTTGGTAATTTTATGCACTGAAACTAAATCCTCTAAGGATAACTGCCTCCAACTTCTGTTTAGCTTCTAAACTTAAGAAATCCTTTGATTGTTTAGCTGTTGTTTACAAAACTTCCACATGGTAAATTTGCAAGTACTAGCTTCACCACAGAATAACAATCAACAGCAGAAATTCTGGTTAATTGTTTATTTTTTCTAACCACACTGGGATGGTACTATTTGTGTCTTTCGATTAGGGCAAGATACTAGAAATCCAGAATAACATATACAAAATACTGGAGGAACTTAGCATATCAGACAGCATCTATGGAAATGAATAAATAGCCAGGGTTTCAGGCCGAGACCCTTCACAGGGACGAGGTTCAAGATTAAGGCAAGACAAACAGATTTTAAATTAATTAGCAATCTTAATCATTTATCTTCATCTATTTTTTTCCTGACTGATCACAATTGTTGCATTAAGTTCACACCAGACTCACCTCCCCTTCTCTGTCGAGATCCATTGCTTCAAGGTCTGTATCCACACGAGACTGGCGAACTCGTTCTCTACGAGATCTTTCTTCCTATAACGGGACAGGTCACTTTGATGAACATCATTCAAAATTCTTTTAGTTTCCAGTTTGTAAAACGGATGGACCAGTACAATTTAGGACTTACCCGAATTATGTCCTCCTTTTCAGTTTCCTGAAGTTTATAGAGAATCTTGGAAAGTTCTGCATCTGCCTCCATCTTATTCTGGATCCTCTCCTTCTCTGCTTCACTCTGGGCACTAGCCAGTAGAGTGCAGTACAGAACTACGAGGACAAAACAGAGCCAGTGAAATGCACTTACTGTAAGTACTGCTACAGAAGTAACATATCGAAGACCAAGGGCTTGGAGACATGATTATTGCTCTATGAACCCACAGTTAATGCTACACAAATTGTCAGGACTATAAGCAACAACCCTACAATCTTCCTTACCTCACTGAAGGGAAGGTAAATCAGATTAAGACTGCATATTGGAATGAATTCAGCACCTCAGTCACAAGAAACAATGACATTCATCTGTCTAGCCAAAATTTCTACTTTCACTACTCCACATCATTGTGAGTAGAGACTGGTGGGCATGTGTTTTTCCCCTTTAAGAAAAAAGGGCATTTAAATATATAGATAGAGATATAAACTGGTTACATACCTATAATACTTGTATTCTATTATGACAAAGGAGGATGGCATTCAGCCCTATACTCTGAGAACCACCATAAATTTAATCCTATTCCTCCACTCACTATACCGGCAGTAAGTTACCTCCCAATTACAGTTGCAAGAAAAAGCTTGCAAACCTTTTGCATTTATCTGGTTTTCTGTATTATTTACTCATAAAATGTGGTCTGATCTTCATCTAAGTCACAATAGCAGAAGAACACAATCTGCCTAAACCAGGGTTTCTCAGAGAATTTTCTTCTTTTTAAACCTTTCTGTTGTGGATTTACTCGTGTTTCAGATCACTGCCTCATTGCATCATCCAACTTCTATGAGGCTTCAGGTGGTGCACCGCTACCCTGACATTCTCCTGTAACCTGTCTTGATACAATTTTGAATTCATTGTTCACTCACCAATTGCAAGCTGTCCAGGTCCCGAGGCAGAAAAGTAGCCCCAAACCACGATGCTCCTTTCACCGTGCTTCTCAGTTGGGATGAGGTTTTGGTGTGCAGTTATCCAAGCTTTGGTTTACTTCAGACATCAGTCAAAGACCAATGTTCTCTAAGACTGCTTACAAATGCTGTGGACTTTTTTTTAATATGCTGATTGATTTATTGGCCTCTCGCTACTACAATGTTGCATAAAGATGTGAGGGTGAAAATTATAGTTTGTGAACAGCCAATTGCTGAAGTTGTTGCACTACAGATGTGCTATGAAGTCGAGCCTTGGGTTGCCTATAGAGTTCAAGACTTATCCTAAGTATGCAGCACAGCCCTTTATTCCTCCAAACATATTGGTATGCATTTCTGCCAAAAAGTTCAACTTTTGCCTCATCTGTCCACAGGACATTGTCCCAGAAGTGTTGTGGAACATCATGTTTTGCAAACTTGAGAAGAGCAGCAATAATTTTGTCTTGGAGAGCAGTGGTTTCCTCCGTGGTGTCCTTCCATGAACAACATTCTCATGTGGTGTTTCTCTCAGTGGACACATGAACAAATACTTCAGTACATTCTAGATATCTGCAGGTCTTTTGCTGTTACCTTTAGGATCTTTTTCACGTCCTTCAGCACTGCACATTGTGCTCACTCTTGGTGTGACCTCTGCAGGATGCCCACTCCTAGGGAGAACAGCAGCAGTACTGAATTTCCTCTATTTGTAGACAGTTTCTCGTACCGTGGACTGATGAACACGGAGGTGTTTAGAAATGTTTTTATTGGGCAGGTCACCTCTACAACCCACACCTCTAATCTCATCTCATTGACTGGAACACCTGGCTCCAAATTGCTTTTGTAGAAGGCATTATCCCAGAGGGTCACGTACTTTTTTGAACACAGACTGTGATTGTTTAAATGGTTCACTCAGTATTGACAAGAAGTACAATTTTTTGTGTGTTGTTTAGACACATTGTGTTTGTCTATTATTGTGACTTCGATGAAGATCAGACCACATTTTTTTGAGCAATTAATGCAGAAAACCAGGCAATTGCAAAGGGTTCACAAACTTGTTCTTACAACTGTAACCTACATGATGGCATGTCCTTGGCATATGTGAGGAATCTGGAAACCCATACAGTCACAGGGGACTCCAGAAGACAGGGTCATAGATCAGGATTAAACCTAGATTGCTGGAACAATGAAGCAGCAGCATTAACTACTGCACCAGTGTCCTACCCTTACTCTCCAAAACATAACACTAACCATCAGAACCAAGCTCCAACAGGTCTTTCCACTCTCCTCTTTAGTTGCTCAGTCAACCTCATTGACTAGACAGTTTTCTATCTTTCATTGCCATTGTTTACTGCTGAAGAGCCACGTTAGATGAGCTAAGCTTTGATTCTCCAATCTCATAACCACAAGATACATGCAGCCAGCAAAGGGCACTCTCACCTCAATAGTTCAACATAAAGGTAATGGAGGTACGTGCAGTTCTAAGCATCAAACTTATTGCTGACTTTCTGTACACAAGTACAAGTAAAAGGTCTATTTTAGATTCTGCTACATGCACCTTAATACTTACTCATCATGCGGTGTTGACGCAAGACTTTGATAAAATCAAAAGTGTTAAATCCAAGAAGCAAGACAAGCTGATTCTCACACTCTCGATCATCTCCAGCTGTCTGAAACAAAAGCACAATACATCTATTATGGTACAGGAGGCCAGATTACCCACTGAGGCTATGAAAACAACATGAATTATATGGAAAGAACAGTTGTATAACTCCATTTGGAGTGTAAAATAAAGCACTTTATATAAAATTTAGCCAATGCTGCAAAAAGATAAAAGGAATTATAACTAAAGGAAAAGCTGCATTCAAAATACATTGTCCATTTCTGGGCACTCTACCATCAGATTGGAATTCACCTTAAGAATATCCAGCACTTCATCGGCCTTCTTTTGTGACATGATAGCATCATCATAGAAGCGACTGAGCTGTCTCTGGAGCCAGAAAGCATCGATGTCCCTGGGATGAAGGTCCTTCTTCTTTGCGCTGAGCACATCTCCGGCAGTACCCAGCTAAGAGAAGGAAAAGCAGCTCACTAAATGGTGGTACAATACACAAAGCACCATTAACCCCTGCCTCAAATTTTTAGTTTGGAACCTATAATTTTAGTTTGGAATGGTCATTCTCATAATGCCTTACTCAAATGAGGTGGATATTTTGTTTTATACCAACTCAGAGCCCAACTTTGTAAATGATACAGAATCTGGAAAAACATTTTCCAAAATGAAGCTAGCTTCCCTTTCAGCACCCCCCTCCACCTCCACCATTCAGGGCATTCATGGTTATACCACACCATTCATGCCAAGCCTTACGTTAGCAGAAAGAGTGCAGCTAATATCTGCTTCCTCGCCTTCTGTGTCCTCATCTGATGCTTCTTCCCGCACTTCACCAAATGCATCTTCGTCTCCCTCCTGAAAAAGAAGTTGAATAGGGATCAGAAAAATGGCCAAGTTAAACAAGTAATCATTTCAGGAATACATACAATTGCAGATTTCCACTTCATAGAATCTACTGGCATGACACTGCTGTACAATTTAATCAGAGGACAGCAATAGGCTTTTGGTCAACCAAGTCTATGTGGACTATCAATCACCTGTTTACACTTATCCAATATTATTTTCCACAGATTCCTATGAACTTTCCCCACTGAATTTTCACCGCACACCTACGCAACAGAGCAATTTATGGTGGTCATTTAACCTACCAGCACACAAGTCACTGGATCAAGGAAGAAACCAGACACTTGGAGGAAACCCCAGAGGTCAAAGGGAGAAATGTGCAATCTCCCTACGCAGGTCAAGATGGAATCTAGGGCACAAGAGCTGTGAGCAAGTGGCTCTACAATCTGACCCACTGTGCTGTGCCTAAAATACTACATGCATCAGCGAAGATTAGAGATTAACCTAAGATCAGAGATTACCAATTCCAACAGTAATAAACATGATACAGTCCTACCCACTACCCTTGTCTGCAAGTTGGCTCACCAACATCAATGTGCACTTTCAGACTGATGCTAAAAGCATAGGAAATAGCAAAACAAACCCATCTCTTCGTGCCATTGGACAAGATTATGCCTGTTCTTTCACCTCAGTGCTATTTTCCTCCACTGACGTGATATCTCTCAAGTACTTTAATAGCTACGTTTATCCAACTTTGTCTAGAGGATACTCTGCAATTGAGTCTTTACAGCACAAAGATTTAGTGCCCCTGGGTTAAGAAATTTCTTCTTATCTCAGTCCTGAATGGCCATTATTTTGAGTGTGATCCTCAGCTCTGGACAGCCCTGCCAAGGGAAACATCTCTGCAACCACCATCAAGCACCAAAAATAGCAGCTTGTTCAGCCAATTATTTCCTCATAGGATTAACTCCCACCCAAGGATTTAGCATGGTGAACCTCTGTTGTACTCAGTTACCTGTACATTATCAGATCATAACTGCACTTTTGGCGATGGTCTTTGCAGGGTGATTGGAGGGTGGTAATGTTATTCCTTTGTTTAAGAAAGGGAGTAGAGATAACCCTGGGAATTACAGACTAGCAAGTCGGTATGTTATTGGAGATTATTAGTGACAGGACGTACGAGCATTTGGAACAACATAGTATGATGAGGGATAATCAGCACGGCTTTGAGAGGGGCTTATCGTGTCTCATGAGCCGGACTCAATGCTCTGAGGAAGTTAACAAAGCATATTGATGAGGTAGATCAATGGATGTGATGCATATGGATTTTAGTAAGGAGTTTGATAAGGTTCCCCAAAGCAGATTCATTCAGAAAGTCAGGAGGCACGAGATCCATGAAGACTTGATAAAAGGTGTACAAGATTATAAGAGGAATAGAGACTTTATCCCAGGGTGGAAGTGGCTAATACTAGGAGGAAATTATAAGTAGGATGTCAGAGGCAAGCTGCTTACACAAGAGGTGGGTGGGTGCGTGGAATGATCTGCTAGGGCTGGCTGTACAGCAGATTCAGGAGACTCGTAGATAGGAATGTGGATGATAGAAAAATGAAGAGATATGTAGGAGGGAAAGGTAGAGTGATCTTAGAGTAGGTTAAAAGGTCAGTACAACATTGCAAGCCCGGGGCCTCTACTAAGCTCTAATATTCTATGTTCTATAATATTCTAAGTGTGGCCTCACTAGGACTGTTTGTAATTCCAGTAAGGTGTCTTTATTCTTGTACTCAAAGCATCCTGCAATGAAGTCCAACATAATTGTTGCCTTATTAATTTCCCATACATGCAGGTTAACTTTCAACAATTAGTGCACATGAACACGTAGGTCCCTGAACACCAACACCTTTCAATTTCTGGAAGGAGAAACTGCACATAGAGTTTAATCCAGAAAAATGTAAGGTGATACACTTTGGAAAATCAAACTTAAAGGAAAAGTGCAAGGTTAACAGCAAGATTCTTAGGAACAGAGGGATCCTGGGGTCCAAGTCCACAGATCCCTCAAAATTGCCATGCAAGTTGATAGGATGGTCAAGAAACCAATGGTGTGTTGGCCTTCACTAGTCATGGGATTGAGTTCAAGAGCCAGGAGGTTTATTTTGCAGCTCTGTAAAACTCTGGTTATTTCACACTTGGAATAAATTCTGGTCATCTCATTATAGGAAGGATCTGAAAGCATTAAAGGTACTGAGGAGATTTAGCAGGATGCCGCCTGGATTACAGAACATGTCTTATGAGGAAAGTTGAGTGAGGTAGGAGTTTTCTCGCTGGTGTGAAGGAGAATGAAAAGTGGTTTAATGGAGGTGTGTAAAATTATGAGAGGAATAGAGTGGACAGCTAGTACCTTTATCCCAAGGTGGCAATGGCCAACATCAGAGGACATTGTTTAAGGTTAGTAGAGGGAAGTTTAGTGGAGATGTCTGAGGTAATTTTTGTTACAGAGAGGCCAGTCTGACATTGTGGGCTTCGGGGCCCATATGGTGCGGTACTATTCTGCGTTCTCACTGTTCAAAATAAATACTGCCTTTGTACAGCAACACATGCAAAATGCTGGAGGAACTCAAGTTAGAAACTCAACTTTGTAGTCCTGCTGCATCCTACTCACAACTCACCATGACACACCACCAAGGACATACAAACAAAGATATCTGGGAAAAGGCCAGCAATATCCCACCCACCCTGCTCATGAACTATTTGTCCCGCTCCCATCAGGGAGGAGGCTATGTAGCATCCATGCCAGGACCATCAGACTCAAAAACAGTTACTATCCTCAAGCAGTAAGGCTGATCAATACCTCCACCCATTGACCCACCCCTCCACCACTACTTTATCAAACCCTGTTAGAATTACCTTATGTACAGATACTTCCGTACATACAATGTTTATAAGCTATCCTACATATTTACGTTTATTGTTTTTTCAAATTATTGTGTTCTTCACCTTATCTTTACATTTATCTCAGCTGAGGCAGCATGTTGTGTCCTTGAGCAAGGCACTTAACAACACATTGCTCTGCGACGACACCGGTGCCAAGCTGTATGGGTCCTAGTGCCCTTCCCTTGGGCAACATCGGTGGCGTGGAGAGGGGAGACTTGCAGCATGGGCAACTGCTGGTCTCCCATACAACTCTGCCTAGGGCTGTGCCCTGGAAACCTTCCAAGGCGCAAATCCATGGTCTCACAAGACTAAAGGATGCCTAATCAAAGATCCCACTCACTCCCTTTTCCCTTCTCAACTCCTCCATTGAGCAGAAGATCTAAAAGCTGGAAGCACTTACTACCAGGCTCAAGGACAGCTTTTACCTTAATACTGTAAGGCTAATTAATGGTTCCCTAGTACAGTTAGTTGGACTCTTGACTCACAGTATGCCTCATTATGATGTTATACTTGATTGTTTATCTGCACCACGCTTTCTCTGTAGCTGTTACATTTTATTCTTTATTCTGATTGTTATTGTTTTACCTTGTTCTACCTCAATCAATCTGATCTGTAGGAACTGTATGCAAGAATTGAATTGACTTTATTACTTACATCCTTCATATACATGAGGAGTAAAAATCTTTACGTTATGTCTCCATCTAAATGTGCACTGTGAAATTTATTGTAATTTATGATAAATAGTGTTTACAAAATAAAAACAGGACAGTCAATATAACATAGAAATACAGTTGAGTCAGCATGAATTATTCAGACTGATGGCCTGGTGGAGGAAGCTGTCCTGGATCCTGTTGGTCCTGGCTATTATGCTGCGGTACTGTTTCCCGGATGGTAAATAAACACCGTACGTTTGTGTCCTTGAGCAAGGCACTTAACAACACATTGATCTGCGACGACACCGGTGCCAAGCTGCTTGGGTCCTAGTGCCCTTCCCTTGGACAACATCGGTGGTGTGGAGAGGGGAAGGCTTGCAGCTTGGGCAACTGCCGGTCTCCCATACAACCCTGCCCAGGCCTGCGCCCTGGAAACCTTCCAAGGCGCAAATCCATGGTCTCATGAGACTAACTGATGCCTATCTTATTGTGTTTTTTTTTTGTGCCTCATCGAATCCACTTATTTTGTTCTCCTGTTCACTTGGGTACTAGAAATGACATTAAACAATCTTGAATTTTGAATACCAGCCTTATGCCTCATTTATAACCTCTAAGTATGTAATGGTGCAGATTAACTCTCGTTCACCATGCCCTTCTTCCCACTCCACCAATGGTTAAACTTCTAAACCCAAGTAACCAAGTGTAAAGGGTGAACAATAGGGTAAGGGTACTTTTCTCACCTCCTCATCAGACTCAAACTGCACATTAACTCCATACGTCTCATCGATATTGTCATCTGAAAGAGGAAAACACTTTGTTAATTAAAACATCTTGAAACCAAGAACAGGAAGTATGTCTCTATCCCATCTTGGGACTGATTTGTTTTAATAAATCCATTACGTAAATGAGCATAAGAATGACAGGTGGAGTTTAACACAGGTAAGTGTGAACTGATGCATTTTGGAAGGTTAAACCAGGCAGGATTTAGCTGGTGAGTATTATTGAATAGAGGGTCCTACAGTTACAGATATACAACTCTCTAAAAGTGGTGACACAAATAGGAAGGTGGTGAAAGAGGTCTGTGGCATCCAGTGGTGAAGGAGGTCTGGTGTTCAAGAGTCTGGTGTTGTTTGCAACTGTACAAGTTGTTGGTGAGTCAACAATTGAAGCATTGTGTGCAGGTCTGATCACCATACAATAAGGAGGATGTGATTATGCTAAAGGGAACTGAAAAAATTCACCAGGACATTGCCTGGACTGGAAAGCTTCAATGCAAAGGGAGGTTGGATAGCCTGGAATTGTTTTTCTAGAACAAAGGAGACTGAGGGGAGACCTTAGAGGTCTATAAAATCACGATGCGTAGATAGGCTTAGATATTTACAGTCTTATCCCCGTGATATGGGAGTCTAAACCTAGAGGGCACAGTATAAAAGAGGGAAAGATTACAGGAGATTTGAAAGACAGCTTTTTCCATGTCGAGGATATATGTTATGTGCTGCCAAAGGAAGATAAAATAACAATATTTAGAAGACATTTGATCATGGGTAGGCAATGCTTAGAAGGATATGGGTCAAATACAGGTAAATGGGACTAGTTTAGTTAAACACCTAAGTTCAGAAAGAATCTATGATTAGTTCTAAAAAATGCACTTTACTTCCCCAAAGAAAATATCCAGGAAAAACTGTAAAGCTTGAATATGTCAGAATGAGATATCGTATCTTTGACAGAAACCTAAACAAGCAGACTTCCATCCATCCGAGATATTTTAACAAAATGCAGAGGTGTTGAGGAGGAAATAAGTTGGAGAAGAGGAGCAAAAAATAGACGGTGATACATCTATCTCGAGAAATATTATAATGTGGATTTTGTATTACTCAATTATTCTTTTTTATTCATTCATTCACTCCTTTTCCCCCCACCTAAATGAGAATATATATATATATGGAAAATAGCATGGAAAACTAATGAAAATAGGCTTTACTAATCTGTTTTTCTCCTCATATAAATCAGGACATAGGAGAGGAGTTGCTATTCTTATCTCAAGCAAACTAAATTTTGAAAAAGTATTCGAAATAGGAGATAAGGGCAGATATATTCTGGTAAGGGAGACTTTAGACGAAAATTCAGTTACTCTATTGAATATATATGCACCCCTGGGAAGTGATATTAGTTTCTTTCAGAAAATTACTAATATTATGGTAATAGACACAGGAGGTCTCCTGATGTGTGGGGGAGACTTAAATTTACAATTACAACCAAACTTAGACTCTTCCAATAGAAAAACCTATGAAACAAAATCTTTGCATAAGAAAGTTAATACACTTTTTGAGGATGTTGGTTTAATTGATATATGGAGGGACCTTTTCCCTGACAGAAGGGATTACACTCATTATTCTGCTCCCCATTCTGTATATACTATTTCGTAACATTTAGAAAAGACAAAGCCAAAATAAACACCTGTGGAATTGGGATAATAGACGTAAGTTACCATGCACCTATATATTTATCTGTTGATTTTGACCTACAACCAAAGAATACTATTTGGAAACTAAATTCAGGTCTACTCAATGATCCCTACTTTAAGGAACAAATTAAAAAAGAAATTAGTCTTTAATTAGAATTCAATGATAATGGAGAGGTTTCACTTCCCATTCTATGGGATACTCTGAAGGCTGTTTTAAGAGGGAAAATTATAGCGATATCTTCATATAAGAAAAAAAATAAAGAATAAAACATTAGAGGAATTACAAAATAGGTTGAAGGAACTAGAAAAAAAAACACAAATTGAATTTGGCACAGGATACATTAGAGGAAATTTTTAAAATTAGGAATGAAGTTAATAGTTTGGCTACACAAGCAATCAGGAAAAATTTAATGTTTCTGAAACAGAGACATAATGAATGTGGATCTAAGTCTATGAAAATACTGGCGTGGAAACTGAAAAAAAAAATAGCAGAAAATACAATTCATAGAATGAGGGATCCAAGAACAAAAATGATTAAAAAAAAATAAGCTAAATGAAATTCAAGAAGCTTTTGAAGTGTTTTATAAAACTCTATATTCCAAAGTTCCAGGTGGAAGCACAACCCAAATTGACACCTTCCTGAATTCTCTAGAGTTACCCACTTTAAGCGAAGAACAAAATAGAACGATGACTGCTGACATAACTGAAGTTGAACTAAAAGCTGCAATAAGTAGGCTTAAATTAAGCAAGTCACCAGGATCAGATGGGTATACGGCAGAGTGGTACAAAGAATTTAAAAATGAGTTAATTCCTGTATTACTCCCCACATTGAACTGGGCTCTAAAAAGGCACAAATGCCACCCAGCTGGAAGGAAGTGATAATCTCAGCTATACTGAAAGAAGGGAAGGATAAAATGGAATGTGAGTCATTTAGACCAATATCATTTCTTAATGTAGATTATAGATTATTTAGCTCCGTCATGGCCAAACAATTAGAAGAGTTTCTACCCATACTGATACATAACGATCAGACCGGTTTTATACAACAACGCCAAACACAAGACAATATGCGAAGGACACTTCACATTATGGATCTCATACAAAAAAATAGAATCGAAGCAATAGTGATAAGCGTGGACACTGAAAAGGCATTTGATTCGGTTAATTGGAATTTTCTTTATAGAATTTTACATAGATTTGGTTTTCATGACACAATTATTAGAACTAGACAGGCACTATATGACAACCCTAATGCTAGGATTAAAATCAATGGATATTTATCAAACAGTTTTACCCTAGAAAGGGGCACGAGACAGGGTTGTGCATGGTCACCGCTACTCTTCGCACTATATCTGGAACCATTAGCTCAATACATCAGACAAAATGAAGATATCTGGGGAATTACTATTAAAGGGACAGAGCATAAATTAGCCTGTTACGCGGATGACATTTTGATCTATCCAGGGCAACCAACATACTCTTTACCATATAACAATTACAGCACGGAAACAGGCCATCTTGGCCCTTCTAGTCCGTGCCAACGCTTACACTCATCTAGTCCCACTGGCCCGCACTCAGCCCATAACCCTCCATTCCTTTCCTATCCATATACCTATCCAATTTTACTTTAACTGACAATACCAAACCTGCCTCTACCACTTCTACTGGAAGCTCATTCCACACAGCTACCACTCTGAGTAAAGAAATTCCCCCTCATGTTACCCTTAAACTTTTGCCCCTTAACTCTCAAATCATGTCCTCTTGTTTGAATCTCCCCTACTCTCAATGGAAAAAGCCTATCCACATAAACTCGATCTATCCCCCTCATTATTTTAAATACCTCTATCAAGTCCCCCCTCAACTTTCTACGCTCCAAAGACCAATTTACCTAATTGATGCAATCCTTTGAACAATATGGTCAATTATCAGGATATAAGCTCAACATAGATAAAACCCAATTACTTTCATATAACTATAGCCCACCAAGAGAAATTGAAAGTAGATATCCCTGGGCATGGCAAACAAAGTCTTTCAAATATTTGGGCATCATTATGCCAAAAGATTTGACAAAATTATCAGAATGTAATTATCAGCCTTTATATAAAAAAATTAAAATAACAAGATGGAACCTAATTCCTTTTTTTAGTCTCAGTTCAAGGATTGAATCTATTAAAATGAATATCAATACTTTCAGACCCTACCAATAGAGATTAATCAAAATCAATTCAATGAATGGAACAAAATGTTATCAAGATATATTTGGTAAGGTAAAAGCCTAGAGTTCATCTCAAAACTCTGCAATTAGCCAAGGAAAAGGGGGGGGGGGATGGGGCCTACCTTCTCTTAGAGATTATTATTTTGCAGCACAGTTGAAAGCTGTGATATGTTGGTCAACCCATTATATGACGCTCAATGGAAAATCATTGAGGGAGGATACTTCCCATCCCCATACAGGAAATTTTGGCTGACAACAACCTACAAAGGTACATAAATACTATTGATAACCCATGGGTGAAATGGACTCTTAAAATATGGAAAACTTATAAAAGAATATAAACTAGAAGGGGATATTACAATTCTTAAATGGTGTGCATATGACTCGGAATTTACACCAAATAAATTGGGTGCTAGATTTAAGGACTGGACAGCTAAAGGAATAACAGTTCTTTGCAATATAATGAAAGAAAGAACACTATTCAGTTTTGAAATGCTTAAAGTGCAACACTTATTAGAAAAACAAGACTTTTATCGGTATTTACAGATGCGACCAAGACAAGAACATGTTTGATAGAGTTATTTAGAAAAGCATATATTTCAGATAACTGTAGTAGAATCATTTCAAGCGTGTATAAGTGTTTATCAAATCTTAAAACACATTCAACTTCATACATTAAAACAAAATGGGAGAAGGAAGGAGGGAATAATTATATCTGAGGAAGAATGGGCAATAATATGGACGTATCTATGGAAGTGTACCAGTTCACAGAAGTGGAGGGAGTTCAGATGGAAAAACTTGGTAAGATATTTTATTACACCCTCTCAGAAATCCCATTATGATAGTAACCTCCCTGTTTACTGGAGAAATTGTGGAAATCAAAATGCAAACCATTATCATATTTTCTGGGAATGCCCCGTTATCAAAGAGTGGGATACACAATGCCCTACAAGACATCTTTAAATGTGAAATACCCTTAGAAAGTAAGACCATATATTTTGGGTATATACTTCAAGAATGGTTGAAAAGAGATAAATATTTAATGAATATACTGTTGGTGGCTGGTAAAAGGACTCTTACTAGGAAATGGTTATCACAGGAGAGTCCAACCTTAAACGCATGGATGGAAATTACAATGGACATTTACAAAATGGAGAACAGCACCTGTTAATCATAAGTTGGAACATTTGATTCTTACTGGGAAAAATGGTTTAACTACATAACACCTCCTAGGCCTGATTTTATTCTCACAAATCAATGAATATGTTGTAAAAAAAAGTTCACTCCCTACTTGTACATAGTTTTCTCCTTTTGCTTGTTCTTTCTTTCCTCTCTTTTCTTTAAGTGTGTACCTCAAATAAATATTATGTGGAGAATTGTGGCAAATATGTATATATGGCATATATGGTATATATGTACAATGTCTGAAATAAATCTTACAAAAATGTTTGCTTGATGATGAACTTCGATAAAAAATAAATTACAAAAAAAAAGTTGAAGAGGACAAAAATACCTTAACAAATCCACAATCCCCGTCATTGACTTACTTTTGTGATACAGTAATTTAGCATGTTCAGAATTCAGGTAGCATATCAGATTTACTAGATTATTGGATGTTATGACTATTCATAATCCAATTCATTTTGATTAACATTTTTTAATTGATTTTTTAATGCATTTTCTACAACACTACAAATAGAAAAACCCAAACCAAAATAAAAAATTAATGCAGTGCAAAATAAACATACAATAATAATATAATACAGAAAAGATAATTGAAAAAGCACCTAAATTGAAGTCATGTAAAGTTAGTATCCTCCCCAAGCCCCACAACAAAAAAAAAACTCCAGACCAACCACAACACAATATAGAGAATATAAATCAGGACATTCAAACCCCCAAAACTGTAAATACGCTTGAAAACAGAAGATAATAATGCCTACTACCAAAAAAAAAAGAGCTGAAAGTAACGGACTGGAAAAAAACCTTAATTAAGAGGAAAGTTATGAAAGTACTCAATAAAAGGTCCCCAGACCTTATGGAACTTTATATCCGAATTAAGAATTGAATAATGAATTTTTTCAAGGTCTAAACAGGACATAATATCGTTAAGCCATTGAGCATGCGTGGGCGGGGGAACATCTCTCCATCTAAGGAGGATTAGACGTCTAGCCAGGAGAGAAGCAAAAGATAATATTCGACACTTAGTCGAACTCAAACGTATATCTGTCTCACCCAAAAAACCAAACAGAGCAATTAAAGGGTTAGGTTCTAAGTGGTGATTCAGAATACAGGATAAAGTTACAAAAACATCCTTCCAAAATTTCTCCAAACTAGGACAGGACCAGTACATATGAATAAGAGAAGCCTCGCTCCTTCTGCATTTAATTTAGATTTGGACATATGGGCTCTATGAACAATCTTAAACTGTAAAAGGCAATGGCGAGCACAAAGAGAGGTTGAATTAACCGATTTGAGAATCGAGTCCCAAATCTCAACAGATAAAAGAGATATTTTTTATCAGATGCTCCCAAGCCATTCTAATTTTATCCGCAGGGGCACGCCATAAGAATGCTAATTTATGATTAACATTTAAAAGAATAAGATATTACACAATAGAATGATAAATGTTCCAGTGATCATAGCAAGTTTCAAGGGAGTGCAGAAAGCAGGGCCCCAGTGAGCAGGACAGGAGAACAAGAACTGGCATCCTAGAGAGCAGCAAACATTACATGGTTTGCCAGACTATTTTTTTAATAGTCAGGCTGCACATTAAAGTTTTATTGTGATAAGTTTCAACCACTTCCTTTTTAGCTGGTAATTGTTGATCCCACTTACCCATATTCTGAACCTCTTTGTCTCCTCCATAGTCACTAATTTTTTTTCCCAAGTTTACTAGCACATGGTAGCGAGTATCTTCCAATTGTCCCAGCAGCATTTCTATCTCCTTTCGCCGTTCCTTATCGCGCAGTTTATCATTTTTCAATACAGCCAAGACCTCATCTGCAGCTCCACAAAGAATATCACGGGGCTATAAAAGAAACAAAATTATCTTGCACACTTAAAGAAAATCTCATTATAAGTATGACTGCAACTGCACTTAGTGGAAAAATTATTAATTTTCTTTGCCCACCTCTCTCTACAGAAAGTCACTGATTATTTGTGTTTCAGATGTAACTGCAGAGAGAATAAACAGTGACAATGTACTCATCCTATCTGTATAATACTTTTAAGTGACATGGGGAATAAGACAGACAAGCTGAGAAACACAAAACTAACTGATAGTTCAAAGGCTAAACAATAGGAAAGGAAGCTAATCAACTCGGATTATATGTGAAAATTAAAATAATCTAAAGGAAAAGTAATGAAAATAAGTTAAACAGAAGTATTGAAATAATAACCTGCCAAAATGTGATCTAATGAAAAAAAAAGCCTAAGCACTATTTGATCAATATGCTTGTTGCAGATTGACTAGTTGAACTCTTCCAACACTTGTCTGTTTAGTTCAGATTCCAGCATCTGCAGTCTTAGTAGTTTTCTATTACTGGTGAATAATCTCATTGACCAAAATTAACTCTACAATGCTAAATCATACCTAATTATTTAGCTCATACAAAAAGATAGATAATTTTAGATAAGCAAGAACTTGTCTTACATAAAATATGTTACATATTGTGAGCCAATCACTGTCCTTAAAACAATAAAGGCATCCCTCTGTCTGATTTATCCAGGGAAATCAATCACTTAAAACTTCCAGTGCAACAAACACTTGCAATGGAAGTGTCTGCGTTTGTGTCTGTGGTTTCCGTGCATGAAGTTAATTTATGTTTATATCAAAGACCAATCTACACTAGTCTTTTTGGACAAAATGAAACCAGACCACTTAAAGTTGTATCTTATTAACTTACGATGCCTAAAATTATACATCTGAACAACCTGCAGTGAATTTTTTAAAAATTCCTACTTCCTTACAAACTCTCCAAATAACATTCCTATATGCTTGGATTTAATTTCTTAATTCTAAGCTATTTATCTGCATTGAACAATTCATCTTTATTTATCTTTAAAATGAAAATCAAATGAACTGCAGATGCTGAAAATATGAAATAAAAGCAAATCCTGGGCACACCCAAGGAGTTGGACAGCATCTGTGGAAAGGGAAACAAAATTAAAGTTTCAGATTGAGACATTTGTCAGAATTGGAAAAATGTTTTAAATTGAAGAGAGAATAGTGACAGGACATCTATGAATCAAAGCGAATTACCTGTAAGGGTAGGGTTGTTATGGTGATAGAATGAGAAATCATCCTGACGACAGTTTATTGGAGACAGCTACATAGTGAGAATATGAACAATGGAGTTTAAAAAGTTGAAAAGTACAAGACTGTAGAGTGTGTCCAGAGTCCAGGTGTGCTAATGGGGAGAGAAAATTTGAAGCAATTTCACAAAAGACTAATTCTGCTACAGACAGAGAAAGCAGGATGATGATGTGTGGTTTCTCAAGTTTCCCCTTTTCTGTTGTCTCCTGTAATGTTTTTTCCTAACAACACAAGAGGACAGTGACAGACATTTCAATATTGAAGTGTGACAAAGAAATAAAGTAACAGGCAACAGGAACTTTAGGGTCAACCCTGCAGACTCAGTGCAGGGGCTCAGCAAAGCGGTCACACAATCTGCTTTCTGCTTCTGCAAAGGAGACAACACTGTGACTACACTGACTGCATGATAATGCATAGGAAGCATAGTACAATGCCTATAAAAAGCGTTCACCACCCCCCCCCCCCACCCCCGGGAAGTTTTCACGTTTTATTGTTTTACAACATTGAATCACAGTGGATTTAATTCTTTCTGATCAACAGAAAGACTCGTTCAGTCTATGTGGATAGGTCTCTACCAGCATTGCACATCTAGATACTGCAATTTTTTCCAATCTTCCCATCCATCAAGCTCTGTCAGATTGCATGGGGATCATGAGTGAACAGCCCTTTTCACATCCAGTCATAAATTCTCAATTGGATTGAGATCGGGACTCTGATTTAGCCACGCCTGGACACTGAATGCTGCTTTTAAGCCATTCTTGTGCAGTTTTAGCTTTATGTTGGGGTCATTGTCTTGCTGGAAAGCAAATTTTCACAGTTCTCTTACAGACTGCATCAAGGTTTCCCCCAGGATTTCCCTGTATTTTGCTTACACCAAACATAGCTTTTGGTCTGATGGTCAAAAAGCTCAATTTTGGTTTCACCAGACCATAGAACCTCCTTTGAGCTGACTTCAGTTTCCCACCTGATGTCCAGCAAAACTCTAGCCGAGATTTCATGTGAGTTTTTTTTCAACTCTGGCTTTCCCTTAAGCCGCTCTCTCATAAGGCTGTGACTGGTGAAGCACCCGGGCAACAATTGTATGTACAGTCTCTCCCATCTCAGCCACTGAAGCTTGTAACTCCTCCAGAGTTGTCACAGGTCTCTTGATGGCCTCGCTCATTAGTCCCCTTCTTGCATAGTCACTCAGTTTTTGAGGGTGGCCTCCTCTAGGTAGATTTACAGCTGTGCCATATTCTTTCCATTTATTAATGATTGACTTAACTGTTCTCCAAGGGATATTCAGTGACTTGGAAATTTTCCTGTATCCATCTCCTGAATTATGCTTTTCAATAACCTTTTCGCAGAGTTGCTCTTTTGGCTTCATGGTATAGTTTTTGCCAGGATACTGACTCACCAGTAGTTGGACATAGAAACAGAAAAACCTACAGCACAACACAGGCCCTTCGGCCCACAAAGCTGTGCCGAATATGTCCCTACCTTAGAACTACCTAGGCTTTACACATAGCTCTCTATTTTTCTAAGCTCCATGTAGCCATCCAGGAGTTTCTTAAAAGACCCTATTGTTTCCACCTCCACCACCGCTGCCAACACAGAATAGACAGAATTTCATGCACAGAATGGACCTTCCAGATACAGGTGTATTTTTACTACAATCAATTCATCACCTTGACTGCACATAGGTGATCTCCATTTAACTAATTATGTGACTTATAAAACCAATTGGCTGCACCAGTGAAGATTTGGTGTGTCAGATTAAAGGGATGAGTACTTATGCAATCAACTATTTTGTGTTTTATATTTGTAGTTAATCTAGATCACTTTGTAAAGATCTGTTTCCACTTTGACATGAAAGAATCTTTTGCTGTTGATCAGTGTAAAAAAAAGCAAAATTAAACCCATTGTGATTTAATGTTGTAAGACAATTAAAAACATGAAAATTTCCAAGGGGGATGAATACTTTTTTATATATATATATATATATATATATATATATATATATATATATATATATATATATATATATATATATATATATATATATATATATATATAGGTACTGAAAAATTGCTGCTACACTTGGAGAAATTGTTTTGGATCACTGGATGATGAGAGACGAGATGAAGGGGACCATGCAGTCACAGGAAGAACGTGTAAACTCCACATGGACAGAAGCAGAGGTCAGATTTTAGCTAAACAAGCTGCTCCGTCGTGGACAGGTGCAAGAAACAGGTATGGGTGCAATCAAGGAGTCAGAGAGAGGAGAAGTTACAGTTCATGAAGGAAGGTATTTCAGAGGCATCTGCATCAGAAGTCTCATCAAAAGAAGTATGACAGAGAAACTGGGAAAATGGAGGTAGTCCGGGAGAAAATGTAGTAGATTTTTACTACACAAGTTAAAGCTTTCAGACTTGTACTGTGTGTTTTACCGTTAGCATATCCCCAGATGAAGACAGACAGATTCAGAAAGAGATGAATTGGAGATTAACCACGTGAGGGGAAAGAGTTACATTGAAACTGGCCACTAAAATAATGAAATTTTTGAGTACTGTTTTGAATTATTTATCCTCATTTACTCTTAAGTGATCATGCAAGAATTGAATATGAAACAACATGATTAACATTCAGAATTTTATCCATAAAGACTTGTATTTCAAAAACAACTTTCACAACTGTAAGATGTTCTATATTTTTAGGTGTAGTTAATATGATAATGTAACAAAAGCAACAGCTAATTTTATGCATAATCTCCCCAAAGCACTAATATGACATCAAGCCATTATTCAATTTGTCTGAAGTGACATGAATTTTTTCTTGCAGGCAGAAAAGTCAATGGCAACCCTTGACAAAAACAATGTTACCTCAGAACTAAAAAGAAGCTTCAGCACAGATTATACGCTTGTACCAACAATGGAGCAAAGCACTAACATTTTTATCAGTGAACTGGCAATGAAAGCTGCCCAGCTGCCCGGGCTATCTATATTGTGGATACTCATACCTGGTCACCAAGAGCAGCCTGAATGAAGCTAAGTAGCACCTCATAGGTCTCTCTTGTCTCTTTTGTTTTTGGTTTGTACACAATCCCAACCATCTCATCAATGCCCTCTGACAGCAGTGTATATCCTTTCATTTTATTCATGTCATGACGGTCTTCATCACGCTTCCTCCGCCTGTGTGAAAAGAACCAAATAGTTAAATAAAAGATGAAATAGGAAGCCATATTTGAGCACAGTAACGCATTGAACGGAAAAATTATCCGGCTCAGAGCCCAGCAAAATAGCTTAGAAACATGACCAGAAATATTCTGGTAAACTCCTAGGCAAAAAAAAAATCAACCACACTTGTGCAAAAAACTTCCATAAATGAATGGCTTGAACTTATTCAGGTGTTAACCAAAATAAAGAATACAAAAATCACATTTATACAGGGTCTCTGCACACCACCTGGAATCAGCCCCGTTAAATCACTTTGAAGCCTAAATGTCATTATTTTCAAGTGTAAATTGCAGAAAATTTATAAAATGTAAGAACTCAAACAAAAATTACTTGATAACCAGTTTCTTCTCTCCTGAACTTCCACTATTATTAAGGACATATATACAGAAAGGTGCCGTAAAGGGCCAGTAACATCATGAAGGATCCCACATACCCTGCTCATGGACTGTTTGTCTCAATCCCATTAGGGAGTGGGCTATGTAACATTGAGCTTGGAGCAGAATCAAAAACAGTTACTTTCCCCAAGCAGCAAGACTAATGAACACCTCCACACACTAACTCCACCACTGCTTCATTGTCTCGCATTCAGTGAACTTATGTCAGCCTAGCTTCACTTTATGGATGTACGATCAAAGTATATAAACTTGTGTATTTATATTTACTGTACATTTTTTCATTGTCATTGTCATTTTTTCATATTTATTGTCATTGTGTGCTTTAGCTTTATCCAATACTTTTTGTGCTGCATCGGATCCAGAGTAACAATTATTTCACTCTTACACTTGTGAGTAGTAAATGACATTAAACAATCTTAAATCTTGAACTGTAGAAATATGAACACACCTGTGCCTTCTCCTCAGCAGAAAGCAGATTTTAGCATCTCCCCAATGGCCTTCACCAAGTTTTACAGGTGCAGAATATAGAGTATCTATGGCAACTGCTCTGCCCAAGACAAGAAACTGAGAACCAGCCTCCTTTCCACACTTCCTGCTGCCTCAGATAAGCAGCCAACAAAATCAAAGACCCCTTTATTAGGCAAAAGATCAAAAAGCTTGAGAATACGTACTCCAAAAGGACAGCTTCTGTTTAGCAGAATTAAGACTCCTGAACAAACCTCTTGTATGATCTGTTCATTTCTCAATCTCTGTCACCATGCCCCTTGAATGATATTTGTCTACCTGCACTGCACTTTCGCTGTAACTGTAATACTACATACTACTGCATAATGTTATTGTTTTTCCTTTTCAGTGTGCTGACATGCAAAAGTATTTCACAGTAACTGGGCACACAGAGGCTGTGTACAAGAAAGGCCAGAGTCACCTCTACTTCCAGAAGAGACTGAGGCCCTTTGGAGTATGCAGGCTTCTCGTTCACAAGTTCTACCAGCCTGTTGTCACCAGTACAACCTTCTATGCGGTGGTGAGCTGGGACAATGGCCTCAACATGGATGATGCCAACAGGCTCAATAAACTGATTAGAAAGGCTGGCTCTGTTATAGGAATCAAAACTGGACACACTGGAGGCTGTGGTAGAACAAAAGACCCTATGGAAAATCCTGGCAATTCTGGACAATGTGTCTCACCCTCTGCATGCCACCTTGGCTGAACAAAGGAACGCTTTTAGTAATAGACTAAGACAGTTGTGCTGCTCCAAAGAGTGCCATATAAGGTCAATCTTACCCTCGGCCATTAAGCTCTATAAAGAGTCAACCTATAGCTGGGGAAGTGATGACCCCCTCCTGTTAGACTGTTTGGGGTAACTTATTTTTTTATTCTTTCTTACTTCTCTTCGAATATTTGTATGTCTGTCCACTTGTAATGCTACTGTGACACTGTAATTTCCTTTGAGATCAATAAAATCTCTCTCTACATATGACTGTAACCAAATACAAAATTAAAGATTGGTATACCATACCATGACTGGACAACCAATGCCTCCAATTCCAAATTAACTTCAATCTTAATATGTTGGCAATATAAGCATTACTTACTTTGCTCGCCTCTCCTCTTGCAGCTGTGGTTTTGTTCTCTGAGCTTTGTCTCCCATCCGGGACCCTTCCAGCTTTCCCACCAGTGACAACACTTCTCCTGTTGGCTCATCTCGCCTCGTTCGGTCAATTAAGGAACGATCTGCTTGTAACACAAGATTGGAATTCTGCAATAGAGAAAGAAGTAAATTATTACAAAATATAAACTTAACAATATAAATAGTAATTCACAAAAACCTTTTTCCAAGTTTGCAACTCCACATATAAACCTCAATAAAATTAAGAAACATCTGCAACTACTCAACAGGGAATTTAGGGGTCCTGTTGGAAATGATGTTGTGTAATAATGAGAAACATAGTTGATTTGCTGTGTTTAAGAAATATACCAGTGGCTGGAGATAATTACTATTTGGTGTTTGCAAAGAGCGTAGAATATACAATTTTTTTTTTTTAGAGCAATGGGCATTAAGAACAGTGGGAAGAAATTAAACACAGATGTCACAAAAATGATTGTTTTGAGGTTTCTATTCTCCTAAATTCTCAGAAAATTTGAAGTAGATTTACAGTAGACCCATGGTAGCCTGACAATGCACACTAATCCAAAAGCAAAACACTGCCAACATTGCAATTAAACACAAACAGTGAAAATAACTCAGCAGTGTTTATACTTAAACACCATCAACTGAGATTTATCACCTTGGATCAACAGTCTGATGAAATCAAAGACTTAAAATGCAAACTTTATTTCTCTCTCCATAGATCCTGCCTGACCTACTAAATATGTAAGCTTCAACTTTCGATATTTCCTTCCTTACCTTCAACTTGGCCCCTGCAGAATATTCAATCCCTACAAGTTTAGGAGAACAGATGATTTAATAGAAGCACGCAAAACTGACAGGGCAAGCAGCAAAATGGTTATTTCCCAGCCAGGGAATCCAGAACTTGGGTGAGGTATCTCGGAATTCATGGTCACCAATTTACATAACACAGGGAGTTTCTCCCTTCAGAGTATCCTGGACCTTTGTAATTCTTTACTCCATAGAGCTACAAAGCTCAAGCTTTCACTGTATTCAAAATTCAGAAACAAGTCAATGGTCTACGTTCGTGCCAAAGCAGTGTTGGAAATCTAGAACTCAACTTGTGAAAGAGCAGCAGAAGCACGCACAACATCTACATAGCATTCACATGTGTATTTGAGATGCCAGCCCGTGATATAAGGCAGGATTGGGTTTTTTTTTAAAAACTGGAACGGGAAACAAGGCCTCCTTCTATTGCGAAAATGTCACTGTGATTCTTATAAAAGGTCACAATCCACCAAAAGTGCACTATTTATTGTAGTTAATCTTCTTGCAATGCCAATAATGCTAAACTTTATCCAGGTTTTTAAACTGGTACAGTACAAGCAGATGTGGGAGTGTGCACGCAAGGCTTCACCAATCAAAACGCAAACACAAGGAAATCTGCAGATGCTGGAAATTCAAACAACACACACAAAATGCTGGTGGAACGCAGCAGGTCAGGCAGTATCTATAGGGAGAAGTGCAGTCGACATTTCGGGACGAGACCCTTTGTCTGGACTAATTGAAAAAGATAATAAGGGATATGAAAGTGGAAGGGGGAAATCCGAAATGATAGAAGTCAGGAGGGGGAGGGATAAAGCTAAGAGCTGGAAAGTTGATTGGCGAAAGTGTATCCCTTTTGCCAATCAACTTTCCAGCTCTTAGCTTTATCCTCCCCAACACCCCCCCACCCCCCGTCTTCTCCTATCATTTCGGATTTCCCCCCCCCCACTTCCACTTTCAAATCTCTTACTAGTTCTTCTTTCAGTTAGTCCTGACGAAGGGTCTCGGCCCGAAACGTCGACTGCACTTCTTCCTATAGACGCTGCCTGGCCTCCTGCGTTCCACCAGCATTTTGTGTGTGTTTCACCCATCAAAAGTTTTTTTGGTATATAACCCGGTCTTTCTTTGCTTTCTACTCCTCACCCCCAACAGACACTATGACAGGCAGTGTTCGGACCCACTCCATGCTCACTGAGCTCATCACCACAGCAGGCCTCTGCCCTAGTACCAACATCCCACCAGGCGAGCTCTAACCCTAGCCGGCAATATAACTGAAACACGCTTCACCTAAAAGCAATACCTTTCAGTTGTAGTCAAGAACTGAAGCAGCTTTCCCTCCTTACTTACCGCTTTATACTCATACTGCAAACTGCGAGCAGTAACATCCGCCATGACTGCCGCCGCTCCACTTGCCCAACGACCCCGCCACCTTCCAACCTGACTTCCGGTTCAGCATGTATTTCCGGGTTAGGACTGACTGTAGTCTCCATGGTTACAATGTTCTCTCCTTCATCTGGGTGGACAACGGTTTTCGATGTTAATCGGGATTTGTACTCGCCGCGGGAAGTTTTAACCTTCATAGTGTGGAGTAGGTTTACAGTTTGTTAGCCTGGATGAGTCGGCTTATTTGGCCGCCATTTTACCCGTGGCCCGTCGCTACCCGCTGAACGCGATGTGGTGTCTGGCTGCAGTGGAGAGATGCGCCACAATGTCGGAACCATATGTAGAACAATACCGTCTGTGGTACGCAAACTTAATTAAATGCGCTGAGCTTCCCCATCCTGGACGTCAATGTCATCCCTATCAGACGTGATAATGGACGTCTGTTGGAGGAACTCAGGTCAGGTAGCATTTATGGAAATGAATAATATTTGATTGTTCGAGCTGAGTCCCTCCAACACTTTTAATGTCTTACAATGGACACGTGCAGTGTATTGATAAAACTTGAAATTTGGTTTATTTTCAGATATTTTAAAAATTTCATATTTGCAATACGTTCAATGTATTTTTATAATTTGCTATTTTCTTCCCATTGATGACTGCACTTCAGATTGTGTGCTGTCCAGTTTATTCTGAAGTCTTCTGACTATTGTCTCGAAGTTATTTATCTAGAGAGCTGGAGGGTCAAAGGCGCACTGTACGCTGGTGAAGGCAAGGACGAGGTTCCTGGGTATTACTGCCTTCACTTTCTAGCTCGACCCTGCTAAATTGACTGTGGAGAGCTGTTGTGCAATTTATATTTACTAGATTTCCTAAACTGTTCCCAAAGATCAAAGCCTTGCCCATTGCCTACTTTGTAGTAGGATTATGCTTTAACCTGTGAACTCCTGCATTGATAGAGTTTTAATTAACACTTTGACCACTTGCACTAAAATTCATTGTTTCTGTTTTGTTCTAAATGTTCTCTTGCATAAAAAAGTGTATAATTTATATTTCTCTTGTGTGTGCAGCTTATTTGATGTTACGTGCCTGTAGTCTGCCAGTGAGTTATTCATTGCAGATGTGTGTATTGCACAATCTCAACTTTGACTATCACTGTTCAGATTGAATACACTTGACAGTTTAGCAAGATGTTCCACTGTTGTAGTAAATAGGCTGCAACTTTTGACAGGCCCTTGTTTACGACAAGAATTATGTACAGTAAATGCTATCCACGGAAGTAGTCTTGCAGAACCTAATTATTAGTAGGCCATTTGTGTAATGATTAAAACATACCCAATATCACCCACATTCTGAGGACCACATGCTGCATTTGAGTCAGACTGTGTGTGAAATCTAAATACCGCTACGTGGCGAGGTTCTATTTGGCCCTGGTGTTGCGAAGGATGGGTCTCACCTCCTTGTCAGCTGGACATTGACACACTATCTGCCC
This sequence comes from Hemitrygon akajei, assembly GCF_048418815.1. Taxonomy (NCBI): domain Eukaryota; kingdom Metazoa; phylum Chordata; class Chondrichthyes; order Myliobatiformes; family Dasyatidae; genus Hemitrygon; species Hemitrygon akajei. The sequence continues at coordinate 188,918,032 of NC_133124.1, read as the reverse complement.
TTTGTTGAAAAGTTCTTTCAGACCAATACCTTCAAACACACATCTATCGGGCAGCAGAACTTCCTGCAGACATTGCATGAGGACTCAATAGACACAGTGGGGTGGCTCCCTGAGCAGACTGTACAGACTAGCAAAATGTCTCATCATCAGATTCCACCAATAGGCCTTGATGGTTAGAGGGACCCTCCTAGTCAGATCCTTCCTGCATGCCTGGACCATCAACCCCCTTCACGCCGACCATGGGGTGACTGTAGAGATGGTGGCTCACCTCTTTGAGGAATGTGGGTTTGCAAAGAGGGTGTGGATGTTGATGAAAAGGCCTGTGTCATCTAGAGAAGCTGTGTCTGATCTACGGGCTGTTCCCAGGCACACACACACAGATGCAGATACAATAGGGTCTTTTAAGAGACTCTCAGATAGGTACATGGAGCTTAGTAAAATAGAGGGCTATGTAGTAGGGAAATTCCAGGCAGCTCCTAGAGTAGATCAATGGTTGGCACATTATGGGCTGAAGGGCCTGTAATGTGCTGTAGATTTCTATGAACATCAAGTGCTGCTGGTAGATCATGAACACGGTGAAAGACGCTCTATGATCTGCTTGAAATGTGTTTGCCGTCACGTTGAGAAGTCCCTGGAGGAATGTTGTCTGTCAATATGCGCTGAGGGATTGAAACCTGGTTCAGCCACCGCAATGGCTCAGTGGGGAAGGACCACAATGTAAGTTCTTCCATTATTAGAGAGATGGATGGAGAAGTCCTCAAGTATTGTAATAGTACGACAAGTGGCCCCAGTGCTGTTGGTGTGTCAGAATGTATGAGTACAGTACTGAGAGCATTGACTGTGAATGTAAGAATGAACAGGCATCGCAGTTTATTCTTGGAAATTACTTTTTATTTATGAATAAAATTTATTTTGATTTTTTTTAAAAAACAGGATCCTACCACTAAACACACCACCTCCCCCTTTCCACTTTCTGTAGGGATTGATCTCTAAATGATTTGCTTGTCTACTCATTCCCTCCTCATTAATTCCCCTCCTGGAATTTATTTCTGCAAATGGGGCAAGTGCTAAGCCTGTTCTTTACCTCCTCCCTCCCCACTATTCAGGGTCGCAAACATTCCTTACAGGTCAGGCAACACTTCACCTGCGAGTCCTTTGGGTTTATCTACTCTCTCTGGTAATCTTGATGCAGCTTCTTCTATATCAGTGAGACCTGGCGTCATTTGAGGGACCGCTTCTTCGAGCACCCTTTGTTATCTACCACAAAAGATGGGATTTCCCGGTGGCCATTCCCATTCTGACATGACCTCGTCTGCTTCTTACCTCACCCCCCTCCCCCCACCAGACATTCACTTTCCGTGCACTCACCCATCCCAATTGTGTTGGTGGGAGGAGGGGTGAGGACAGATATGTGGGAAATGGTAGAGATGTGGGTGAAGGCAATTGCGGTGGAAGGGAAATGTCATTCTTTGCAGGAGGACATCTGGCACGCTTGGTCACAGCAGCTTCTGGGGCCAAGGTATTACTGTCTTTTTTTAAACGTATTTATTTATGATTGCAAGACACTGCTGGACATTAAGAACTGCATGTCTACCCATCAGCGAGTTGTTCATTGGCAGAGGAAACTGAAGGAGCTAGACTTGATGTTGCCTGCAACAGAGAAGAGTTGATGCGAGAAGACAATGTGCAGTCAGTGAATGATCATCTTAGTTGATTTTCTTGTTATTGCAAGACCCTGTGGGACATTGGTAATGTGAAATATTGAAAGTTTGGTAAATGGCGGTGCAAATGGAGGGGGAGCTATGTGGCCTCAGTCACACCACAGTGCAAACTAGACTTGTTTGCAGCTGCCCAGGAGAGGCAGCAGTCAGCGCGCTCTACTGGAATGCTGGAGGCGGTGTGACATGTCATCCATGCTGGAATCGGTGCTGCTCTCCAGTGTTCGCTCAGCACCAAAATGTATTGTGTTCAACAGCAGGTTGCTGCAACATTCAGGCACTTAGGAACTTGGATTATATTTTTTTGTGTGTGACTATTTTATTCCTGTCTTATATGTGCCATGTATTCCTGTATGGTTGAATGACAATTACTTGAACTTGAAGCCTCTCCTCCTTCCCTTCCATGATTCACTGTCCTCTCCTATCAGATTCCGTACTCTTCAGCCCTTTACCTCTTCCACATATCACTTCCTAGCTTTTTCCTTCCTCCTGTTTTCACATACCATCTTACATACTCCTTCGCTTCCCTCACATTCTGGCATTTCCCATCCTTTAGAGCCTCAGTTTGAAACATTGATCATTCCTCTCTGTAGATGCTGCCAGACTTGTTGAGTTCCTCCAGCACTTTGTGTGTTTGCTCAAGATTTCCAGCATCTGAAGAATCTCTTGTGTTTATAACCTACCACTCCATGTATTGTAAAAACTTGAACCAGATATCCCCTTTAACCAACCCCCTCTCAGCTGAAGGCTACACTGTCTAATATTGAAAAATTTCTACCCCAGGAAAAAGGTTCTTGCTGTCTCTGTCCATGCCTCTCATAATTTGTAATCTATCATGTTTCCCCTCAGCCTCTGACGCTCCAGAGAAAACATAAATTCATCAAACTGCTCCTTATAGGCACTATCCTGTAATCCAGGTAGCAATCTGGTAAATTTCTTTTCAACCCCTTCCAAAGCTTCCTCATCCTGAGGAACTGCACAAACAACTACGAAGTTTTAGACAACTGTGTCATAACGTCCTGACTCTTGTATGCCATGTGCCCTTTTTTAAAAACCATTTTATCTACTTTCATGGACATAGTCTTAGAAAAGCACAGCACAGAAACAGGCCCTTTGGCCCAACTGGTCTATGCTGAACCATTTACACTGCCTAGTCCCATCAGCCTGCACCATAACCATAGCCCACCAATTCATGTACCTATCCAAACATCTCTTCAATGTTGAAATCGAGCTTACGTGGACCACTTGCAGTGGCAGCTTTCTACACTCTCATGACTTTGAGTGAATTAGTTTCCCCTCATGCTTCCCTTCAGTGTTCACTGTGGAGGGCACTAGCAGTGTGTCAGATGTTGAAATGTGGGAAGGAAGATAAGTGGGTGCTGTTACTATTTCAAGGGAGAAATTGCTCCAAAGACCTAAGTCACCCGGATAAGATGAACTGTACCCTAGGGTTCTAAAGGAGGTAGCAGTACAGATTGTGGAGTCATTAGTAATGATCTTTCAAATATCATTGGACTCTGACATGGTGCCAGAAGATTGGAAAATTGCAAATGTCACTTCACTCTTTAAAGGAAGAAAGCAACAGAAAGGGAATTATAGACCAGTCAGCATGACCTCAGTTGTTGGGAAAATGTTGGGGTCAATTCTTAAAGATGAGGTTATAGAGTACTTGGTAACACAGGACAAGATAAAACAAAATCAGCATGGTTTCCTTAAGGAGAAATCTTGCCGAAGAACCTGTTGGAATTCCTTGAGATTACAAGTAGGATAAAGGGGATGCAGTATAATTGGACTTTAAGAAGGCCTTTGACAAGGTGCCATATGAGGCTGCTTACCAAGTTAAGAGCCCATGGTATTACAGTAAAGTTACTGGCATGTTTAGAGCATTGGCTGATTGGTAGGAGGCAGCAAGTGGGAATAAAAGGATCCTTTTCTGGCTGGCTGTCGTTGACTAATGGTGTTCCACAGGCTTGGTGTTGGGAACAATTTCTTTTTATGCTGTTTATCAATGATTTAGATGATTGTCAAGTTTGCCTTGTTGCCAAGTTTGCAAATATGAAGATTGGAGGGCTAGGTAGTGTTGAGGAAACAGGATGCAGGACTTGGATCAGAATGGGCAAGAAAGTGGCAAATGAAATATAATGTTGGAAAATGCACAGGTCAAGGACTTCGGTAGTAGAAATAAATGTGCAGACTATTTACTAAACACAGAGAAAATCCAAAAGTCTGAGATGCAAAGGGACTTGGGAATTCTTGTGCAGAACACACCAAGGTCAAATTGCAGGTAGAATTGGTGGTGAGGAAGGCAAAAGCAATCTTAGCATTGATTTCAAATGGTCTCGACTACAAGAGCTGGATGGGATGCTGAGGCCTTATGGCACTGGTGATGCTTCATCTTGAATACAGTGAACAGTTCTGGGCTCATCTTAAAAGATGTGCTGGCATTGGAGAGGGTTCAGAGGTTCACAAGGATGATCCCTATGGATAATGTAGTGGTATGGGTAGGGTTTTCGTGGCAAGATATGCAAGTAGATCGTCAAGCTTCCCCCACCCCCCCACCCCCCACAGATACTGAGACCCAGCCAGATTCGAACTCAAGACCATCTTCGAAGCCCAGTGCTGAAGCCACTACACCACTGGCTGGCCTAGCCTATCTATACCCCTCATAATTTTGTATACATTCATCAAATCTTCCCTTTAATTTTCTACATTCCAAGGAAGTCCTAACCTATTCAAGCTTTCTTTGTAACTCAAGTCTTCCACTCCCAGCAGCATCCTTGTGAATTTTATCTACTCTTTCGACTTTATTTACATCTATCCTGTAAGTAAATGACCGAAATTGCAGTACTGCAAATTAGCCCTCACCATTGTCTTTTACAACTTCAACATAACATCCCATCTCCTGTGCTCATTATCTTGATTTATGAAGGCTGATGTGTCAAAAGCTATCTTTACACCCTTATCTTCCTGTCCTGACATTTTCTTTGAATTATGGACCTGTATTCCCAGATCCCTTTGTCTACAGCATTCCTCAGTGCCCTACGGTTCACTATGTAAGACCTACCCTGGTTGGACCTACCAAAGTGCAACAATTTGTACTTACTTCCATCTGTCATTTTTCATGTTGGTCCAGATCCCACTGCAACCTCAGTCTTCCTCACCATCCACTACAGCATCAATCTTTGTATAATCTGCAAATTTGCTAACCCAGTTAACCACATTATCATCCAGATCGTTGATTCAAATGATAAACAGTGGACCTGGTACCGATCCCTGCAGCACACCACTGGCTGCGGGCCTACAGTCAGAGTCAACCATCTACTATCACTCTCTGGCTTCTCCCACAAAGCCAATGTCTAATCCAACTTACTACTTCATTTTAAGTGCTGAAATAATTGAACCTTTTTTGACTAGCTTCTCATGCAGGACCTTGTCAAATGCCTTGCTGTAGTCCACATAGACAACATACACTGCCTTGCCTCAATCAACTTTCCTGTTATCTTCCACGAATAACTCGAAGATTGGTTAGACACAACCTACCATGCAGAGCCATGCTGACTATCCCTAATCAGTCCCTGTCTATCCAAATACTCATATCCAGTGCCTTAGGACACCTTTCAATAACTTTCTCCCTAATGATGTCAGGCTCACTGGCCAATCATTTCCTGGTTTAGTATTAGAGCTTTTTAAAAACAGCATTAATTATCCCCCAATCCTCTGGTACCTCACTTGTCATTAAGGATGATTTAAGTATCTGCTCGGTAATACCTTGTCAGACCCTGAGGATTTTTCCACCCTGATTTATCTCAATGCAGCAAACACCTCCTCTGTAATTCTATCGGGTCCATGACCTAGCTGCTGCTTTGCCTCAGAGTCTGTCTTCCAAGTAAATACAGATGCAAAATATCCATTTAAGATCTCACCTTTTTCTCCAGGCATAGATTACCATTCTGATCTTCTAGAGGAAGAATTGTCATTTGCAACCCTTTTGCTCTTAAATTTAGAATCCCTTAGGATTCTCCTTCACCTTGTCTGTTAGAGTAAGGTTATGCCTTCTTATCGCCCCCCACCCCGACTCCCCCCCCCGTAAGTGTTCTCTTGCATTTCTTATACTCCTTAAATACCTCATTTGTTCCTACTTGCCTATACTGCTATGAACTACATTTTTTCCCTAAGCCAGGGCCTCAATATCTCAAAAGGTTTAGGGAACCTGTTTATCTTTACCTTTTATTTTGACAGGCACATGAAAGCTTTGTACTCTCAGAATTTAACTTTTGAAGGCCTCCCACTTGGACCCCAAGATCCCTGTGTATATAAATGCTCTTAAGGTTCCTGTATTAACTGTCTATTTTCTCCTTATTCTCACACTTACACTAAGACTTGAGGGCATGTCTTATGAAGACTGGTTAAGTGAGGTAGAGATCTTTTCTTTGGTGCAAAGGAGGGCAAGCGATGCTTTGTTAGAGGTGTAAAGAAAATGAGACATAGATAGGCAGATCATTTCCCAGCATAGAAATGCCTAATACAAGCAGGCATAAGCAGGTAATTGGTGGAAAGTATGGGAGGGTGAGAAAAGGTCATGGGTGTCTGGAACAGGGGTGATGGTAGAGGCATTTAAGAAAATTAGATACATGGATGATAGAAGATTGGAGGCTATGTGGGAGGAAAGGGTTAGAATGATCTTTGAATAGGTTAAGGCTGGCATATCATAGGCTTTTGATTTCCCTCCATGGCTGCTGCATGACCCACCAAGTTTCTCCAGCGATATACTGCTCCAGATTCCAGCATCTGCAGATTCTTGCGACTCCATTTGTGATTTCTTTAACATATCTTGATTATGTTATCCTATAATTGATCTTTCTTTGGGTTCAAATGCTGAGCATTAGTACTAAAGGTGTAACCCATTTGTACTGGCCAAATTAGATTGTAAATTGGGTCACAATATAGAGGCTCAATCTGCAATTTTGGACATTGCTTTAACCAGTTGCCATATCTGTGGATGCCATTCTTCTCCAATCTTCCATGAAATGAAAATGTTTTCTACTTTGCATACTGATGCTATTTTGCAACAGAGAATGTTTAAGAAATACAAGGAAAAATACAAGGTATGCTAATCTTTAATGAACATTTGACCAATTCAATTACAAATGAGTAATTTTCTATAATAGTTAGATTTAAATGGAAGACTTTGTAAAACAACTGCTCATTTGATTGCCCCACTCTTTGGTACCTTACTGTGGTATTAACTGGACTCTAGTTGCTTACCATGTTGCTAAATGAGAATCCAGTGCTTTATGCATACGTGTTAAATTCAAAAAGCTCAGTTCACAGTATTAAATAGCATTATACCTTGTTTAAAAACATGCAGTAATATAAACACTATACAAAACAAATGACAATGGTTCAAATAAAAAAGTGAAATTATACAGAAAAATAAACAGCATATAGTCAGTCAAGTTGGACTCTCTTGCCACACATACTGATGTTAAAAAGACTCAAGTTAAAGCTGTGACTTCCATTGAACAGATTTCACATTAAACAATCTGAATAAACAGGTCTACAGTAGCACAGTAACGACCATAACACGTTGCTGAAGATAGGTGGTACTCAGCACATTTACAAGATAACATATTTGAATAGAGCCATGATGGCAGCACTAATAAGACCAGAGATTGGTACTGTAACAAACCACGCCATGAAGATGTTTCGAAAGAGGCGCCAGTCAACAGCTTTTTTTGCACGCATCCACCCAACAGCTACAACTGAACCAACCTGCAGAAACACATATGATATATTGTGAAGTTTCAATTCACAGGTTAATAGGAAGAAGCATGCTTTAGCCAATTTATCACGAATGTTTGACAATGTCTTAACATGCACGGATGGGGGGGGGGGGGGGGGAGAAGGGGAGTAAAAAAGCCAACTGCAAGTTTCAAGCCATTAACATAGCAATTCAAGATGAAGCAAGAACATTGCAACTTTTTTTTTTGCACTGAACCCTCAATGATTAAATTGTCACAACTGGAAGACCCAAGTAGCAACACTCACCTTGCAGTGTGTTGTACTAACAGGAAGACCAATATTTGAAGCAATAACTACAGTGAGAGCAGAGGCCAATTCAATACTGAAGCCACTATAAAAGAAAGTAAATAACATTAGTCCATTTCATTGGCTAGTATGCTGGAAGAGAATTTCTAGCCAGTTCACAAATCACATTAAATCAAAATACAAATCTAATAATATTACAATTACCTAATCCCAGTTCAGTTCACTTCCTGTTTAGTAAATCCTGCAAACAAAACTATCCAAATTCAGTTTCATTCTGTCCCAAATGTCAGATGACTCCACTGGTGTTGGTGAAATCTCAAATTGTGATGAAGTATACAGGAGTGAGATAGATTGACTGGCAGAGGTGCAGGCGAGCTCAACCTCACAAGCTCGGCCAAGGAACTGATTATAGACTTCAGGAAGTGTAAGTCATGAAAATATACACCATTCCTCATTGAGGGCTCAGTGCTGGGAAGGGCAAGCAGCCTCAAGTTCCTGGGTGTCAACATCTCAAAATCTATCCTGGGCTCACCAATGCAATCATACCAGAAACCTGCAAATTTCTACAGATGAATGGTGTAAAGTGTTCCAACTCATTACATCATAGCCTGGTATTGTGGCTCCCACAAGATCTACAATACACTGCATAGCATTGTATATTCAGTCAGCCAAAGGGAATCTTCAACAGGAAGTGTCTCAAGGCTGCATCCATCACCAAGGACCCTGACCATCTGGGACACTCTCTCACTGAGGAAGAATAGGAGCCTGAAGACCCAAAGTACAGTTTCATTAGGAACAGGGTCTTGCCCTCTGCCATCAGATTCTGAAGGTACATGTACACTGACTTGCAAGTTGTAATTTCTTTGCACTGTACTGTTGCTGCAACTCAGCAAATTTTCCATCAAGTCAGTAATAAACCCTCTGCAGATGCTGCCTGACCAGATGAGTTCCTCCAATAAAACAGGTATTTTACTCAAAAGCTTTGTGTTTCAGTCCTTTCACTGAAATAAATGTAAGGATTAAAATTATGATTTGCTCAAGAGAATGTATCTGCTGTATAACATGCATTATGTGGTCAACAAGAAATAGCTTTTGACTTCTTAGAATTGTATATTTTTAATATATATTTTTATTCATGCTACTGTTGCTGTGGTATAAAGACTGTGGGAGGTCTTTGAAGAATGAAAAGCTTGCAACTATTTTACCTGGTGAAATTACCCAATAGCTACCCAGTCAGAACAGAGTGTCTCCATGTTACAAGGAGCCAAAATTAGTAATTTCAAAGATTAAAAATACTTTGCTTATCCAGATAGTTTTAGCCATTAAACTAACTTTTAAACCATACCCAAAATATTACTTTTAGCCTTTCACTTAAATAGATCTTGCAGAGTCTGGCAAATGTAATTGTCAATCTTATAACTCATTCACATGCAAAATCTTCAACATAAAAATCCCCTAAGACTTACCTTGAGGGAGTAATCGGTGTCAGATCCTTGCCCATCGTCTGAATAACTCTACGACCCCAGACCCACAGGCCAAGACAGATGCCCACACCTCCATATAGCAGAAGCCAGATTGGAGTTTCAGTTTTTGAATTAACATCTTCTGTATAGTACACAACCCATAACGCAACCAGAGGACCAATTGCATTACTAAAAACAAAAAAATAGCATTGTGGAATTAAAACAAACCGACTAGTCTCAAGAATTTAGTTTTGATGTAAACAAATATTTGCCCATGAAGCTACTGAACAGAATACTTGTCAATATTATTTCTATAAACTGGGTGCAGTCTTTTTTGTATTCATATTTTAAATACTAATCCAATCTGTTGTGCTTCAGTACATGTATATAAACTGAAGCTTAAACTCTTTAAATATTGCATTTCTTTATTGTGGAAAAGAAATTTGTTATTTTTCCTCAACATTTTGGCCCTTCCCAGTCCTATATCTCAACGTTAATTCTCACCATTAACTAGATTTCAGATAAGGCTGTAGAAGCTTATTGGACACACCCATGTGAACTGTAATGACCTACATAAAATTAGCTTAAAAACAAATCCTGTTTGTTCACATGCCTCTCTCACCATCAGGAAACTAATTTATACAGAAATAATGGAAAACTCAATATTGTTTAGGAATTTCCTGACCAAATTGAGGTGTGTAAATCCCTTGCCAGGAATTAAAAGCAAATTTACTCACCTAACATCATTGCCACCATGAGCAAATGAGCCAAAGCAGGCCGTTAGGATCTGCAGGAACTGGAAAAGTAATGAAACCTCAGGTTTCTCCTGCTCCCGCCATTCCTCCATTGACCCATCACTGCACTTGCGCTCTGTGTTTTCAATTTCAAGCTTCACACTTCTATCCTCGGACGTTTTATTTGAGTCAGCCATAGCATTACAGTAACTACTGTAACTGTCCTGCCGGATCCGTTTCTTTGATTCCAAGCCAGATGTCAACTTTTCCATTTCCTCTGCCTTTACTTCTTCTTTGGGCTTGAAAGAAGCCAGAGGCATGCCACAAATCGCCATAGTGTAACAGGTATAGCTGTTGTTGCGACGTAGTGGCCTGCTTCCTGGTTCACCCGAGTCCCCAGCACAGTCTATCATTTTAGCCAAATGCAACTTGTGAAGAAGTTCTTTGTACAATCCTGAATCCTTGTGTACAGTGTGATAGTGACCTGTGTAGCTGTTGGTACTGGTCTGATTATTGATAACCTGGTTGAACTGCACATGACTGCTTCCAAACTGTGCAGTCCCTAAAGGGATAATAAACAGAAACAAAAGCATTAAGCACAGCTGGTTACACAACTATGATTCACAACTTCCTGCTCCTAAACTCACAAGAGTCATTAACATCTTCTCAGCCTGCTCCTTGCAAGGTTTCTACTCTTCCTGCTTCAGGACTTGTGTCTTAACCACTACAGTTAACGTCATTGCGTTACCTGATTTTCTCCCAACTTCTCATATGATATAGTTTTCCTTATCCCTGGTTCCCAACCCAGCTCCAGATTCTGATCTAGTTCAAACCACATCTAGACATCTCCTTTCAGTATTCTGAAGGAATCTGTCCAACTCCCTATCTCAAAGCTCACTCAGACCTTCCTTCTGCAGATTTCTCAGAAAGTCTTGCAGTGATTAAAATTTGATTACTGTGTTCAGAACATCCTCTTTACACTGAACAAATTAAATTTACTTTACAGAAGTAAATTTAGTCTTCAAAGATGGAGAGCTTAGATGCTTTTACTTAATATTCCATTGCAATCTAATCTGTTTTTAGGTCAGTTACTGCTCTAGTCAAAGCAAAAACAATGAAAGTAATTGCATTTCATCTTCTAATTACAACCCTCATGGTCATTAAATGCTTGCTTTTAATATCAGAAATGACGAGTTCTGATGAAATACCTTTTCAATCTAAACGTTCACTGGTATCTTTATCTCAGTTCTGGGATCATTCCCTTCTCCAGTCCTCCGATCAGCAATAAGACTTCACCACTTTCTCTACGAGAAGCACTACTATTTATACTGGTAATTGAGACCAAGGGCTAATTCTATTTGATCTCCCCACCCCCTTAATGCAATTTAAGTTTTAATCAACCATAAAAAACTAAGTTATTAGTCCACGGCTGCTTAACTTGGACATTTCCAGCATATCCTGCTTCTATTCCAGATTGATCCCAAATGCAGACGCTGAAGATTGTTGACAGAATCAGGTAAGTCTACTGATTAGAAGCTTAACAGGAATGAAGTATGTTGCCATGCAATTTTTTGTTAACAAATACTGGATAAATTTCTCTAGCTTCAAAATACAATAACAAATTAAGTTTTTGAATAGCTCCTTACCAAAGTAAAAACAGCAATTGACTGGAGGCCATTTTAAAATAAAACCAGGAAAGCCCACTAAATCTCATCAGGAAGAAAATTAGCCTTGTTGAAAATACTATTTTGAATTACTACTTAAAAAATCTTAAGTTTAAAATCGTGAACAAAGAAATAAATTACATTTATAACTTTTAAAAAACTATGCCTTTCAAGATCATCCTATTACAAGAACTTAATTTGATTTCTTTGCATTTAAACAATTTGGAAATCAGGGTCAGCCTGTACACTAACTTTGCAACTTCATAAAACTTGGTAGGGAGCCGAACATTGTATAGCAAAAAATGTCAACAATTACCATATAGTTTCACTAGGAAAGCACAGTTTCTAAAGGAATTACACATAATTGAGACTAAATATTTACTGAATTGTTGGTATTGACTCCAATGCAACAGCTGTAAGTATTGGTAAGGAGTTCCAGGCAAGAAATGCCAATGAAAATTGTTGAAATACACAAACTGGAATATGCTATCTCTCTTACCATTCATCACACGATCAATATTGGTTTCCTTTATCTCTCCATTGGAAACACTATCCTTTCCCACATCTTCTGTCGAGTCCCCTATAAAAGCAATTCTTCCACTCTGCTTTGTAGGCAAAACAGCAGGAACAGTGTCAGTCACAGGAGTCTTGATTTCAGATGCTGTATCAGTCAAAGGAACTTTCAAATGGGGCTCTTCCAGGTCTTCTTTGGATACTGAATAGTAATCTTCACTCTTCTTGTCTAGCATATTACCTAGATTACAGACTTTTCTCTCTCCTGTTGAGCACAAAAACCAAAATGAGTAACCTTTACCTTCTAAACAGAAAAACTAAAGTCAAAGTTCATCCATTCAATATTTCATTAAAATGAAATTCAGTTAATGAATTGATTGTGGATCAACCACTACCACATCCCTACCTCCAAAAGCAGTCAACCTGCATATAGAATTCAACATCAGTAATACACAGCAAGTTAAAATATCAAGGTGGTGAAAAGCTTGCAACATTTGCATTTTTTTTTAAAAAAAAAGCTGGCTTGAATATAATTGCATTATGACTTCCTCAAACAGACATCCAGGCATTACCCCATTGGCTCAAGAATCCTTTACAGTATCTAGCTTTGTTTCTATCTGTAGTAAACAAGTCAATTCAGTGAGCAAATAATATCAACTATTATTGCAGTTTTACTCCTTACGCCACACAGTTCATTCAGTCTAACTAATGTTAGGTAGAGCAAATCAGCAAAATAATTGCATACAAAACAGCGAACATTAATTACCTCAGAATCCCACTTAAATGCAAAAATCGATAATTGAGTGGTACAGTTATCCAGAGTTAGTTCCTACTGAAAAGTATACTTACACATTCTAGCATAATTAGGTACCTGAAACAGAGTCAAAGACTAGCTTTATAAAGCTGCCCAAGGGTTCTTAACCTGTAATGTTTCTTTCCACAGATACTTCCTGATAATTGAGTGAAGTGTTTTCTGTTTTATTCTAGCTTTATAAAGTCATTTCCTGGCTTCCTGGAGCCAGGGTGGACATTGGAGGCGAGAGCAAGTAGACTCTAGCCCACCTTAGCCTGGTGACGCTGTTTCTCTCAATAAATGTTAGCCACAACAAATATACACTTCATACAAAGGGAAAGAAAAGATATTACATATTGTTGGACATTGCTTTTCAGTAAATTCAGAACTGTTAACTCATACCCTCACCCTACACTTCCAATGCACTCACCTGAAAGCCCAATGTGGCATTTCGACCACTGAAGTCTCTAAATTTCACTTACTTTCGATTTTTCTCTTCATTCTGGGACAGACGATGAACCAGACGATGAATGCACAGATCACAGCACTTCCCAATGTAATCAAAATTGTACCCCAGAGTGGAATCCGGTCAAATCCTAGTACTAGGATTTTTAAAAAAATACTTTAGAATCACAAGAAAACTGGACTCTGAACACATTATTTCCACCCTTCCCAAATAAGACAACTGAACAATTAAATAATTCACCAATGATAAACTTGAGTCCAATAGAAAGAAAAATAGTGTAACTCAAGACCCTGGGGGAAAAGTGCAATGCCATCCAGTTCTGATATCATTGAAAAATGCAGTTCACAAATTGATCTTTTAGAATGGCAAAAAAGAAATTCCAGGTTTTATCTTCAGTTTCAATTTCAATGGTTTATACTATTCAGACAAATGTAGAAAGACTACTTAAAAAATTCAGTTGTAGCAGTGATTTAGAAAGTGCACTGACACAACTTACACCATTTTCATCATTGTGGAAATCATCTTAAACCACTACTGCCAGCTAGTGTCCTAGGTTCATTAATGATAATGCAGCATAACTAGGTGTTTAAAAAAAAAACAGGTACTGACAAGCCAAATGCTTGATCTATGAAGCACAAGTTTAACAATCAACCATACATGAATATAGCCAAGACAGAGTTCCTCTGATGCCAAGCAGTAAAACACATTACCAAAAGCATATTGTGCTTTGTACAGTTGGTAATGTGTTTTGTACCTTGGCCCCAAAGGAAAGCAGTTTCATTTGGCCCATATTCTCCGGTTTGAAGTCTAATGTGGTCAAACATATTTCCATGCAAAGGCACACTTTCAAAATGAGAGGCTGATTTGCTTGAAGCAGGGGTGATTAAGGGATAGGTGGAGGGGGAATCTGAATGAGGTATACAAAATGAGGGGCATCAATAAGATAAACAGCAACAGACATTTACCATTGACAGAGATATCCAAATCTAGAATGCATAAGGGGCTGGTTCAGAAGTCACAGGAAGATTTTTCAACAATGGCTGGATTCTAGAATGCACTGCCCAGCGAGACTCAACATTTAAATCTCTAGACCTGAGGCCCACAGAACCTTTGCTTAATGGAATGAAAAAGGTTGGGAACCACTGCTCTAGACAGACACATGAATCACAAAGGCATGCAAGGAAGGACATGGTCCAAGAGCTGGTAAATGAATGAGTATAGCTGGGAGAATGGTTATGGACCTGGCTGAATGATCCACTCTAAGATTCTAATGAAGTGTTACTTTACAAAAATGCTTAAGACCAAAAGAAATAAATTGCTCTACTTGGATTCCAACGTAGTTAGTACTTACAAGGTGCTCCCGTATACATAATAGAGAAAAGATTAATTGCAATTGTGCAGGCATAGAAGACAGGCAGAGCTCGGAGTCCATTTGGCACAGGGTCAGCCTGAAACACAAAAGAACCAAATTCAATAAAATGTTTTCATCCCTTTCCACTTGTAATCTAATCTTCAACTTTCAGGAATCTGACCAAGACATACATTTCATAAGTTAACTATTGTTACAAACCTGTAAATCCCTGAAGTGGCAAAATACCCTGGGTGTGACACCAATCCCAAAAGAACAAATGGGAGATGGGCTTCAATTTTCTTAAAGGGGACAGAAAAATCCAAAGAGGAATTCAGGATAAACAGTTACCAATATCAAACAGAGGATACACTAAAGTCCAGAATGAGTAGAGCAGAAAGTAGGAATGGAGGTGGCTACAGAAAAGACAAATGCACAGATTCAGATTACTAGGTTTCGGCCTCTCTCAAATCAGGATCAAATAACATTTCCCATTTCACCTGAGTTACCACTCATACACAAACATGGACTCCAACTGAAAATAACAGTCCCGTCCCAATGTAAAGGAATAAATAGCAATCCAGGAAACAAGCATACGTTCCCTTCCAAGCAGAGGCAGGTCCTTTGTTGATTCAGATTATGCCACTGGAGACAATCAAGATCAAGTGGTCTATTTAATATCAGGAACACAGGGTACAAGCTTTACAGAACATTCAAGAAATACACTCTAAAAGGGTTAAATTTCATGCAAGGTCAAAAAGGATGCAGATGGTAATGAACTGACCTTGCTTTGCATCTGGCAAAAGGCCATCTTCATTAAAATTTTTTGTCAAGAAAATTCAAGCTATCTTCCTGCTCACCATTGTTTAGTTTTTGCATTTGGCAGACACATGAACAGATGACAAAAGACTTTTACAGACAGAAAGTAATGATACTGCCACTTTTGCTAGGAACATAATCCTTCTCCCACCCATAACATGAAAGCTGTCTGTTTTTAAGTCTATACAGATTTAAGCTGAAACTTGATAGTTGGCGTCAAGAGGAATGATCCATGCATATAAACAATGCCCATTCTACAGCGTCTAGTACAGGTCCACAGTCCCTTATCTGAAATCCCTGGGGCCAGTTGCATTTCAGAATTCAGAATCCCTCCTTATTGGTTCCAGGACCCCCCCCCCCCCCCGCAGATACCAAAAACTTAGCCTTTTTGTTTCTTTAGATCATATAGTGGTAGTTCCGACACCGTATTCTTCAGAAAGATGCCGCACAGACACACCACAATGAAGCTTCTGCAATAACTCCATTTTCTGCGTTATTGACAATGATAGGTGCTTCCTTCTCTTTTTCTCATTGCTACCCATAGGGGTATCTGCAGCTCTTTTTGACATTTTCACAGTGAAATTAAACAAAGTCAACAGTGAACACAAAATATCAGCGAACAGCAAGTGCACCTGTAACCAGTACGAGCGCTGAGCCACAACTGACGTCTGGCGGCCTCTGCCAGCGCTGCCACATCACACCTGAGTGACGACAGCTGTTGGCAAAAAAAACCACTTCGGTTTTCAGAGCTTTTTGGATTTCAGAACTTCAGATAAGGGATTGTGGACCTGTAATTATCTACAAGGTTGTAGAAGGAAATGAATGCACACAACAGGCCAGACAGCATCAGTAAAAGGAAACTGGCAGACGACGTTTCAAGTCAAGACCCTGCCCCTGAACTGAAGGGGAAATGGCCAGTATAGAGTGGGGCAAGAAACAGGTGGGTTCATGTGAGGAAGGAAGAGAGGGTGGAACAGGGAGACTACATCATAAGTAAAGGCAAAGAGCCACTGCAGATGAAATGGGTAGAAAACAGAGGGATAAGAAACTGGACAATGGGGCAGAGGAAGTAAAGAAGGGAAAATAGAAGAACTGAACACAGACAGAATGCAAACACAATTCATTGTTCACAACCTAGATCACACCCCCTCCTATCTTGTCCTTTTTATGGACATTCCTTTCTCTGTTTCACAAGTTAGGTTTGTTCTCAAGATGAGGTCTTCCACTCCCTGACATGAGATGTCATTTCTTCAGGAACCAGGCCTCTCTCCCCATTCCCCCCAGCTGCTGGGGTGGGGGAGATCCCTCACCACATCTCCATTTCCCACCTTGGTTCTTGCTCTTCACCCAAACAGTATTTGTATGCAGCAAATCATTTTTCAACATTTCCATTCTTGTCTCCATCTGCTAATCATTCCTCCTCTCTTACTAGCTCTTGCTCCATCTCCTCCCTTCACCTCTATACTTACTAAGCATCTCTCCTCTCCTTTCAGTCCAACCCCATTCACCTCCACAGCTTTGTTTTGCCAGATTCATCACCTCTGAACTATTGAGCTGTAGATGCCATTAATTTCAACCTGGCCTCAGCAAAATGAAATTAAACCTTATAGCTTAAAAAGATACTGATAATCCTTGCAGTGATCAAACTTTGTCATTACAGTCTGTATCCGACCATCCAAAAAAAAAGAATGAGCTTGTGAAAGATTGTGTGGATTGCTATAGTGGGCGAGAAGCAACTTGCTGCTGCAAATCTTTGTATGGGAAGATTAAAAAATTAGATTGACTTGGAAAATACAAGAACAAATTCATGTGGATATTTCTTCCATCATAACCTTGATATGTGGAATCCATAAATTTCAAATTTATGGAAAATCAACAATTCAGTTTTGGAATTCAAGGGATGCCTGCTACAAATTCCACTGCAGAGGTTACCAAACTGTTTTGATACCACCTCCCAGAACCCATTTCAGCCACTTTGCGGTATGGTGGCACATTGAAGCATCACCTCGGAGTTGTATTCTTGGCATCCTGATATTCCTTCAGCAGAACAATCTCAAAACTCCATCAGCACCACCAACAGGGCAGCAATTCACCAGCAGCAAGCACAACTAAAATTTACCAAGTACAGCTTTTGCCAACTCATAATGAATAACAATTTACCTTGCGTAAAATAAAGCAGCGGACCAAGTAAAAGACAGCAGCAGACATGATTCCAGACAGCAGAGGTGAGATGAACCAAGAAGCAACTGTGCAAATTGAAGAAATTATTATGTTAACAGAGGTAAATAACACTTTTCCTGAAAGTGCAATAAGCTTTCTTTGGTTCAGATTTGTGGTGCCCACCACACAGCCTCAACTGCTGTAGTGAGCTGGTTAAGTCTCAGATTATAAATTTAAAATTACTGGCACACACTTGAAATTGTTATATTTACATACCAGTGAAAATCAAAAGAAAATGGCCACAATTCTGAAGGATTCTACAAATCATTGATTTAACTTTTCATGGCTACAAGGAGTAATAAATTACAGGAAAGAAAACAAGCCTAAAGATAATTTTAAACTATTCAGAATCAACCATGGTGATTAACGAAATTCTTCCAGCAAAATTTATGGTTTGTAAGAAAAATTCAGTTATCATTTGCTTAGGAAAATAAATGCATCAAAAATTATCTAGCAACCAACTTAATGCACAGAGTCTGTCCTGCAACCGTTGCCTTTACTCTCCAAACTAGCACCATGAAAACATTTAACTATTCTGAGCCCAAATTACAACTCACCAATCTTCAGCAGCTGCAGCCACTTCACACCATAAGCACCTGTAGCCACCAAACAAAAACCAATGGTTGCACCCACAATGCAGTGGGTACCAGATATAGGGAGCTTCAAAAATGAAGCTAATAACTGCCAGACAGCAGAACCTGTAGAAGACAGAACATTTCATTTCAAAGTGTCCATGAAATATTAAAAATTACATTTCAGTTATTAACAATGATGTTTTAAGAAAAACAACTTAAAACTTCCTGGCACAAACTTAGGGAGAATGCATCACTTGTTACTTACCAAACATGGCACTGACCGACCCAGCCATAAGCACTTGTTGACTCGAGTTGAACAGGTTCACATCAATTATTCCTTTCCGAATGGTTTCACTGACTTTGGCACCCAGCAGTACAGAACCCAGCGTTTCAAAGATCGTAGCCAAGATGCAAGCTCTTCTGAGTGTCAGCACTCCAGAACCAACAGCAGTCCCAAATGAATTGGCAACATCATTTGCTCCCACCGAGAATGCCAAAATAAATGCAATGATGAAACCCACCACAACCATCCATACATACTCCTCCAACGCCATGGTCACTCGAGTTATAATGCTTTAGAGGTATGGATTTAAAAAAAAAATACTATTGACTTAAATATACAAAATGAGGTAACAAAATATATTGATATGTAATAAATAATGGATTAAATAGAATGAAGATTAATGTGCACCACACAAGTACTGTGCAGTAGTATTCGCTATCCTCTGTGTTTGATAGTCTGTCTTTGACTGTCTTTACAAAAGTCAGCAGTTACAGGGATTGTGTTGAAATCCATTGTGGACACGACAATAGATTTGGATTATTCTTCATCCTGTGGAAAAATAGAGGACACATCATAAGCATGTTGTAACATTCCAGTATTCACAACTGACAAATTTCCATATACAATGCTCAGTTTGTGAATAAATTCTTTCAATCATTTTCCTATCGCAAGTTCAATTTTGGATACTGTACTCTTAACCGAAGATTAGAAATGACATCTGATTGATATTTCACTCAGCAGTACACAACCCAAGTGATCTCCAAAATAGATTCAAAACCAAAATCACAAATTGAGATTAAATTCATGCCAAACAAGATACTTTGTCAGTGGCATCAAGTGCCATTAACATTCTTTGAGATTTTAAACTTTAGTCACATTAAAGCTTCAGAAGCAGAAATCAAGCTATTTAACTTAAGCCATATTTAAAATCCAAATTTTGAATTTACAATTCCCGTAAACTGACAGTAGAATAACTTATTTTGATTGTTACTTGTCCCAATTTTGGGGCCATTTCGCTGTCCACAATTCACTCAAGCTTTTGAATTTTCCAACAATCTGCCTCAACAATTTCCAAAAATACGGTATTAAAATACTTGACTTATTTATAATGAAAGTGGAAACAAAAGGCAATGAAATTAGAATATTCGATGACGCATTTCTGGAATCCAACAATGTTGAAGCAACGCACCAATGAATTGTTAGAGAATTATTGGTTAGAGATTAAAATAGCATAATCCTCAACTTTTGCCATTATTTCGATTACAACTTAATCTAACATGCAAATGTTAAAATGCTTTGCTCATCCAGCCATATCTCAGATGGTGGAAAGTACGAGGAACATTTGAATCGAATAAGATATCGATTATCTATAAAGATTAACAATACCGATATAACAACTTTATCAAAAAAAGACAATCACGTACAATAGCAGAATTTATCAGTGTAATAATATTCGGAAGCAGAGTCGGTTGGAGCAAATTCAAAGCGCTACTCTTTTCGCGCCTCCCTAACATTTGAAAACTGCGATCAGGAAACGTGTTCCCGCCAACAAAGCGCCGGTCCCAACCAGCCGGACTGCGGGGATGGGCAGCACCTAAACGCCGCCGCTCTCCCCAACTCCCCCCCCAAAAAAAACAAAGGCACCCTCCTCTCCCAGACCCCTCCGAACCACCGGCACCCTCCTCTTCCATACCACCACCCAAAAAAATAACCAAGGGCACCCCCCTCCCACTCAAGGGCACCCCCTTTTTGTCCCACGACCCCTGCCCCGGACAGCACCAGCTGCCACCCCGGGAACAGGCTCCGTCACCCCCCGCTCCCGGACCCCACAACGCGCGCCGTCATGCTGCACCCGGCCGCTCCGTGAGCTCCCCCTGGCGCCGCGACCCGGCCCGCCGAATGAATGAGGCCGCGCCGCCGGATTGTTCCGGAACACGCCGGAGCCGTCGTCGGCCCAATGGAACGGAGCCGGGCGCGGGCGTGGGCCCGGGCCCCTCTCCTCTCCTCTCTAGCCGCCCTCAGGCGCGGCGACGGCGGCGGGGTCGGCCTTCAGAAGCAGGGCCGCCCGGTGCGGGACCGGCAACTCACCAATTAACAGTGCGACTCCGACGGATCGAGGTTGGGGTACGCAGTGAGGGCCGGCCGGTAGGCCACACTCCAGGCCTGAAGCCGCGGACTCCTCGGCAGGTAGGGCGCTCCCAGGCGAGTTCCTCAGCAGCGGCTGCCGACGGCCGCAGTGCCCCCGCTCTCTTTTGGCTTTCCCTCCCCGCCCTGGTCTGCGTCGCTCGGTGGAGATCACCCCGACTCCGCTAACAGTCCGCCATCTGCTGCATAGCTCCGCCCGCCGGCTCTTGTAGGAGCGCTGACGCACGATGGCCCGGCCCCGCTGGGCGGAGCGAGTCACGGCCGGCGGCTCCGTGGTTCAGGCTCAATCCCTTTACCACTCAACTACACTGACGAGCAACCTGGCCCTTCTTTGGGTAGAAACTGGTGTGGTGAGAGCGGGCAAACTCTTGGCAGATAACGGGACTGGGTCCTTGGAACTGCTGCGCTTGAAGCGATGGGCCGAACGGTCGTTATAACCAAGTCTTGCCTCTAGCCCTGGTAAAGAACTCGCTGCTCAGTGACAGGGATCTAAGCTTGGGCAACCACTGTTCGCAATCTGTAACGACCGGGCAAGTTTGCTTCCATCCAGAGTGGAAAACACTTGTCTCAAAGTCACGTAAGCAGTGGTGCATTTTCCACTCTGGATGGGAAAAAAAATCAAAATTATCCAGCAAAAAAAGTCATTCACTTGATTAGTGACCCTTCACCCATGGTGCTCACATTTATAAATTACTCTGCAAATTACTCACCCAGGTTACTCTTAATAGCACCTTCTGAGGCACTAAGAAGGTCAAGGGTAGCAGGTGCATGGAGCAGGTTCCTCCCTAAATAGCACAACATTCGACATGGCTTTGGTTGTCACTTGGTTTAAGTTCTGGAACACTGTCACCAACTGGACTGGAAGTACTCCCACCAGAGCTACTATTCAGGAAGGCGGCTTATTGCCATCTTCTCAAATGCAGTAGGGTTGGTCAATAACTGCCTTGACAATGACACCAGATCCCAGAAAGGACTAAATCTCTACCCCTCCTGTTCCCCTCCCCCCACTTCCCCTTCCCTTCCTCTCTCCCTCTTCTCCCCTCTCTCTTCCCCCTCTCTCTCTTCCCCTCTCTCTTTCTTACCCCTCTCTCTCTTCCCCTCCTTTCTCTCTTCCCCCATCTTCTCCCTCTTTATCTTCCCCCTCTCTTTCCCTCTCTCCTTTTCTCTCTTCTAATACAGTACACATATACACTTGTGTGTGTGTATAGGGCCTTGTTGAGATCACGTTTTGAGTATTGTTACATTTGTGGGGAAAAATAGCAGTTAAATAGGGAGTACAGTGAAGAACCACCAGGCTGTTTCCATGGATGATGAGCCTGTCAAGTGAGAAATGAATAAACGAGTAAGATCTCCAATCTCTGGAGTTTAGAGACTAGCAATAGAAAATTCTTAGTGAACACGGGAAAGTAAACATAGGAAGGATGCTTTCCATGGCTGAGGAATCCAAATCTTGGGAGTGACAGACTCAGATTAGTTTAGATTACTGTCAATCTTATCTATTATAAGGGCCTGTCACTTAATAGAAATTAAGGTGTAGGCCTTTGTCACAGAAATGAGGAGAGATTTCTTCACATTAAATTGTTAATGTCTGTAGCTTTCCATGTTGGAGAGCTATGTTGTCCCTGAAATTATATTCAAAACAGATAGATAGATTTCTGAATGTTAAAGGATGTGGGGATAGGGCGTGAAAATGATATTTGAGATAGAAAGTCAGATCTGATCTTGTTTAGTGTTGGACCAGGGCTGAATGGCTGAATAAACTACTTCTGCTCCTATTTTTTATGTTCTTATATTCTATATTGACTACACTATTATGTTCTTATATTGACTACACTCAACCTTTTTCATAATCTTACAAAACTTTACAAGGTCAGTCCTCGGTTTCTTTTACTTTAGGGAAAGCAGTCCCAACCTATCCAATCTCCCCTCATAACCCAAGCCTTCCAGTCAAAGCAACATCCTTGTCAGGTTTTTTCACACCCTCTGCACTTTTTTGAAATACAGACAGGGAGGAAAAGCTGGTGGGGTAGTTCTATAAAAGAAGCAGTGTAAACACAGGAGATTGTGCAAATGCTAGAAACCTTAGCAACAACCACAGAGTGCTGGAGGAACTCAGCAGGTCGGACAGGAGGGGAATAAACAGTTGATGTTTTGGGCTGAGATCCTTCACCAGGACAGTAATGTAAGACAGTCTAGGTGTTAGAAGATGTAGCTTTCACTTTGGTGGAGGTAAACAAAATACAGTGGGAGAGAAGACTGCAGTCAGAATAACGCACTGTAGCAAATAAGGCAATTTAAGAAATGCCAATGCCATTTATAAAGAGAATTACATTAATAATGGTTGATTTTAAACCTTCATGTAGATTGGGTTAAGGACACGGGAAATGGTAGCCATGAGAAGGAATGGTCTGGGATAGTTTCCAAGAGCAATGTATTCCAAACAGACATGAGCTAGTTTGGATTTGGTAATTTATAATGAGTCAGGCTTAATAAATTATCTCAGAGTAGAAAAACCCTTTAGGAAGTAGAGATCACAGCATGATAGAATTTAGCAATCTGCTCGAGAGTTCAAAACTTCAGTTGAAAATAGCAATGTAAATCCTAAATAAGGGATACAGCATTCCAAAGGAGTTTGGTTAGGGTTGGCTAAAGTAAGCAGGTTAGCAGCTCAGACAATAGACAAATCATGACAGACATTTAAGGAGCTAATTTGTGACAGCCATCGAAATGATGTCTCACTAAGGAAGAAGGATTTAAGGGGGGGGGGGGTGTGAATCACCCACAGCTAACCAAGGAAGTTTAGGATGGCATTAAGTTAAAAGAGAAAAACATATCTAGTAGCAAAAAATAGTGGCAGCCCCAAAGTTTAGTATCCAGTAGGGAAATAAAGAATGAGGAACTTTACTAACGCAAAGTAATAATATAGAAAAAGAGTTTGTCTGACTGCACATTTGAAAAGAGAGGGGTCAAAGTGAATACTTGTCCAGAGAAATAGTTATTGGGAATTCCTCTGCTTTCTAAGAAATAGCAGAGGAATTAGATATCTTGCATCAGACAATGCGATGGAAAATGTTACAAACTAGAAGCGGAGGAAGAATTAACTAGAACTGGATTAGAATATATCAATAGGTTTGACCCAAATATTATAAAAGAAAGTGATGTATACAGCCCAGTTCATCAAAGGCAAAGCCCTCCTCTTTATTGAGCACATTTACGTGGAGCATTGCCACGAGAAATCAGCATTCATCATTCAGGACCCATGCTCTCTTTTCACTACTACCATTGGGCAGGAGGTACAGGAGCTTTACGTCCCATACCACCAGGTTCAAGGAAAGTAGTTACCCTACAGCCTTCCGGCTCCTGAACTGGTGTGGATAACTTCACTCACCTCAACTCCATAACCGACAGACTTGCTTTCAAGGACTCTAAAATTCACGTTCTTAGTAATATTTACTTTTTGTTTGTGCAATTTGTCTTTTTTTTTGCACATTGGTTGTTTGTCAGTCTTTGTTTATGTATAGTTTTGCATAAATTCTATTGTATTTGTTTGTTTTCTGTATTTCCTATAGATGCCTGCAAGAAAATGAATCTCAGGTAACATACTTTGATATTAAGTTTACTTTGACTTTAGTAATGGAGGAATCTGGGACATTATCATGACTAGTCAGTGGGATAGCTCTTCCCAATTTCGACTTCCCAGTGACTGTGAGGAAGACTTGACAAGTTGATTGTGCTGGGAGAAACTTTGCTGTGTCTAAATCCAAGGCCATTTTATCTTTTCTCAGTTTTAATGTAATAGTTTGATATAACTGATTGGCTCATGGCCATTTCAGCGGGGTAGTAAAGCAAATGTGAGTTCAGGGATGGCATCATCCCGAAAGTGGGAGCAATGTTAATAGGGCGGCAATGGAGCACATAGGTAAGGGCAGGTTTGGAACAGTAGCAATGAAGTTGTATACCTTGTATACAACAGAGATAGAACAGACAGTGCACACGCAACCTTTGTTTAACAATAATGTAAACATGCAATGTAGAATGATGTTAGGAGTACACTACCCAATGGTGTTGAGAGGGCACCATTGCAAGTATCCAATGTAGGAGCAGTATTGGAGCAGTTTTACAGCAGAGTTAGTATCTAATGTATATGTAGCACTGTAATCTTGCAGAAAACGTTTGTATCTAAATATATCACTTAGTTATTATGCTGTTTTTAGTTTTAGCTTTACCATTGGGATTACCAGCAGCTGTAGTTGCTATTGAGGAATTATGGGGGATTATTCAAATCCTGCATTTTGTTATTTTATTGCTAAGCCTATTACCAGGAGTTGTCTTCCTCTTTAAACATGAAAACTGCTATAAATGCTACTATTCAAATGACTTTACAAATTCAGAATTCTGTTTACATTTTCAATATCTTCATTTTTACTTTTTTCTCTTTTGGTTTACTTTTGGTTTGGATGTGGCTTATAAGCTGGCACTTAATTTCCCTTTCTACCTTTTCCTGGCAACTGCACAGCCTAAGAAACAGCCAATTCATGCACCACAGGTTATGTATATGTAGAGGATAAACCAGACCAGGTGGAGTTAGCACAGTTCCACCCTTGTCTTTGACGTCAACTGAATGCCCTTAGTAAGAATGTTATTTGTATCCTATTTTTGTAATTCTTGTTTACATGAGAACTCTAGAATAACCACGCATTAAATTCTAACCCCGAGCATGTTTTTAAATGCTACGTTTAACTAATTACTATAATTTCAAAAATGCGTTCTTAATCAATTTGTCTCTCCCCTTTTAGTTTCCATTCTCTCAGGGAGAAGATAGGCTGACGAATTTCCCTGGATTTTCCTTATTTTATGACTAACTATTGAAAAATTTCACTCAAAGGACAATTTAAATGTAAAAACAAGCACATTTTGATGAATGTAGCTTTGAAAGTTAAATGTAATTCCATATTAGGTCACTGAGTTGCAATCTATAGTCCTGGGTGATTATTTACATCTGCACTTTGATGTCCATGGTGGTTACTGCTTTGTAATAAGAAGATGCACAAAATAATGTTGGTGGGGGGAGAGTAGAGTCAATAATTAGAAATGGGTGCCTAAATGTGGAGAGCAAGGGCAGATGAGGGGCAATGCAATGTGAGGCACAGCAAGTA
Source organism: Hemitrygon akajei (assembly GCF_048418815.1). Taxonomy (NCBI): domain Eukaryota; kingdom Metazoa; phylum Chordata; class Chondrichthyes; order Myliobatiformes; family Dasyatidae; genus Hemitrygon; species Hemitrygon akajei. Next base: position 188,892,087 of record NC_133124.1, on the reverse strand, counting down.
GGGAGATATACTGAAACATAGTGAAACACATATACTATGTGAAAATGGATATGAAAAAAATAAATGATGGCTGGTAGGGAGCTAATAAAATTTCCATTTTTAGAAAGGACTATTAATGTTGGTGATAGGAAAGCGAATAAAATAGATACTCAAAGATGTCACGATTAGTGAGAAGTTAATAAGGAACTGTTATGAATTTCAAGAATTGTTTTAACATTTTATTGAATTCGTACTTAAAAATGGAGGCAGTTCAAGTTTGTCATTCCTATTAGCTTAATCCCAACATTCCCTTTCCTTTTTCCCTCCCACATTCCCTATCTCACATGCCCATCAATTCTTGTTTGATTCTTTTTCTACTTTACCTATTAGTACTGATTGAAAATATGCGAAGAAACCAGAGCACCTGGGGAAACAAAATTATCAAAGGGAGAACATGTAGACTCCACACAAGTAACACCTGAGGTCAGTTTCAAACCGGGTCCCCAGAGGTGAGGCAGCAGCACTAACAGGAGTCTTTTTTGAAAGATTAGCCACCAAATCTGATTTAGGAAGTGAGATCTCCTTAGATTTCCAAATGACTTTCAGGGAGGTGCCACTAAACAGTGACAGGATGTGTGGACTCTGGGGTCAGGTGGGAAAGGTGGCGTTCAACCAAAAGATGGGAAATTCTGTCGCACAAGAATGCTTTGGATTGAGGAATTGAAAGTGAATGTTCAAAATTTTTATATTATACCAATTTGAAAATGATAGTTAAAACAGAGCAGAATTGTCGCAATTCTAAAAATTGGTATTATTAAAAACTGAATGAGTGTGTAATTGGCAAAAGAACAGGAATGGTAAAAAGTGTGATGCGATGTGTCTTAGTTGAAGAATAAGAAGACGATCTACTTCAAAATATGTCTGAATAGAGAAGAGGAGTGGTGGGATCTGGTGGCAGAAATACACAAAGTATGAAAGCATCAGTAGAGACAAGGAAGGACTTCTTAATCTGAAGAAGAAATTAAAAGTACTCAGGTTCATTTCTAAAGTTTCATATATTGAGAATATTGGAAACAATTCTGCTCTATTACAGAGATTTTAGAGAAGATGCAAGAATGATGAGAAGAGGTTAACCAGATTTGGACTGATGCAATAGAAGCTTTAAAGAATATTTAAATGTTTAATAAGGTAGACGCAGAGAAGATATTTCCACTTTTGCAGATGTAAGGCTCTTATAAATATAACGACAATTCATGAGAATAGTCTTTACCTGGGCACTGGTTAGAATGTAGAACAACACTACATGGAGTTGTCAAGACATCTAACTTGGATACACAAAGGAGGCAAATGTGTAAAGGAAAAAGGAATATAGAAATATTAATGTACTTTAATGAACAAGGATGGGAGAGACACACATTGGCCAAATGACTAATTTCAGTTCTGTAAATATAATGTATAGCCACTTAGTAAACATGAGAATAGAACCGAGGTCAAGATTTGATCTTATTCAGTGCCAACTTGAGAGACTGGAGGGCCAACTTAGTTGTTACTGGATCTTTGAGTGTAAACAAATGAAATGGCTGAGATATAACATATCCATGGTTAATAAGAGAAGGGCAGAAACACATAGTTTTGGTTGATTACAGCAGCTAAATTTGAAAGGGAATCAGGAAGCAATTTTCAGCAATGAGAAGTTGTGGTAAAATAAGAGTAATGGGAGTGCTGGGTGGTGAATCAAATTGAAGATGACCAGAATTGGGACAACAGGGGAGAGGGGATGAAGCTGAATGAATGGCTCTCAAAGAGGGAGAATTTCCCGGAAAAAAAGATATGTTGAATGTCCCTCTGGGCCATACAAAACATAGTGTCTAGAACCTAGCAGAATTTAACAGCACAGCTATGATTTAAACAGCTATGAGAAGCGTCATGCAACATTGTCAGGGGAAGGAAACAGTGAAACATGATTAATCTGGAGACACTGGAGCTTCTCAGTTTTGGGGATGATTCAGCTGTTCTTGTCTGAAGCAGATTTAAATGTCTTTTTTACATAACTTCATTGGTAATGATGAGATTGTGCTTAATGAATTGAATACTCTTGGAAAGAAAACTTAAAAATATAGATTTGCTGGAGCATTTTCATCTAGCATTTTGATCTTGTACTTAGGAAACTCAATCCCCAGTTCTATAAGTGTTATTATCTAGTCAGCTGATAGGAGATTCATATTGCATTCTCTTCTTCTATTCCGCACTTTGGCTTCTTTACCTCTTCTCTCTTGCTTATCACCTTCCCTGGTTCCCTTCTTCCTTTTCTTTCTCCTATGGTCTACTCTCCTCTTCTATCAGGTTCCTTGTTGTCCAGTCTTTTATCCTTCCAACTCACTTGGCCTCACCTATCACCTTCTAGCTGTCCTCCTTCCTCTCCCCCCCCCCCCACCTTTTAATTCTGGTGCCTTCCCCCTTCCTTTTCAGTCCTGAAGAAGGGTCTCAGCTCAAAACGCCGACTGTGTATTCATTTCCATAGATGCTGCTTGATCTGTGAGTTCCTGCAGCTTTTGCAAACTTTCTTGTGTTTATGATTGATATTGTCTGCCTGGGAAAATTATCCATTCATCCGTTCATGCCCGTTTCTGTGAGGAAGAGTTTGGTCTGGGTGTAGTCTGTAAAACCGAGGGAGTTGGGGCTGAGTGCAAACTCCTTGCAGATGTATGTACATGACTTGGCATGACCAGAGGCACAACCTTAGAATACGAGGATGTTCCTTTAGGACAGCAATGAGAAAGAATTTCTCTAGTCACAGGGGAGTGAACCTGAGGAATGCATTGCCATTGATACATCAGCAAAGGAGGCCAAGTTGGTTGTCATACTTAAAGTGGAGGTTGATAGGTTCTGGATTAGTATGGGTGTCAAAAGTCAGACCCTATATAGGTATAGGACAGAAGTAGGCCATTCGGCCCATTGAATCTGCTCCGCCATTCAATCATGGGCTGATCCAATTCTTCCAGTTATCCCCACTCCCCTGCCTTCTCCCCATACCTTTGATGTCCTGGATAATCAAGAACCTATCTATCCCTGCCTTAAATGCACCCAATGACTTGGCCTCCACAGCCGCTCGTGGCAACAAATTCACAGATTTACCACCTTCTGACTAAAGTAATTTCTCCGCATCTCTGTTCTAAATGGACGTCACTCAATCCTGAAGTCATGCCCTCTTGTCCTAGACTCCCCTACCATGGGAAATAACTTTGCCATACCTAATCTGTTCAGGCTTTTTAACATTCGGCATGTTTCTATGAGAATCCCCCTCATTTTCCCGAACTCCAGGGAATACAGCCCAAGAGCTGCCAGACGTTCCTCATACGGTAACCCTTTCATTCCTGGAATCATTCTCGTGAACCTTCTCTGAACCCTCTCCAATGTCAATATATCCTTTCTAAAATAAGGAGACCAGAACTGCACACAAACTCCAAGTGTGGTCTCACGAGTGCCTTATGGAGCCTCAACATCACATCCCTGCTCTTATATTCTATATCTCTAGAAATGAATGCCAACATTGCATTCGCCTTCTTCACCACTGACTCAACCTGCGGGTTAACCTTTAGGGTATCCTGCACAAGGACTCCCAAGTCCCTTTGCATCTCTGCATTTTGAATTCTTTACCCATGTAAATAATAGCCTGCCATTTATTTCTTCCACCAAAGTGCATGACCATACATTTTTCAACATTGTATTTCTTTTGCCACTTCTCTGCCCATTCCCCTAAATTATCTCTCTCTGCAGACTCTCTGTTTCCTGGTATCATCAGCAAATTCAGCCACAAATCTATTAATCCTACAGTCCACATCATTGGCATGCATTGTAAAAACCAGCGGTCCCTACACTGACCCCTGTGGAGCTCCACTGGCAACCGGCAGCCAGCCAGAATAGGATCCCTTTATTCCCACTCTCTGTTTTCTGCCGATCAACCAATGCTCCACCTAGTAACTTCCCTGTAATTCCATGGGCTCTTATCTTGGTTACAGGGAGAAGGCATGAGAATAGGATTGAGAGGGAAAATAAATCAGCCATGATCGAATGGTGGAGCAGACATGGTGCGATTAATAGTCTAATTCTGTTTTCACGTCATATGGTCTTATGCCCGGTCACTGTCCCAGCTACCAAGTGTTTCACAGGCCTATAGAATCATCAGTTTGCCTCCTATATTTTCAAAAAGTATGCTTTGAGAAAAAGAAAACATTAGGAAACACTTTTAATAGCATCCAAACAACTCAATGTGCTTGCGACTGACATACTTTAGACATGTAGTCAATGTTATAGGGAACATGGTGGCCAATTTTGCCCACAAAAGGCAAATATCCAAATGCACGCTGAAAATCTGTTTTATTTTAATGCTATCGGTCAAGGTATAAATATTGGCAAATATGTTAGAAATAATTCTTACTTTTACCAAAATAGTGCAATGGGATCATTTTAATTCGACTGAGAAAGCCAATATGCAAGTATACAAATTTGGAAAAGGGTAATCAGGATGAGAATTGGATCAGTGTGGTTGTCTCCATGTTGAGCAACAGGAGGTAGACAGCATCATAAATGAATATCTTAACTGTCCCTGCACAACATCCGTTAAATGATGTCTTTGTTATGTTGATAATTATTGGGTCTGTTCATATGTTCACATTTATTTAAGTTTGATTATTGACATGTGCGCATGTGGCCGTTCTGCTGACTGGCTGTTGCCTATGTCTTGTGCCAAGCCACAATCAGTCCTCGTATGTTTCACATACAGGCAATAAAGTGCTCTGATTCTGATTCTCATCTGTGTTTACCATGGAGAAGGTCACGGAAGTTAAGAGATTCAAGGAAGAGAGCAGTGTTGTCCCGTATTACAAAAGCAACACACACAAAATTCTGGAGAAACTCAGTAGGTCAGGCAGCATCTATGGAATGGAATAAACAATCAACGTTTTGGGCCGAAATGCTTAATCAGGAATGGAAAAGAAAGGGGGCAGAAGCCTGAATAAGAAGGTAGGGGGAGAGGAAGGCGGGTGATAGGTGAGACCTGGTGAGGAGGAAGGTGGTTTCGTGGGGGAATGGGATGAAGTAAGAAGCTGTGAGGAGGTAGATGGACTAAATGTACTTTGAACTTTGAAGAGAGACAGGGCTGAAGAAGAAGGAATCTAATAGGAGAGGACAGAGGACCATGGTGAAAAGGAGAAGAGGAAGGGAGCAAAAAGGAGGTGATGGGCAGTTGAAGAGAATGGGTGAGAGGGTGACCAGAGTGGGGAATGGAAAAAGAGAGAAGGAGGGAGGGGAGAAAAATTACCGGAAGTTAGAGAAATCCATGTTCATGCCAAGGGGTAGGATCCCTGTACCATATAGCCTACTGTATAATATGAGACTATTTTACGTCGTAGTAACACCTTATTGAGCATGTGCTGTTGGGCGCATATTGCTCTATATATATGTGCTCAGTTCGGTTTCAGTTAGTAAAGGCCCCTGTTAACGTAGTTCCCGTCTCCAGCGTTTTTATTAATGATGTTGTTGTGTAAACGGCCACAAACACAACAAATTGGCGACGAGGTTAATGAACCTACATCGTGTCAGAATGATGTGTTTATTTGATAACGGCACTCAGAAGCAGGCGAGGCGGCAGCAGTCTGAAAGGAATCAGAGACAGTCAGAGTGGCAGCACGTCGAGAAACCAAGAGACCACGGCCAGCGCTGACCCCGGGGCGGAGGGTCTACCTGCCCCAGAAGGGAAAAAAAAGGAGCGACACATGCATCTAGCTAGAGTATGGTCACGACGCTAGCAAAAAGAAAAGGTCACAAAAAGAAAACATGGGACCGGGGCTAAATTAACGAGGGACCAAGGCTAAATTGACGTAACAAGGATGGCGTTAATTGGAACCATTACAGCATTTGATAGTGGCATTGAAGACTGGGTGACTTATATCGAAAGAATAGAGTTATATTGTGATACTAACAGTGTTAATGAAGGAAAGAAAGTCAGCATCTTACTTAGTGTAATGGGCGCGAAAACATACGGCCTGCTACGGAGCTTGTTAACCCCTGAAAAGCTAGCTGACAAAACGTTCAAGCAAATAGTAGACACTCTCCAACAGCATTTAAACCCCAAACCACTGGTCATTGCCGAAAGATTTAAATTTCACAATCGGAATCAGAGCAAAAATTTCTGAATATTGTGCTGAATTGCGCAAATTATCAGAACATTGTCAATTTGGTCTATCAGACGCATTGAGGGACATGTTAGTGTGTGGCATACACTGAAACCACACAGAATCAGCAAAAATGAAAGCATTTCTGAATATTGTGCTGAATTGCGCAAATTATCAGAACATTGTCAATTTGGTCTATCAGACGCATTGAGGGATAGGTTAGGGTGTGGCATACACTGTGAAACCACACAGAATCAGAGCAAAAATGAAAACATTTCTGAATATTGTGCTGAATTGCGCAAATTATCAGAACATTGTCAATTTGGTCTATCAGACGCATTGAGGGACATGTTAGTGTGTGGCATACACTGTGAAACCACACAGAAGAAGCTCCTGTGTGAAAAAGACCTTACATTCGAGAAAGCGCTAAACATCTCAATATCATTAGAAACAGCCGCATGAGGTGCTTTCGAGGTACAACAAAAATCTCTGGAATATGCCACAAGTAAAATGAAACTGAGCAGAAATGAAGGAAAGAAATGTTACCATTGTGGGAACATGTCGCACGACCCTGAAGACTGTTAGTTTAAAGACAAGGAATGCAGGAACTGTGGTAAACAGGGCTACACTGGCAGAGTATGCAAAGCTAGTAAACAGCAGGAAAAGGGCAAAGTACAGAGAAACAAGAAACCCCAGGAAGGAAAATACAACAAGGTACACAGAATGAAAGACGGCAGTTCTGATGAAAAGGACTTTGATGAAAGTGAATTGTCTTGTCTGCAACTTCACAGCGTGAAAGAGACAGATGATTGAAGAATAATAAGGATCACTCCACAAGTGGCAGGCGTGAGACTGAATATGGAGTTGGATACAGGCTCAGCTTTAACAGTGATCTCTGTACACGACTACAAACGACTGTTTTGGCACATCCGTCCGAAACAAACTAAACTACTGCTAAAGAATTACACAGGACAGAAAGTGCATCCCGAAGGCAAAATTAAAGTGACGGTGACTCATGGAGGTAAAACACAGCAACAGATCCTCTAAGTACTGAAAAACGGAGGACCACCGTTGCTGGGACGTGAATGGCTCAGGAAAATCCAGTTGGATTGGCACACCATCAAGGCACTAGATGTGTCAACATAGGAGGGCAGCTCAGCGGGGAAGATGTCCGCAGCTCTCCTCTCACCCGCTGTCGACTATTACAATGATGAGGAGGAGCTAGACAGCGTCGACAGGGAGACAGATATTGCCAATAAGTAGGATGATGAAGACTACCTGGAAGTAAAAGAGCAGATGTACCAGGAGAAATTGACATCTCTCAAAAGACAGCTACAGCAGTTACAGGAAGGCACTTTGCAGGAGTATCAGAAAAGGATGAAGAAACTAGATCAACAATACAAGCGAGGAATATGAAATGCAGAGCATCTTCTGCAACTGGAGACAGAAAAAGTGAAAAGGAATTATATTAGGGAGAAGAAAGAAGCAGGAGCCCCCACCTCAGATCAGCCCGATCCGCAACCACCTCACGCGTCTGTCAACACCATGAGCGAGGCCGAGAGGGAGCAGCAATCCGAACAGCAGCAACAGCCAGATAAACCCAAATCCCCCGGGGAGAAGAAAGGCATTGCAGCAAAGGTTCTTGGAACAGTTAAGTGGTTCAACGTACGAAATGGATATGGATTCATCAACAGGAATGATACAAAGGAAGATGTGTTTGTACATCAGACTGGTATAAAAAAGAATAACCCATGGAAATACCTCCGCAGTGTTGGAGACAGTGAAACTGTGGAGTTTGATGTAGTGGAAAGTGAAAAGGGGGCAGAAGCAGCAAACGTAACTGGTCCCGGAGGACTTCCTGTCCAAGGAAGCTGATATGTCGTGGACAGAAATCATTATCGTTGCTGCAACCCTCACCACCGAGGTCCACTATGTAATCACCAACAGAACGTTGAAGGTGGAGAGAAAAGAGATGGAGCAGGGTCGGCAATAGATGGAGAAAACCAAGTTTATCAAAATCAGCGACATCGCCCTCCTTACAAAAGACAGCGTTACCCACCTTACTTTGTTAGTCGTCGCTATGGTCACCGCCCACAATATAGCGACCAGCCCAGGGAGAAATTACCGAGGGTGGTGAAGAAATGAAAACCAGGTTGTTGGGGAAGAAGGTAAACTTAACAGAGGACAACATCAACTCCATTCAAACAGGACAGCTTTCGCACAAGTTAAATCTTGAACCAATCTTTTCCTCCATTGAGAATCATACACTTAATCCTTTGCGGGAAAGTTTCTTTTGCACGTACGTATTTTGAATCCTCAGCCAATGTGTCTTGTTTTTCACAAAGAAGTTGGGAAACAGCATCAAAACAGAGGTGAATTCTGGCAGCAAACTGTAAGGTTTCTATTGTTGTCTTTTCACACTTGTGCCGATTGTGCATCTGAAGGAATTCTCCCTCTCAGCCAGACAGATAGCACTGCAGGTAATCATAGAAACATATAAAACCCACAGCACAATACAGGCCCTTCGGCCCACAAAGTTGTGCCGAACATGTCCCTACCTTAGAAATTACTAGACTTACCTATAGCTCTCTATTTTTCTAAGCTCCATGTACCTATCCAGGAGTCTCTTAAAAGACCCTTTCGTATCTGCATCCACCACCGCCACCAGCAGCCCATTCCACGCACTCACCACTCTCTGAGTAAAAAACTTACTTCTGACATCTCCTCTGTACCTCCTTTCAAGTACCTTAAAACTGTGCCCTCTCATGTTAGCTATTTCAGCCCCGGGAAAAAGCCTCTGACTATCCACACAATCAATGCCTCCCATCATCTTATACGTCTCTATCAGGTCACCTCTCATCCTCCATCGCTCCAAGGAGAAAAGGCCGAGTTCACTCAACCTATTTGCATAAGGCATGCAAATCCCGGCAACATCCTTGTAAATCTCCTCTGCACCCTTTCTATGGCTTCCACAGTTCGGCGACCGGAACTGAGCACAGCACTCCAAGTGGGGTCTGACCAGGGTCCTATATAGATACAACATTACCTCTCAGCTCCTAAATTCAATTCCACGATTGATGAAGGCCAATACACCATACGCCTTCTTAACCACAGAGTTAACCTGCGCAGCTGCTTTGAATGTCCTATGGACTCGGACACCAAGATCCCTCTGATCCTCCACACTGCCAAGAGTCTTACCATTAATACTATATTCTGCCATCATATTTGACCTACCAAAATGAACCACTTCACACTTATCTGGATTGAACTCCATCTGCCACTTCTCAGCACAGTTTTGCATCCTATCAATGTCCCGCTGTAACCTCTGACAGCCCTCCACACTATCCACAACACCTCCAACCTTTGTGTCATCAGCAAACTTACTAACCCATCCTTCCACTTCCTCATCCAGGTCATTTATAAAAATCATAAAGAGTAAGGGTCCCAGAACAGACCCCTGAGGCACTCCACTGGCCACTGACCTCCTTGCAGAATATGACCCGTCTACAACCACTCTTTCCCTTCTGTGGGCAAGCCAGTTCTGGATCCACAAAACAATGTCCCCTTGGATCCCATGCCTCCTTACTTTCTCAATAAGCCTTGCATGGGGTACCTTGTCAAATGCCCTGCTGCACTACATCTACTGCTCTTCCTTCATTAATGTGTTTAGTCACATCATAAAAAATTTCAATCAGGCTCGTAAGGCACGACCGCCCTTGACAAAGCCATGCTGACTATTCTTCATCATATTATACCTCTCCAAATGTTCATAAATCCTGCCTCTCAGGATCTTCTCCATCAACTTACCAACCAGTGGTAAGACTTACTGGTCTATAATTTCCTTGGCTATCTCTACTCCCTTTCTTGAATAAAGGAACAACATCCGCAACCCTCCAATCCTCCAGAACCTCTCCGGTCCCCATTGATGATGCAAAGATCATTGCCAGAGGCTCAGCAATCTCCTCCCTCACCTCCTACAGTAGCCTGGGGTACATCTCTTCTGGTCCCAGTGACTTAAACAACTTGATGCTTTCCAAAAGCTCCAGCACATCCTCTTTCTTAATATCTACATGCTCAAGCTTTACAGTCTGCTAAAAGTCATCACTATAATCACCAAGATCCTTTTCCAGAGTGAATACTGAAGTAAAGTACCTCTGCTATTTCCTCCAGTTCCATACACACTTTCCCACTGTCACATTTGATAGGTCCTATTCTTTCACATCTTATCTTCTTGCTCTTTACATACTTGTAGAATGCCTTGGGGTTTTCCTTAATCCTGCCTGCCAAGGACTTCTCATGGCCCCTTCTGGCTCTCCTAATTTCCTTCTTAAGCTCCTTCCTACTAGCCTATAACCTTCTAGATCTCTAACATTACCTAGCTCTCTGAGCCTTTTGTAAGCCTTAATATCAGCAAAACTGTACTTTAACAGCAGCTTAAGAACAATGGAATGAACAAACAGGATTTTGATCAACTGCTGCACCAAATGGTGAAAGATTACTGGAATAGTACTGATCTTTCTGTGAGTCATTGGATTGTCCGGACTTTTGAATAACTAGTAGAGACAACAGATCACCAACCACTTCTTTTTTTGGTAGCAAATTATCTTTGAAGCAGACCATGGAAACTCCCTAGGCTCAGAGGTCAACTTTTCATGACTTTTATATGGAAATCTGTATTAAAACAAACTAGTTTATTGATAGATGTGTGGTGAACTAGATATACCTGTCTGACTGCTCCTGTGGCTCCTCCCACAGACCCTGCTGACTGCTCCTGTGGCTCCTCCCACAGACCCCTGTATAAAGGCGACTGTGGTCTGCTGCTCTCCCTCATTTTCCCAGGATGTAGTGTTGTTCTTCAGTCAATAAAAGCCGATATCTCACTTCCTAAGTCTCAGCGTGAGTTATTGATGGTGCATCAAGATGTTACTCAGAGGGGCAGAGAAGACCCCCCAAAAGACTTGAGTTATGATAATAATAATAATTATTATGTTACTTTGTTATAATTTCATATTATTAGGTTACTAATTAAACAGTGGGTGGGCGTTGTATATTAAGGGTACACATACAGTATTTGTTTAGCATAAAAAAAGTTGATACACTTTTTAAATAAAAGGGGAGGAGTGTACCATATAGCCCACTGTATAATATGGGGCTATTTTATGGCGTAGTAACACGTTATTGAGCATGAGCTATTGGGTGTGTATTGATCTGTATATATGTGTTCAGTTCAGTTTCAATTAGTAAAGAACCCTGTTTATCACATGTACATTGAACCTAGAGGAAGCAATCATCAAAAGCATTGTTTGAAGGCAGTCCATTATCTGTAATTATCTGTCCATTATCTGTATTATGTGTCTGCACTGATTTTGTTCACTTACAGTCAATCAAACGAACACTACCTTGTCCACTATTAACTACTAGGAATTAAAACTTAGCTTTATAGTACTGTGTTGGTGTATTAAGCCCCAACTTAATACACCAAGGCAGATGGTCCTGAGTTCAAAGCCAGTTGGGTCCTAGCCTGGGCAGTAGTAGTATCTGTGTGGAATCAAGGCCTCACAATCTACTTCCATATCTTGCTATGAAAACCCTTTGGACCCTCCAGTCCATGAGGTCATGAAGACTCGGGCTCGACTCAATGACTGAACAACAACAAATTAGCTTTTGTAGTATCCTGATTTGTTCAGTATTTCATTTAAATACATAATTAGTTACTCAGTTAAATGTTAGTTTGTCTTTTTTATACCTCTTTAACTATTGCCATAAAACTTTAGCTAATTGGGGCAGCCACTTAATTGAGACAAAATGTACTATGTGTCCCAATTAACCAGAATCCAGTGCATTGCTTTTAACTTTATGAAATTTATTTTCCATAACAATTTTTCATCTGGTACCAAATGCACGGTACTTTGTCAAAGAACTCCAATTTGTCACAACATTATGTTGACTTTGGCTGATGACCTTGAGCATTTTTAAGTCCTCTTCTGTAATAACTTCAGTAATGACTTCTCTGTGATAAACTTTGAGCTAAATATTTTGTAGTACTTTCTGTCTTGACATTACTTGGACAGTAATGACAGCTCTTGACAGGGAGCTTTCCAGTTCCTCATCAGGACAGACTAGTTTGATCACAACCTTCAAGTGAGTGCATGGTTAGAGTGGATGTGGCATATAACTGTCCCCGTGTAGCCTGAATGAGGGTGAAGTGGCTCCTTGAACAATGCCAGACTAAATTCACAGAATGAGAAACTACTTGTGCTGCTTTGCTTCCTTCCTCCTGATCCTGAAAGCACTAACTCATTGTAGCACACTGTCCCATAGGGCACTGTCTCACTGTCTCATCTTTATGTTAGGTACTCCTGGAGCTCAGTGGGTAGCATTCTCACCATAATTAGATAGTTTTGGTTCAAGATCCATTCTAGAGACTTAAGCCCCAAATTTTAGGACAATACTCCAATGAGGGAGGTGCCTTTTGGACTGGATGTTTAATTGAGAACTTTATTCAGAGGTGTGAGGGGAAGAAAGACAGAAAGTACTACAAAATATTTAGCTCAAAGTTTATCACAGAGAAGTCATTACTGAAGTTATTACAGAAGAGAACTTAAAACTGCTCAAGGTCATCAGCCAAAGTCAACATAATGTTGTGACAAATTGGAGCTTAGAAAAATAGAGGGCTATGTGGTAGGGAAATTCTAGGTAGTTTCTAGAGTAGGTTACATGGTCAGCACAACATAGAGGGCTGAAGGGCCTGTAATGTGCTGTAGATTTGTTTGTTCTAATGAACTCAGTCTGACCTCTTGGTTCATGTGACTGAATTTTGTGACAGCACCTTATCTCTGAATTTCACGCGAGCAGCAACATTACTCGCCCATCCCTAATTGCTTTTGCAAAAGGACGGTGGCCCTTGCCTTGAACAGCTTCTGGATATCATATGAAGGTTCTTCCACAACGCACGAGGATGGGGTGGGGTTGGGGCTGTTGAAGCTTTTAAGGATGAAGGAATGTTGATGTATTTCCAAGTCAGATGTGTGGTTGATTTGGAAGAGAACTTCTAGGGGATGATAATTCCCTGCACCTGCTATCCTCATCCTGCTCAGTTTTGGAGAATACATATGTGGGAGGTGCTGCAGTACAATTTGTGCTAGTAAGTTCTGAAACGAAAATGTGTTCAGAGGGGAAGTGTGAGTGTTTTGACTTGATATCGATGTTGAATTATCACATTTCTGAGAAAACCTGCCAGAACACGGAATTCAAAATGCTGCAATTGCTGTAATTTTTAAAATTCCTGTTTTTCAAACAAGGCAACATCAGAAAGGCCAGCATTCACTGGTCATGGGTGGTTACATTACGTCTGGTGAATGTACTTCAGCAATGCTGCTTCACGGTTTAGATCCAGCAACTCTGAAGAATGCCAGTTTATTTAGAACATTTAGTACAGGATAGGAACAGGACCTTCCACCCATGATATTGAGCCAAACAAATTAAACTAGTAATTAAATGCCAACTAAACAATTCCTTTCTGGCTTAACAATGCCCATATACATTCATGTGCCTATCTGAGGGTCTCTTAAAAATCTCTATCATAGTTGGCTCCACCACCACCTCAGTAGTACATTCCCTGAACCTACCACTCTAGAAAAACATGCCCCTCACATCACCTCTGAACTTGCCTCCTCTGCCCTCAAGTCCTAGACCTCTGGTTAAGATGATGCCAGTTTACAGTCTCCATCAAGGTTGTGGCTCGGACTTAAGTTGTATGTTACATTTGTGGGGATAGTGTTAGGGACAAAGTGGGGAGTTGGCGTTAGGGACAGGGATGTGGGGGAATTTGTGGTCAGGCTGATGTCCAGGTTGGAGCTCCCTGTGGGTTAAAGGCCAGCGATCCCCGTGTGTGGATGTTAGGCGGACAAGTGCAGTGGGTGCAGACCAGCGAGGGTGAGAACTGGTGAGCACCCCAAGTCGGCAGGTCCTGGGATCGAAGGTCTATGTGGGCAGGAAGCATGAGGGCCTGCGACCCCCTATGTCAGCGAGTCATGGAGTCTGAAGTTCGGATTTCTGTCATCGGCAGGGCCTGGGGTTGATTCCAAAGACTGAAGGTCAAAAACTGAAGTCCTTGAGTCCAGAGGTTGAGGTCCGATGGCCAAAGCCATAGGTTTTCACGTCCACCCCAGAAGTTGGAGAACTGATGTGTACGAGTCCACTAGCGGCTGTAGGTGGCCTATCCTGGGGTTGGAGGCCCACCTGTGTGGGTGGGTGGGTGGGCGGCAGGAAAGGGGCTTGTTTTGCAGTTGTTGTGTCGTCGTTCCTTATGTTAGCGCCGAAATGTGTGGCTACACTTGCTGACTGCCCCCAGCACATCCATAGACCCTGTTGATGGTTAGTATAAACAACACATTCACTGTATGTGCATGTTTTAAATAAATGAATCTAAAATCTGGTATTAGACATTTTGACCCTGGGGGGAGAAAATACTGGCTGTCGATCTCTGCCTCTCATAACCCAATACACTTCAATTAGGTCTCCCCTTTGCCTGTGTCGCATCAAAGAAAACTCAAATTTATCCAATCTCTCCTTATCATAGTTCACAGTCTGGGGACCCCAGCACCTCAGTTCATGGTAGGATTCCATGGCATAAATAAAGTCAGGAACCCCTGCCTTATCGCAATGTGCTGTAATGTAGGTGGCGTCTTTGTAAATTTCATCTGCACCCTCTATTATCAATTCCCTGACCTGGCCTGAATGCTCTTTTGTCTTCATTTTGGTTTGGTGTGTTGAAAATCATTGAAAACAGGAGATCACTGAAAACCGGTGGTTCTCCAATTTTCTACTTCAAGAAATTGGATTAGTTGCTATGGTAATACTGTGTACTGCGGGAATTACAAAGAGAATTAACTTCTTGGCCTCAAAATTTTGGTTTTAATTTTTTGTAAATTGTTCGCAGGTTTTGGAATTTTTCATTGGATTTGACATGATGCACAATGTTTTGTAGATTAGCTCAAATCTACTTCAATATGAGACAGTAAAATGTGAAAATAGTTGGTAGTTTGAACTACAGTCCAATCAGAATTTTGATAACATTTCTGAGAGCATTGGGACCTAGCGACTCCAGTCAGTGGCCCCTTCAAGGGCAGCGACATGAACCGCTGTGCTCTTCGAGAGCAGTGACACAAACCCAGCCGACTCTGAGAACTGCTTGCTCTCCTCTGCATTTGCCTCAATGTTTCAATCTTCCTTGACACTTTAATCAACGAAAAATGTAGTTGATCTTGGCCCCTTGTCTCGTCTCTGAACTTCTCCTCGTGGTAGCTCCTGCTCGTGTTACTCTCCTGGCGTTTTCTCAGGGACAGCAGAGTGCTAGCTCACTCAGTCAAACTATAGACTGCAAGTCCTGGGCTCCAACAGTTTCAAAAACAAAATTAAGATAAAAAGAACAAGTAGAAGATGTTGAAAAACTGAAACTATTGACTGTCTGGAAGATATCTACCTCAGAATCGTTATTTGCCGATGTCATGTTGACCAGAAATGATGCGGTGGTGGTAAAAAGTGAAGGGCTGCAGAGCATTTTGAAAGAGGAAGGAGAAGAACCAGCACAATGTGGAACTTTTCAAATAACAGTAGTTCGGGAGGAAGAGAAGTGGGGGCAAAGTAGAAGTTTTTGAAATGCAGAAAGCAAAAAAAAAAAAGTAAGTAGCAAGAAGAGTCAGCATAAGGAAAATGTTAAAATGCCAAAACCATCTGTATCTAAGTTGATCCATAATGTGGATCAATTAATGTACACTGCACCCATGACATGGACCAATTAATGCACAAATAGTTGTATATACAGTAGGTGTAACCTAATTGCCATTATAGAAATGTTGCCAGAAGCATAACATACAAGTACGATATATAGGGCCTTGATGACAGACACGATCCCTGGAGAATTATGCACTTTGGTGTCTACATCTAAAAGAATATTTACTGATATTCGTACATATAGCTAGTACTAATGAAGATTTACCAGACAGTTTACCAGACTTAAACTGTGTCAGTTTAAGAAGGAGTTTAGCAGGTTAGATTTTTTTGTCTAAAGTTTACACAAAAAGAGAGATGACCTCATAGGAAAGTACAACATTCTTTAAGGTGTAGGGTGGTGCAGTAGGTGTATTCTGTGCATGCCCAGATTTTTTTCGAAGGTACTGCTGATCAATGTCAATATATATGGAACATGGGGGCAAGTGGGAAATAAGGAATTCAGCAAACAAACGGGAAGTCTGTACCATGTGAACGCTTGGGACTTGGAGACAGCAAATTAGGAGTAATCATTAAAACAGCAGAATTGCCATAACATATGGGAGCATATGAATAAAAGTGGAAATAGCTTGTAACCAGCAAAACAACATAAACAGTGAAAAGTGTGAGATAGTGTGCTTTGGTTAAGAGAAGGTGACTTAGCTCCAGGAAAATGTGTTGAAATAGAGAAGAGGGATGTAGGGTAGAAATACGCAAACCGCAAAGCATCGGCAGAGACAATGCCATTATTTTCCCAAAGAAAAACACAAAGCATTACAAATCATGGGCTTGACAAGGTAGTTGCAAGAAGGATGTTTCCTCTAGCTAAGCTAAGGATTCTAGAGCAAGATGTCATAGTATCAAGATAATTGGAAGACAATTTACAATGGAAATAAAGTTCTGTAACATAAGGAACATTTGAGACTCTCTAACCCAGAGAGTGGAAGAGGTGCAATCATGTATTATATTTAAAACAGGGGTGGATAGTTTTCTGGATATTAGAGTTGGGTGGAGGTGGGGGGTGTGTGTGTGAGTAGGATAGGAAAGCATAGGTTTAAGTAGAAGATCAGACGTGGTTTTGCTGACAGGAAAGAAGGATTGAATGTCCTACTCCTGCATCTAATTCTTACATTTCACTGAGTATGCACTGAGGCATTTCAGAGTTATGGTGGTGGGCCTGGAGTTGCATAAAGGCTACAATGGGTTTGGATCAGATGGGGCTCTTCAGAAGCAAGGATCAAACAGAGCTACAAGGAGGTTAAGAGTAAACTTAGGAGAGCTAGAAAGGGCATGAGAAGGTAGAAGTGTACAAGATAATAAGAAGCATGTATCGAGTGACCAGCTAGAGATGTTTTCACAGGGCAGGAAGGAAGGGTTAGATTGAACTTAGCGTGGATTAAAAGGCCAGCACAACATTGTGGGCTGAAGGGTTGGTAATGCACTGTGGTCTACTTCATGTTTTATGACAACTGTTTGTTTTGTGAGCTCTCTCTCACTTCCCTTAACCCACTTATAATACCGGTTGTGCAATAAATACGGATTTGTAATAAAACAAACAGATACTGCTGGAAGCACCTTTAGAGAATGAGATAGAACCAGTCCTTCAGGTCAATAACTTTCCATCAGTATTTTGTGTCAGAGCAGTAATGTGATGTGTATCTGAACTTTGTGTTAATTTAGAGCTGGTAATGTCACAGATGTGTTGCTGTTTGAAGGAAGGGAGCCTTTGCAAGGTGGGGAACTATTGCTTGTGATCTGTGAAGACCATGGACAAGGCCAAGGTGAGAGAAAACAATTTGATTGGAAATATAAGCAGAAAATGATGGAAGCACTCAACATTTGTGGAAACGTGAAATGATTAAATTGGAAATGGCAACCTGAAACATTAACTATGTTTCTTTTTCCATAGATCTATGGGGCTCTCTTGGTGTCGAGGAGAACATAAGAACATAAGAGATAGGAGCAGGAGTAGGCCAATCGGCCCCTCAAGCCTGCTCCGCCATTCAACAAGATCATGGCTGATCCAATCCTAACTCTAGTTTTCACCGAATCCCACAAGGCAACAGTGCCAACCAACAGGGCACCATGCCGCCCATTTTATTTTATTATTCATCCCGCCCAAACCCATGTGATCACCCGGGGAAAAAAAACCGAGTTGCCAATTGAGGAGAAAAAATCTGGAAAATTCCTCTCCGACCCATCCAGGCTATCTAAAACTGGTCCAGGAGATCACATGGCTGATCTAAACCTAACCTCATGTCCACTTACCTGCTCGCTCACCGTATCCCCTAATGCCATTTTTATCCAGGAAAATGTCTATCTCCGTTTTGAATTTATTGAGTGTAGTAGCTTCCATAGCTCTCTGGGGCAGTAAATTCCAAAGCCCCACTACCCTCTGAGTGAAGAAATTTCTCCGCATCTCAGTCCTGGAACGGCATCCCCTTATTTTAAGATTATGCCCCTAGTCCTAGTTTCACCCATCATTGGGAACATTCTTCCCGCATCCACCCGATCAAGCCCCT
The DNA here is from genome assembly GCF_048418815.1 of Hemitrygon akajei. Taxonomy (NCBI): domain Eukaryota; kingdom Metazoa; phylum Chordata; class Chondrichthyes; order Myliobatiformes; family Dasyatidae; genus Hemitrygon; species Hemitrygon akajei. Next base: position 188,873,642 of record NC_133124.1, on the reverse strand, counting down.
TCACAATCTTATATGTTTCAATAAGATCGCCTCTCATTCTTCGGAACTCCAATGAGTAGAGTCCCAATCTACTCAACCTCTTATCATACATCAACCCACCCATCCCTGGAATTAACCTAGTGAACCTTCTCTGCACTGCCTCTAGAGCCAGTATGTCTTTTCTTAAATATGGACACCAGAACTGCACACAGTACTCCAGGTGTGGTCTCACCAATACCCGGTACAACTGCAGTAAGACCTCCCTGTTCTTATACTCCATCCCCCTAGCAATAAAAGCCAGCATTCCATTGGCCTTCTTGACCACCTGCTGCACTTGCATACTAACTTTTTGTGTTTCCTGCACCAGGACCCCCAGATCCCTTTGCACAGAAGCACTTTCCAGTTTCTCTCCATTTAGATAATAACTTGCTCTATTATTTTTCCTGCCAAAGTGCAAGACCTCACACTTGTCAGTATTATATTTCATCTGCCAAATGTCTGCCCAATCACTCAGCCTATCTATGTCCCCCTGCAGGGTTTCAATGTCCTCCGCACTCATTACACTCCCTCCCATCTTTGTGTCATCAGCAAACTTCAATACGTTGCACTTAGTCCCTTTCTCCAAATCATTAATATAGATTGTAAAGAGTTGGGGTCCCAACACCGACCCCTGCGGAACACCTGCAGTCACCAACTGCCAGTCTGAGAATAAACCATTTATCCCAACTCTCTGTTTTCTGTTAGAAAGCCAATCCTCCACCCATGCCAGAATATTATCCCCAATCCCATGATTTTTTACTTTAAGTAATAATCTTTGGTGTGGCACCTTGTCAAATGCCTTTTGGAAGTCCAAATACACCACCCACTGGTTCCCCTTTATCTACCCTATATCTTATGTCCTCAAAGAACTCCAACAAATTTGTCAAACATGACTTCCCTTTTGTAAAGCCATGCTGACTTTGTCCTATTAAGCTATGTTTATCCAAATGCCCTGTTACTGTTTCCTTAATTATCAATTCCAACATTTTGCCAACCACAGATGTTAGGCTAACTGGCCTAATAATAAGTCTTAATAAGCTGGTAAGGAAGGTGGGCTCTGTCGTGGGCAAAGTACTGGAGAGTTTAACATCGGTAGCTGAGCGAAGGGCGCTGAGTAGGCTACGGTCAATTATGGAAAACTCTGAACATCCTCTACATAGCACCATCCAGAGACAGAGAAGCAGTTTCAGCGACAGGTTACTATCGATGCAATGTTCCTCAGACAGGATGAAGAGGTCAATACTCCCCAATGCCATTAGGCTTTACAATTCAACCGCCAGGACTTAAGAACTTTTTAAAAGCTATTATTAATGCTTTTTGAGATAGTGATTTAGATGCATATCATATTTTTTACTGAGTTAAGTATTGTATGTAATTAGTTTTGCTACAACAAGTGTATGGGACATTGGAAAAAAAAAGTTGAATTTCCACATGGGGATGAATAAAGTATCTATCTATCTATAATTCCCAGCCTTCTGTCTATTGCCCTTTTTAAATAAAGGAGTTACATTAGCATTTTTCCAATCTGCCGGGACCATTGCCGAGTCCAGCGAGTTTTGAAAAATTATCACTAATGCATCCACAATCCCGACCGCCACTTTCCTTAAGACCCTAGGATGCAAGCCATCCAGTCCAGGGGATTTATCCACCTTCAGTCCCATTACGTAATTTATCAAGTACCATTTCCTTGGTGATTTGAATCGTAGTTAGCTTCTCTCCCCCTAGAGCCCCCTGTTATCCAGTGTTGGGATATTTTGAGTGTCCTCTACTGTAAAAACTGATACAAAATATTTGTTCAGCGTTTCCGCCATCTCCATGTCCCCTACCATTAATTTCCCGGTCTCATCTTCTAGGGGACCAACATTTACTTTAGCCACCCTTTTTCTTTTTATGTAACTATAAAAACTCTTACTATCTGCTTTTGTGTTTTTCGCCAATTTACTTTCATAATCTATCTTCCCCTTCTTAATCAATCTTTTTGTTATTTGCTGCTGATCTTTAAAAGCTTCTCGATCTTCAATCTTCCCACTAGATTTAACTACCTTATATAACTTTCTTTTTAGTCGTATACTTTGCTTTATTTCTTTACTTAGCCATGGATAACTATTTTTTCTTTTACACCCTTTTTTCTTCAGTGGAATATATTTTTCTTGATAGTTGTAAAATAACTCCTTAAATATACACCACTGATCAAGTACCGATCTACCCTTTAATCTATTTTCCCAATCCATCTTAAGCAATTCCTCTCTCATACCATCATAGTCTCCTTTATTTAAGCTCAGTACGCTTGTTTGAGACCCAACCCTCTCATCCTCTAATTGAGTATGGAATTCGACCATGTTATGGTCCACATTCCAAGGGGATCCTTTACTAGGACATTTTTTATTAGTCCTGTCTCATTACACAGGACCAGATCTAAGACTGCTTGCCCCCTTGTCGGCTCAGTAACGTATTGTTCAAGGAACCCATCCCGAATACACTCAATAAACTCTTCTTCAAGGCTGCCGTGTCCGACTTGATTAGTCCAGTCAATATGAAAGTTAAAATCCCCCATAATTATAGCTGTTCCCTTATTACAAGCCCCAACTATTTCCTGATTTATGCTCTGACCAACTGAGTTACAGCTGTTTGGAGGCCTATAGACTACTCCCACCACTGCTTTTTTCCCTTTACTATTTCTTATTTCTACCCAAATTGTTTCGTTATCCTGATCCTTTGAGCCAATATCATTTCACTTTATTGCAGTGATTTCTTGCTTTACTAACATAGCCACCCCACCTCCTTTTCCTTCTTGCCTGTCTCTCCTAATTATCGAATACCCTTGTATGTTTAATTCCCAGTCCTGGTCACCCTGCAGCCATGTTTCCGTAATTGCCACAATATCATAACCATACGTAATTATTTGTACCGTCAACTCATCAATTTTATTCCTAATACTACGTGCATTCAAATAAAGGACTTTCAAATATGTTTGACACTTATTTCCTACCTTTTCCTTTTGTACAACTTTACGCTTATCTCCGTACATTCTTTCCCCTCCTGACACACTCTGTCTTTTTATTCCTCCACTTTTACCTACATCCATTACCTTCTCCATTGTCTTTTTAATTATTTGCTCTCTAGAATCCTCCCCCCCACTAGTTAATTTAAAGACCTCTCTGCAGCCCTAGTTATATGATTCGCCAGGACACTAACCCCAGCCTGGTTCAGGTGAAGCCCGTCCCTCCGGAACAGTTCTCTCCTGTCCCAGTACTGGTGCCAGTGTCCCAAGAAGCAAAACCCACTTCTCCCACACCAGTCTTTGAGCCACGCGTTTAACTCCCTAATTTTATTTAACCTAGCCAAATTTGCTCGTGGCTCAGGTAATACTCCAGAGATTAGTACCCTTGAGGTTCTGTTTTTTAATTTGACCCCTAGCTGCTCATATTCCTGTAACAGAACCTTCTTCCTTGTCCTATCTATGTCATTAGTACCGACGTGTACTAAGACAACTGGATCCTCCCCCTCCCACTGCAAGTTTCTCTCCAGCCCAGAAGAGATGTCCTTAACCCTGGCACCAGAGGAGCATGGGGATTAGATGGTAAGTGTCTGATAAACAGGATGGGGTTTAGGGGGATGTGAGGATAGGAGTGAGCATGGCTAGTGTGATTTGGGCAGATTATTGTAGGGAGGAGATCGTGGATTGGATGGCACTAGTGATTGCAGGAGGGATGTCAGATGATTGGGGTGGGTATTGTAAGGGAGCAGAGTTTTGGACAGGATGAACAGGTGATGGGGAATGTTTGGCAGGAGAAGCAGGAAGTTGACTTTGGTAACGGGGAGCATGCTGAGTAAGTGATCACAGTGTTCCAGCGGGTGACTGATGATGAGACATGCTGAGAACTTCAGGAGCTGGGATGGGACTTACTAAGGTATAAAACACAGAAAAGGCCCCTCAGTCCAACTCATACATATTGACCATATCACCTGTCTAATCTAGTCACATTTGCCTGTGTTTCCACTTACTTCCCTCTAAATCTTTCCTATCCATGTACCTGTCCAAATGTCTTTTGCTGCCATTATTGGACCCCTCTTTACTACTTACTCTAGCAATTTGGTCCATGTACACACCAACCTCTGTGTGAAAAAGATGTTCCTCAGGCCCTTTTACCTCTTTCACCTCCCTTCTTAAATCTATGCCCTCTAGTTTTGCACCCCCTACCCTGGGGTGCACGTTATCTATGTCCCTTGAGGTTTTATAACCTATTAGGTCAACCCCTTCAAGTCTCCTACTCAAAAAGAAGAAAAAAATTGCTAGTCTGTTCAGCCTCTTATAACTCCAGTCCCAGTAACATCTTCATCAATCTTTCTTGCACCTTTTCCAATTTAGTAGCGTCATCCCTATAAGTTTTATTCATTTTAACACTTCCAGTACTTACTCTTTTATAATGAGCAATACACACAAAGTGCTGGAGGAACTCAGCAGGCCAGGCAGCATCTATGGAAAAGAGAACAGTAGATGTTTTGGGCTGAGGCGCTTCGTTAGGACTGGGCACCAGCATTCTGTGTGTGTTGCTTGGAGTTCCAGCATCCTATTTGTAATTGGTCTTTTATAATGAGGACTTTAAGATGTTGGAAAAGATTTGTAGCTCGGGTTGAGGATGTTGTTGTTGAGTGGCTTGTTAGCTTGCAGGTGTTTCATTACCCAACTAGGCAACATATATCAGTGCAACTTAGAATGAAATGTTGGTGATCTACATTGTTCGACTTTTATGTATCCTGTGATTAGTCCATTAATCCTACATAATGGTCGATCATCATAGCCCGGACAACCATTATCACCTAATCGGATTTCAACAGACCAATTTCAGATTACATAATCGGAAACCAATAGAAATGACACACACGCACACGCACACGCACACGCACACGCACACGCACACGCACACACAGACACACACAAACACCAATATAGATCACCATTATTCCATTAGCTGAGTAAAAATGTCTGCAAGCTAACAAGCCAGCTCGCCGAGCCACTCAACAACAATAATGAGGACTCTTTTCAAGACATCACTATTAACATCCCCAATTCCCTTGAATTTATGTCTTCCTCCGCAATAAGTACAAATGCAAAATACTTGTTTCAGAACTCGCCCATCACCTGTGACTCCACACATAAGAGGAACTAATTGAACTTCCACTTGAGGTTGGTGGGGATGGGTGGTGTGTGCATTAGTGGTGGAGTTGCTGGGACAAAAAGCAATAATAGAGTGCTAATGAAATTCTAATAGTGAGTCGGACCTCAGAATCTCTATCAGTGGCCTAGGTGGTCTTTTAACTATCATAGACTGAACATAGCATGAACTTTTCATTTAGGACCCACCTATATGTGATCTCACATGTGTAGAATTCTGTGTATTGTCAGTAAGAGAAAAACACATAAAGAAAATAAGTGCAGGAGCAGTCTTCAGTCTACCTGTCCCTCAAAGCTGCTACACCGTTCAATACAATCATGATTGATTTGCCCCAGGCCTTGAGTCCTATGCCAGCACTCAATTCCAAGATCTTTCAAAGTTTATCTACCTCCTCTTTAAACTACCCCCAATAATGTAATCTCCACAAATATCCAGGTAGAGAATTCCAGAGACTTGCCATCTCCTATGATAAGAAATGTCTTTGCACCTCTCTTTAAAATGATTGCCCCTTATCTTGTAACCATGTCCTTCATTTGAGCCTTTCCCACGAATTGTAACACCCAGGTTGAAAACTGAATATGTTTAAAGAATTTAAACTGTAACTACTTGGTTCTTTATTTTATTTCCTATTAAATTGCTGTTCCTAATTTTAAAAGTACAGTCTGTTTCAACAGTTAAATGATGAATTGACCATAAATAAAAACACAAAACGCTGGCAGAACTCAGCAGGCTAGACAGCATCTATGGGAGGAGGTAGTGACGACATTTTGGGCCGAAACCCTTCATCAGGATTCATCAGAAGAACCCTCCTGATGAAGGGTTTTGGCCCAAAACGTCGTCACTACCTCCTCCCATAGATGCTGTCTGGCCTGCTGAGTTCTGCCAGCATTTTGTGTTTTTATTTATTTCCAGCATCTGCAGATTCACTCGTGTTGCCTATGAATTGACCACACTTTATTTTGTGGGTCAAAGATTAAAATAGGTTTCAATTATTGGGGGATTTTCTATACAATGGTTGCTTTTCAAAAAAAAGATCTTTTAAATTAATTGTTGTTCAGAGAAAATAACGACTGAGAGTCATAGAAAAGTACAGCACAGAAGCAGGCCCTTTGGCCCATCTAGTCCATGCCGAACCATTTAAGCTGCCTACTCCCAATGACCTGCTCCGGCCCTCCATACTTCTACCATCTATGTAGCTATCCAAGCTTCCTTTAAACATTGAAATCGAACTTGCATGCACCGTTTGTGCTGGCAATTCATTCCACACACTCATGACCCTCTAAGTGAAGAAGTTTCCCCTCGTGTTCCCCTTAAATTTTTCACCTTTCATCCTCAATCCATGACCTCCAGTTGTAGTCCCTCTCAACCTTAGTGGAAAAAGCCTGCTTGCATTTACCCTATCAATACTGCTCATAATTTTGTATACAGAGAAGCAGTTTCAGTGACAGGTTACTATCGATGCAATGCTCCTCAGACAGGATGAAGAGGTCAATACTCCCCAATGCCATTAGGCTTTACAATTCTACCGCCAGGACTTAAGAACTTTTTAAAAGCTATTAATGCTTTTTGAGACGGTGATTTAGATGCATATCATATTTTTTTTACTGAGTTAAGTATTGTATGTAATTAGTTTTGCTACAACAAGTGTATGGGACATTGGAAAAAAAGTTGAATTTCCCCATGGGGATGAATAAAGTATCTATCTATCTATCTATCTATCTATCTATCTACCTCTATCGAATCTCTTCTCAATCGTCTATGTTCCAAGGGATATAAAGTCCTAACCTATTCAATCTTTCCTTATAATTCAGGTCTTCCAGACCCAGCAACATTGTTGTAAATTTTCTCTTAAATTTAGAAAATAAAATATTCTTCTGAAGTCAGACTGAATCTATGCAGGCAGCTCACTTAATACACTGTTAATCCATTCATAAGAGGATGTAACACATTATATACAGCAGTAAACCTTGCCATTATCTAAGCTGCTCTGGCTTTCAATCAGATTATGGTTGATCTTCTATTCTGACTGTACTTTCTTGCCCTGTCCTTGTGACCTTTGGTTCTGTAGCTGTTCAAAATTCCGTCAGTTTCAGTTTTGAACAGACCAGGCACCAGTCTCTGAGGAAGAGAGTTACAAAGGCTGGCAAATCTGTGAGAGGAGAAATTCCTCCTCACCTTCTTAATGTACAGCTCTTTGTTATGAGACGTTGGCTGCTTGTTTTTTGATTATCCCTGCCAGGGACAATCTTTTAGCTTATTTTCTGTCAAACTCTCTTTCCAATTCGATGAGACCATGTCCCATTCTTTGAAGCCTATGGTGCGTAACATGTGTTCCACAAGATGGCTCCTTCCAGCACACTGTGGATATCCTTGCAGGCTCTCTGTTCCTGACAACAGGCCTCCAGGGCCTTCCTGACCCCAGCTGTTGAGCCCACACCATGCTATTTAGACTAAAGCCCTGACCACAGCCCTGCCTGGTTATGCAATTTGCCAGGATATCCCCGGTCCCTCAGCAGAACCACTTTCCTCCATTTTTCCTACATCACTGGTACTCATACGCTTCACAACAACTGGATCTTTTCCATTCCAGATCAAATTCCTCTGCAGGTTGGATGAGATCTTTCAAATCCAGGCTTCAGGCTGGCAACACAGCCTTCGGTACTCTTGATCCTTGCAAAAGAGAATCATGTCTATTCCCCTGACTATACTATCCCCAATTACAATTACATTCTTTCTTCCACCCTCCCCAGAATGGCTCTCTGATTCCTATTGCTCATCCTTCCTACAGCACCTGTTGACCAAACTCAAGGGCTGAGGCTCTTTTGGATCCTCCTACCTGCCTCACTCGTAGTCACACCCTAGTGTCCCTTGCCACAAACAGAATATGAAGCAGTTTATCTCATGTGTGTAACTCTTCCCCCTCCCTGATGCATCAGTGTTTGAAGCTCAGATTCCAAGTCATCAACTTTGAGCCCAGGTTTCTCAAGCAACCAAAATTTGCTGCAGATGTTCTTGATGGAATCATTATGTCTTGACCTTTTAAATACTTGTCTAGATACTGCTTAAATGTTGCATTGGCCTCCATCACCCATTCTGAACTCCAACCACCACTGGGAAAATAAATCCTTTTCGGATCTCCTGTAAACCTATCTCCCAGCTTAAAACATGAGGCCTCTTGTCTTAGACACTCTCACCACAGGAAGAAAAAGATTTCTGCTATCTACTCTGTCAATCTGTCTCATAATTTCAAATACCTCTGTCAAGATCCACCACTCAGGAGAGAACAATCCAAGTCGTTCCTTATAAATGAAGTCCGCTAATCCAGCAGCATCCTGGATAATTGACAGAATTAACTGTCAACCAAGCAGGCACGGCACCTTTAAGCAGACAAAGGTTCATCGCCATGGCCGGAAGCAAGAAAGGAGGGTGCTTCAAGCCAGGCTGAAACACAGAGGAATGAGATACCCTCCACCCGGCATCTAGTTAGCAGATGTGCAGTCGCTGCAGAACAAAGTTGAGGACCTGAGGGCAAGATTGTTGTATCGGAGGGAACTGAGAGATTGTTTGACCAAGATGTGGCTTACTCCCAGCATGCTAGATTCGGCGATGAGACCCAAAGGCTTCTCAGTTCACAGGATGGACCAAAATACTGATTTGAAAAAGGCAAAATGTGGAGGCGTTTGTTTCATGATAAACTCTCGGTGGTACTCCAATGTGGCGGTTCTTTTGAGCTCATGTTCCCCAGACCTTGAACACCTAATGATCAAATTGCATCCATTCTATTTATCTAGGGAATTCTCCTCTATATTTCTGCCCGCGGTTTACATACCACCAGCGGCTGCCTATAACCAAGTGCTTGAGATACCGCATGACGCCATCTCCAGACAAGAAGCAGTTCATCCCAATGCATTTCAAGTCATAGTCGGGGACTTCAACCAGGCCTATTTGAAGAAAACCCTGCCTAATTACTGTCAGCATGTGATCTGTAGCACCAGAAGTCTTAACATACCAGACCACTGTTATACCAAGACAAGAAATGCCTACAGTTTCATGCCCAGACTGCATTCCAGTAAATCTGATCACTTCACTGTCCTGCTCCTACCTGTAGAGGCTAAAGAGCAAAGGTCCAGAGATTAGGACAACAAAGGGGTGATCGTGGGAGGCAGAGGAGTGGCTACGGGATTGCTCTAAGACTGGGCCATGTTTAAGGACTCTGAATGAACATACCATGGTTGTCACAGACTTTATTAAAACAGTTGTAGATGAGTGCATTACCACAAAAACATTCAGAGTCTCCCCCAACCAGAAGCCCTGGATGAACCACGAAATCCACAATCTGCTGAGGGCCAGGTCAGAGGCATTCCAGTCTGGTGACCAAAAAAGTTACTCAAGGTCCAGGTGCGATCTCTGGAAAGTCATCTCATGGATGAAGTGGCAATTCTGGACTAAACTTGAATCAACGAAGGGTGTTCAACAGTTGTGCCAGGGCTTCAATACCATCACCTCTTATAAATAGGTGACATAGGTGACAACTGGGCTTTACTTCCAGTTGGGCTCAATGATGCACCATCAATAACTCTCGGAGATAGGCTTTTATTAGCAGTAAAAAGGGAGCACAACATCTCAGAGACTGAGGGAGGAGCAGTGCCCCAACCGCCTTTATACAGGGGTCTGTGGGAGGAGCCACAGGAGCAGTCAGCAGGAGGGCGTGTCCAGACAGGTATACATAGTTTACCACACTCAATGCCTTGTATGCTCGTTTTGATCACTAAAAGATTGAGGAACCATCACAAGTTCACACAGCCCCTGATGCTCCTGTGATTTCAGTCTCTGAGGTGAACATGCGAGTAGCCTTCAGGAGGGTGAACCCAAGAAAAGCATCTGGTCCAGACAGGTACCTGGCCAGGTACTAAAGACCTGGAGCGTTCACTGAGATCTTTAATCTCTTGATTTGGCTTTCTGAGGTACTTATCTGCTTTAAGCAGGCTTTACTTGTACTGAAGCCAAAGAAGAATGTGGCAACCTGCCTCAATGACCATCATCCAGTAGCACTTACAAGCACTGTGATGAAGTGTTTTGAGAGGTTGATGATGAAACATTTCAACTCCTGGCTCCTGAGAACAGACATGGAGCCTACTGTCACAACAGTTCCACAGCTCATTGGCTCTTCACTCAACTCTGGAACATCTGGACAGCAAAGATGCATACATCGGGATGCTCTTTATCAACTACAGCTCAGCATTCAATACCTTCATCCCCGCAAAACTAATCAATAAGCTTCAAGACCTTGGCCTCAATACCTCCTTGTGCATTAGATCCTGGATTTCCTCACTTGCAGACCCCAGTCAGTTTGGATTGGCAACAACATCTCCTCCACAATCTCCCTCAGCACAGGTGCATCACAGGGCTGTGTACTTAGCCCCCTGCAATACTCACTTTACACTTAGACTGTGTGGCTAAGCACAACTCTAATGCCATATTCAAGTTTGCTGATGGCACCTCTTATTGTTGGTCAAATCATACACAGGGAGATTGAAAATTTGTCTGAGTGGTGCCATAGCCACAACCTGTTACTCAGTGTCAAAAAAACCAAGGAGCTGATCATTGAGTTCAGGAGGAGGAAACCAGAGATCCATGAGCCAGTCCTCATTGGAGGATCAGAGGAGGAGAGGGTCAGCAACTTTAAATTCCTCGGTGTTTTCATTTCAGAGGACCTGTGCTGGGTGCAGCCTGTAAGTTCAATCCAGAAGAAAGCACAGCAGTGCTTCTACTACCTTAGGAATTTGTGAAGATTTGGCATGACATCTAAAACTTTGACTGTATCACAGTCTGGTATGGAAATACTAATGCTTCCTACAAAAAGTAGTGGATATGGCCCAGTCCATCAGGGGTAAAGCCCTCCCGACCATTGAGCACATCTACACGAAATGTTGTTGCAGGAAAGCAGCATCCATCATCAGGGACCCCCACCACCCAGGTCATGCTCTCTTCTCGCTGCTGCCATCAGGAAGAAGGTACAGGAGCTTCAGGACTCACACCACCAGGTTCAGGAACAGTTATTACACCTCAACCATCATGCTCTTGAACCAAAGAGGATAACTTCACTCAACTTCACTTACCCCATCATTGAAATGTTCGTACCACCTATGGACTGCCTTTCAAGGACTCATCTCATGTTATCTATATCTATTGTTTATTTATTATTATTATTATTTCTTTCTGTTTGTATGTCTTCTGCACACTGGTAAAACATCCAGTTTGCTACAGTCTTCCATCGATTCTATTATGGTTATTATTATAGATTTATTGAGTATGCCCATAAGAAAATGAATCTCAGGTAACATAAATGTACTTTGACAATAAATTTTGAACTTTGCACACTGTCCTTCCCATAACAAAGGTCCAACAGACTGATTACTGGGGTTGCATGTTTGTTGTATGAGGAGAGATTAGGCATATTGGGTCTATTCCCTTTTTAAGATTAGAAGAATGAGAGTGGTCTTATTGAGACTTGCAGTGTTCTGACATGGCTTGACAGGGTTGAAGTTTCTCCAGGCTGGGCTGGGATGACTAGAAGCAAGAATCAAAATCAGGAGGTTGGCTATTTGTGACAGAGATGAAAGAAATTTCTTCATGGAGAGCTAACTCTTTGAAATTCTATACCCTAGATCAGTGGTTCCCAACGTGGGGCGTACGCCCCACAGGGGGGTAATTTGATTTTTAAGGGGGGCAATTCGAGAATGAGTTATTAACAGTGAATTTTTTCTAGTAAGTCTGTGTGAGTATGAGTGTGTGTGCGAGTTAATACATATGTGTATATACAGTATGCATACATAAAAATACTTGTGTGTATGTACATGTGTAATTGCGTATGTACTGTATATATAGTGTATCACCATCATTACAACCATCAAATGGCTTTCATAATTAAATTAATGAATTGACTGATGTAGGAAGGAACGAATGAACAAGTCCAAACGCGAAAGAAACTCGTACGAGGTCGCGCCAATGCTGCTTTTTGCAGTAGCTTTCGGTTCTTGGTGGTGTGAAGGTGTGTACATTGCGTCATCTCTTTTAAACGGTGTATCTGTCTTTGTATGCTGTAGAAACGAATCGGCGTTGTTTTATTTATTTATTATTATTATTTTAATATCACTTAATGTTCTTTTTTTTACAATTTCTTAGTAATTTCTTCCTCAGAACTTTAACAGTCCTTTGGTTCTTTTATTTTTCTCTTTCATGAATGCCATGTTCTTTGGAAGCTTGTTTAAACCAAGTTAATGGTCTTTTAGGCTTCCTCCAGGTGAATAGGAGTTCACTTTTTGAATAATAAGAATTATATATCACCACAAGGGGCATCAGGATTTTAGAGGTGATTAGGTGGGGCATGGCCAAAAAAAGGTTGGGAACCACTGCCCTAGATGAATGCAGAGGCTGAGCTATTGAGTTATTTAAGATAGAATTTTGGATATTAGTGGAATATAAGGAATCAGGTTAGTTGAGGGAGTGGAACTGAGGGAAAATATCATCCGGGGAGTGGTGGAGCAGACTCAGGGGGCTGCGTGGCCTATTTCTGTTTGCATTTCTTGGGTTATTATGCATCTGCATTGCCTTTTCATTCAAAAGAAAATGTCAGCCACTGAGGTAAGTTAGCCAATATATCACAGACACCAGGACAGCAGTTAGTTCTGAACAAGCACAGCTTGATAATTCAGAGAGTAATTTATTCTTGCTCTCACTGCCCTCACTCTCAGAGCATCTCCTACTGCCACACTGGCACTACGACCTTGCTCAAAGACGTTTCCCGACTGACCTAATTACACACGCCGCAGTGTTACTGCACAGAGTGCCGAATGCAGAGATGGCATTTGGGGGAAAAGAGGAAGGCTTTGAATGAAAAAAATGACTGCACAGTAAGACATAGAGTGAGAAGCAGAAAGAGGAAATTGCAACAGAATTAATTAAACATTATGTGACTGATCAAATTGCAGAGGAAGATAACAATGTCCATTAAAATTTGATTTCTATAGAAATAGTCACATATTATAGGGGCACGTACCCAGATAAATAGAACCCAGTTGCCGCTTTGATAACTATATTCACACTAACTTTTATTTTAAGAAGTGGATATGAAATTGCAGAACAAAATAGATATGATGAAAAATTCAAGTTTGTCCATTTCAGAAAAAAAAACATGAGCATAGTTGGCCTGGTTAGCCTGCTCAGTGAAGGTCCTGTAACATTCACAGGAAATTTATAAGGTCTCTGTGGTCTTCCTGGTATAATTGTCATTGTCTTAGGATCCTATCATTGGTCTGTGATTAATTAGTTCGTGGGACCTGCTGCCACCCAGTGGTCATACCATCATAGTCGCACAGGTCAGTCATTATAATTCGGGCCCTTTGTGTTTGCTGCCCCATTCAATGATCATGACCGATCTTTTACCTCAGCCCTATTTTCCTGCTCTAGTACATATCCTTTGATACTTTTAGTATCTAATGATCTATTGATAGAACATACAACGCACAGTAGTACAGCATAGGAACAGGCTTTTCAGCCCATGATGTCTGCATTGAAGAAAATGCCAAATTATACTACATCTCTTCATATCAATCTATCAGAATCAGGTTTATTATCACTGGCATGTGTCAAGAAATTTGTTAACTTAGCAGCAGCAGTTCAATGCAATACATAATATAGAAGAATAAATAAATAACTAAATTACAGTATATGTATATTGAATAGATTAAAAATTGTGCAAAAACAGAAATAATATATATTTTTAAAGTGAGGAAGTGTTCACGTGTTTGACGTCCATTTAGGTACCTGATGGCAGAGGGGAAGAAGATGTTCCTGAATTGCTAAGTGCGTGCCTTCAGGCTTCTGTACCTTCTACTTGATGGTAATAGTGAGAAAAGGGCTGTTCTAGTCCCTGCATATTCAGATGTATAACAGTCTCCTATTTGCTTGCACCCCTGTCTCCAGCAGCTCCTTCCAGGTACTCACCACTGTCTATGTAAAAAAGAAACCTGCTGCAAACTTTCCTCCTCTCACCTCAAAGACATGTCCTCTAGTACTTGACATTTCTACTCTGGGAAAATGATTCTGACTGTCTATCTTACCTACAACTTTCATAACTTTCTAAACTTTCATTGGGCAATGCTTCCACTGATATACCCAACTTCTGAGCTGCCTTCGGTTCTAGGATTCACCATCTTCTGGGTAAGGAAATTTCATAACACCTTTTGAATGGTTGACCCTTGATTTGTAATCCAAGTTCTGCAACTCGCCGAGGAAAACACCCCATAATACCCTGTAAATCTCCGTAAGAAATTCTATATTTTTCAATGAGATCACTTCTCATTCATCTCTGTTCTGGAGAGAGTAAGCCCAGGATGCTATGTTCTCATGTTTCAGACCCACCATCCCAGGAATCAGTCTTGTGAAACTTTGCTGTGCTTCCTTCGTAGCAAGTTTTCTTTTGAGAGGGAGGTTAATATTCCAGATGACTATCTATAGCAGGGATGGCCATCCTATGGCGCATGCGCCAGAAGTGGCGTATTGGATGATTAGAAGTGGCGCATTGCACCCCAGTGATAATAATAAAAAAGTAAGCCTACTCATGCAAAAAGTATCAACCAAAAACCAATTTGTAGAAAACAAAATCTATAACAGGAATTCAAGTAGCTTAGAGCTAGAAATGGGTTTTACTGAGAATAAATCTAAAATTTAGCAATTATTTTTAGCGATTTTATTTCATGTACATCTTTTGGTGAATGTTATCTTCTTTCACATTCATCTGTTTTCAATTTTTAAAAATGTTCAGTGAGTCAAACTAGGAAAGAAGGACTTTTGTTCTGCAGTCGTTCCATAACTGTTCAATACACATCTGATTCTTGTTTGATCCTGAGGCACCAGGTGCCTGGACCAGCGGTGCATTGCAGGCTTTTGCCAGTCCGTTTACAATTGACACTCGTGCGCTACAGAGTTGTGCTTTGTTCGTCCTTTGTGAACAATTGCAGTTTGCTTTACTTTTTGTTTTGTACTTTTTTGACAATTAAGCCTTGTTTTTACATTCATAGTGCAAAAGAAAATCAGCAAAAGAAAAGCAGGAAGTGATAGTAAGCATGAATTCAATGAACAGTGGGAAAATGAGTTCTTATTTATAGCAGGTCTGTCAGGAAAACCGTTGTGCATTGTTTGTGAAAACACTTTCCCACATAATAGAAGACATGATCTTAATAGACACTATAAAACACAACATCAGACTGAAATAGAAGGAAAACTGAAGCTAGTGCTTGGGTCTGAGTTACGGAAAGAATATGTAATTAAGAAAAAGGAAGAAATCAAAAGAAGACAAAATATGTTTGTTAAAAGAAGTTGTGAAAGTTTGGCAATGAAAGAAGCGTCCTACAAAATTGCTTTAGCATTGGCCAATAAACGGAAGTCTTTCTCTGATGGAGAAGACATTGTTAAGCCCTGTCTCCAAATATTTGCAAGATGTCTTGGTGATAAAAATATCGAAAGGGAAGTAGACGAAATTGCTCTGTCAAAGCAAACAGTTACGAGACGTACCGAAGAACTCTGTCATGATGTATCTGAGCAACTGAAAGACCTTGTCCATACTTGTACTTTCTTTTCTTTAGCTTTGGACGAATCTGCTGACATATGTGATGTAGCCCAGTTAAGTGTTTTTATAAGAGGAATTGATGATAATTTTAGCGTCCTTGAAGAACTTATCGGTCTTGAGTCGCTTCATGGAAAAACAAGAGGATCAGACATATTTGACAAAGTAAAATCATGCCTAGAAAATCTACAACTAGATTCTACTAAACTCATTGGTGTTTGTACTGATGGAGCGCCATCAATGATAGGTAAAGCCGCTGGGATCTATTAAAATATCACTGCATTATACACCAACAGTCACTCTGTAAAAAAACTTTAAATTTACAGCATGTTATGTTACTGGTTGTGAAATACGTGAATAAAATTAGAGCAGAGGAGAATTCAGAAAATATTGTGAAATGTCAGATTTGGAATATGGCGATCTCGTCCTTCATTGTGAGGTGCGCCGGCTTTCTAGAGGACAGATTTTGGAAACTGAAAAATACTGTTCATAATTTTCTGGAAGAGAAAAATGAGCTGCCTGCGGAAAGAGCCCTTTTATGTGATAACAATTGGCTATTTGATCTAGCATTTTTAGTTGATGTTACTAGCCATCTCAATGATCTAAATTTGAAACTCCAGGGCAAGAACAAATTGTTTGCTAGCTTAGTAAATGATATCAATGCATTCAAGATGAAGTTAAAACTGTTCACCTCTCAGTTAGAAAATGAGGATTTGAGCCAGTTTCCGCACTTAAAAGAGCAGAGTGAATGTGCTGAAGGTAATGGAAACTTTACAAAATATATTGCAAGAGCCATTTGAAAGTCGTTTTCGTGATTTTGCTAAAGAAGAAGACTGCATATTTGCATTTATAAACCCATTTTCACTTAGGGAACAAAAAATCATGAAAATGCCTTGTAATGTATAAATGGAACTTATTGACTTGAAAACAAATTGAACATGAAATTTGATGAGCTTCCCGCAGTCCCAAGCACTTCTGACATGATTAATTTCTGGCGATCATTACCTTGTGAACATTTTCCAGAACTAAGAAAATTTGCCCAGAGTTATATCTGTTGTTTTGGAACGACGTACAGATGCATTTTCAGCCATGAAATTGATTAAAAACAAAATGAGGTCGCGACTGACTGATTCAAATTTGAAGAATTCTCTGCTGCCCTCAGTAACTAATTTAACTCCAAGCTTGGCGAAATCAAAACAGACTCAAAAGTCTCATTAAGGTAAGTAATGCTTGTTTTTATATTAAATCAATATAGCATGTAAAAATGCTAAATGTGTCTATATTAACATATTTTTACAGGAATTGAATGGAGGTTCAAGAGTTGTATGGCGCATCTGAACTCATGTGTGAAAAAATTGATGCATGGAATGTAAAAGGTCGGCCACCCCTGATCTATATAATCCTATATATACTGACACAAGATGATCTCCAGTTCTCTTGCATTTGCCTCCTTAATTTCTTTCTGTACCTGCAGGTTAACTTTCAGTGATTCATGTAGAAGGACATCGTGACTGCTGTGAACACCAACACTTTCCAATCCTCTCTCTGTTTAAAAAAATAGTCAATTCCATTTTCTCTGCTTAAAAGGTTGACTGCACTTTGTTCCAACTGCTTTGACCTTGCTCATTTCCTTAACATGTCAATATCCCTTGAAGCCTCTCTGCATTCTCCTCTTGTCTGCACTGCCTTCTAGCAATGTATAATCAGCTACCTGGTATCCTCTTTTCCCTGCTGGTTAGCCTCCCAAGCTCAAAGTGATTCGTTTACTTTTAGTCTCCATTTTCTGCTCATTAATTATTCCTAACTCCACGTCAATAAATTACCCAACAAATGTGCACTTTAATAATCTCTTGTGTGGCACCATATTGAAGACATGAAAACATAGAAATCTACAGCACATTACAGGCCCTCCTAACACAATGTTGTGCTGACCATGTAACCTACTCTAGAAACTGCCTAGAATTTCCCTACCACAAAGCCCCCTATCTTTCTAAGCTCCATGTACCTATCTAAAGGTTCTTAAAATACCCTATTGTATCTGCCTGTACCACCATGACTGGCAGTGCATTCAACACAACCACCACTCTGTGTGAAAAACATACCTCTGACATCCCCCTTGTACCCACTTCCAAGCACCTTAAAACTATACCCCCATGTGTTAGCCATTTCAGCCCTGGGGAAAAAGCCTCTGGCTATCCACACAATCAATGCCTCTCATCATCTTATACACCTCTATCAGGTCACCTCTCATCCTCTGTTGCTCCGAGGCCAAATTTACTCAACCTATTCTCATAAGGCACACTCTCCAATCCAGGCAACATGCTTGTAAATCTCCTCTGCACTCTCTCTATATTGTCCACATCTTTCCTGTAATGAGGTGACCAGAAATGAACACAGTACTCCAAGTGGTGTCTAACTAAGGTTTTATATAGCTGTAACATTACCTCATGGCTCTTGAACTCAATCCCATGGTTGATGAAGGCCAACACACCATGCCCCTCCTTAACAGCATTGTCAACCTGCGCAGCAGCTTTGAGTTGTCCTATGGATGTGAACTCCAAGATCTTACAGATTCTCCACATTGCCAAGAGTCTTACCATTAATATTCTGTCTTCATATTTGACCTACCAAAATGAACTACTTCATACTTACCTGGATTGAACTCCATCTGCCACTTCTCAGCCCAGTTCTGCATCCTGTCGATGTCACTCTGTAACCTCTGACAACCCTCCAGACTCTCCACAATGGCCCCAACTTTTGTGTCATCAGCAAACTTACTAACCCACCCCTCTACTTCCTCATCCAGGTCATTTATAAAAATCACATAGAGGAGGGGTCCCAGAACAGATCCCTGCGGAACACCACTGGCTACCGTCCTCCATGCAGAATACGAACCGTCAACAACCACCCTTGCCTTCTATGGGCAACCCAATTCTGGATCCACAAAGCAAGGTCTTCTTGGATCCCATGCCTCATTACTTTCTGAATGAGCCTTGCATGGGGAACCTATCAAATGCCTTGCTGAAATCCAGATGCACGACATCCACTGCCCTACCTTCATCAATGAGTTTTGTTACTTTCTCAAAGAATTCAATCAAGTTCGTAAGGCACAACCTGCCCTTGACAAAGCCATGCTGAATATCTTCTAAAAGTCCAGGTATAACCAGTTCTCTATGATCTATTCAGCTTGCTATCAATTCAAAAAGTTCTCTAAATGATTTGTTTAACATGATTTCACTTTCATAAATCTATATTGACTTTTCCCAATATTTTCCAAGTGACTAGATATTCCGTAATATAAAATTTGCAGTATCTTCTCTACCACTGATGTTTGGCTAACTGATCTGTATTTCTTTATCAATAAAATGCTGGAGGAACTCAGCAGGTCAGGCAGTGTCTATTGAAATGAATAACTTCAGGCCAAGACCCTTCTTCAGGACTGAAAAGGAAGGGGGCAGATGCCAGAATAAAAAGGTAGGAGAAAGGGAAAGAAGGCTAGCTAGACGGTGGTAGGTGAATCCAAATGGGTGGGAAAGGTAAAGGGCTGGAGACGAAGGAATCTGATAGGAGAGGACAGTGGACCATTGAAGTGAGAGAAGGAGGAAGGGACCCAGGGGATGTGATAGGCAGGTGAGGAGAGGTAGGAAGCTAGCCTCCATCATGTTGGAGGCTACCCAGATGGAATAAAAGATGACGCCTGGAGAGTTGTATTTCTATGTTGTCTTCCTCCCTCCTTTCTTAAGAAAAGGGATTACACTGCCACCTTTCAGACTGTGGAACTCTACCCTACTAGAACCTGTGGAATTTTGGAACAAAGTAACAATTCTCTCCATGGCCACTTCTTCCAAAACCCTGGGAGGCAGATTACTGGCACTTTGGTATCTTTTCCTTTCCAGTTCTGTTAATTTAAGTACAAATCTTTTCCTGTTGCGATTTCGTTGAGGTCTACATTTGCTCTAGATCTGAAGTCCTTCACTATGTCCAGGAAGTTTTCTACATTTTCTTATGTGAAGATAATGCAAAATTTTTGTTTAATTTCCCTGCCTTTTCCTTATTCCCCAGTACATATTTTCTTGACACTTTCTGCAAGGGATCCACATTAACTTTAGTCATATTTTTACTTTTTACATAATTTTAAAGTCTTGAGATCCTCTTTTACCCTTGGTATGTAATCGTCCACTATTTCTGGAAGTTTTTCTGTGTCTTTCCTTAAGACCAATGCAAAATAATTTCTTCAATTGCTTTGCTGTTTATTTATTGCTGAATACAATTTCTCCAGACTCAGTCTATAGCTATAGCTAAACTTTTGACCTTTATATATCTGTAGAAACTTAGAATCTTTTTATGTTTCTTATTAGTCTAGCTTGGGTTTCTGCCAATCGATACCTTAATTCTTCTTTACTGAATTCTGAAAAATCTCCAATCCCTGGGCTTACTCCAGTTTTTTGGCAGCCTTTGACCAAATGTCATCTTTAACTTAAAGTACAAGATGTTCTCACCAGTCAGCATTATCTGTGGCGAGAGAAAGAATTAATTTATCAAGTCAATTATCTTTTATCAATTTTTAATTTTCCTTGGTAGTCAAAGCAATTATCAGATGTGCATATAAAATGTCTTAATTTTTAAAATATTAGCTATTGCTTGTTTCACTTAATATATTTTAATGTAATTGCTCAATTTACCAGAGTTATCACACCTCATGCTTTCTAGTTTGTCTTATTCAGATTTAAAGTCTGTATTAAGCTAAATCACCTCATCTTTAATGTAAAATTCTATGGTTGCCTCAAGCTTCTTTAAGTACCTCATGAAGAAAAATACCATCCCCACAATACCCTGTAGATCCCCATAAGAATTTTGTACTTTTCAATGAGATCTTCATTTACCCCTTTACTTAGAGTAAACTCTTCCAGCTTAGTGAGCCACACTACCCCAGCAACCCCCAATTCAACCCTAGCCTAATCACGGGACAAGTTACGATTAGCCTACTAAATGGCATGCCTTTGGACTTTGGGAGGGAACTGGAGCAACCGGAGGAAAGGATATACAAACTTCTTTCAGAGGATGCCAGAATCGAACTCTGAACTCTGAAATGCCACAACTGTAATAATGTTATACTAGCTTATATCCGCCATGCTACTGTAGCACCCAGATTCTTACATTTCTTATTATAATGTAGTATATTACATTCTTATAATAAGGTTTCTTGTTAAACATTATTTTGTCTGAACTATCACCTCTCCTCCTCTATTGTGTCCAGTGGTCCTGATTCAGCCTCCTTTACATTTTAATTCCGGTTCCTATTCTCTTTCTGATGTTGTCGGTCCACGGCCTTTTCTTGCGCCAAGATGAAGCCAACCTCAGGGTGGAGGAGCAACACCTTGTATTTCATCTGGGCAGCCTCCAACCTGATGGCACGAATATCAATTTCTCCTTCCAGTAAATAAATATCCCCACTCTGACCTTTTATCTCTTCTCACCTGCCTATTGCTTCCCCCTGGGTCTCCTCCTCCTTCCCTTTCCCCTATGGTTCACTCTCCTCTCCTATCAGATTCCTTCTTCTCACCCACTTGGCTTCTCCCTTCACATTCCAGCTTGACATTCTTCCCCTCCACCCACTTTTAATTCTGGCATCTTCTACCTTCCTTACAGTCCTGAGTCCATACCTTCAGCCACTGGTTCTTCGCCTTCCTCACGTCCAGCAAGGGTCAGAAGAACACCCATCCAGACCGTGATCCCTGCTGCCTCCTGCTCGGACATCGAATCCATCAGACAACCCCAGATTACGGATCTCGCTGATTCTATCCCTGGCCCCAATGCCTCCAGGCGCCTCCGGACCAATGACACCACTATCACCAACAACAGTTCCAACGACCCCAGACATCTTCAGATGGCTAACTGTGCAGCCTGTAGCTCTGGCTCCTTCCTGGACCATGACCACCAGCTTCTCCAGGCTGAGACCTTATGCGCTGCTGCTGGACACAGCACCACTCTGCAACCCCGTGTCTCTCAGGCCCCACCGTCAGCGCTTTCAGAGCCTCCGTTTTCCTCCCACCCCAACCCTCCTTTCCCTTCAGTCACCACCAGCTCTAATCCTTGCTGTGCTTTCACCATTCCCACTGACCTTCCGGTCTCTGAGGCAGGGCCTCACCTTTAAATCCCCTTTCAATGAGCTCTGCGCTTGCCACGGCGTTAAGCTCTTCTTCCGCCACCTCCGTCTCTGAGCCAGCCTCTTTGGCAGGAATTTCACACCCTGTGCTGATGACCCTCCTCCGTCTCCAAACCCCCCCCCCCCCCTTCTTGGACACCCCGTTCTGGTTCCCTGTCTGGGCATTTGTGCAGGCAACACTCGCGGGCTGCTCCCAGCACACCCTCAGGTGCTAACTGTTAATGTACACAACGTACTTCAGCATGTTTTCATCTACACAAGGTAAGAAAACTTCAATCTTGACTCTGGCTTGTGAATTCTTATTCTTCATGAAGAGCAAAAACAATATTGTTTTGGCTCAGCTGTCCATGCAAGTTATTGCTCAATCTGAACCTCCTCCCACCACTTTTAATCTGACTTCACCATTCTTCCATTTCTCTCATGTTTATCTAAGATGTCCTATAATCACCGCAGATACTTGTGCCAACAAACTCTGCATTCTGAACTCCCTATCAGCTATGTTGTAGACTCCTTAACATATGGCTCCTACTACAGTTGAACATCAATATTACTATGAAAAGAACAGTGATAATTCTTCAGTTTTCTCCAACCAACCCCTTTCTTCGCAATCACACATATCAAGTGACCCCCCCCCCCCAAAGGTTTCAGTCACCTGTAGGTGTGTGTATTTTTGCTGGATATCCTGGGAGCCATCTCGGCAAAGGAAAAGAGTGCATGGTAAGCATGCAGGTACAGCAGGCAGTGAAGAAAGCTAATGCCATGTTGGCCTTCATAACAAGGGGAGTTGAGTATAGGAGCAAAGAGGTCCTTCTGCAGTTGTACAGGGCCCTGGTGAGACCACACCTGGAGTATTGTGTTCAGTTTTGGTCTCCAAATTTGAGGAAGGACATTCTTGCTATTAAGGGAGTGCAGCATAGGTTCACGAGGTTAATTTCTGGGATGGCGGGACTGTCATATGTTGAAAGATTGGAGTGACTGGGCTTGTATACACTGGAATTTAGAAGGATGAGAGGGCATCTGATTGAAACATATAAGATTATTAAGGGATTGGACACGCTAGAGGCAGGAAAAGTATTCCCAATGTTGGGTGAGTCCAGAACCAGAGGCCACAGATTAAGAATAAGGGGTAGGCCATTTAGAACAGAGTTGAGGAAAAACTTTTTCACCCGGAGAGTTGTGGATCTATGGAATGCTCTGCCTCAGAAGGCAGTGGAGGCCAATTCTTTGGATGCTTTCAAGAAAGAGTTAGATAGAGCTCTTAAAGATAGTGGAGTCAAGGGATATGGGGTGAAGGCAGGAACGGGGTACTGATTGTGGATGATCAGCCATGATCACAGTGAATGGCAGTGCTGGCTCAAAGGGCTGAATGGCCTACTCCTGCACCTCCTGTCTAATGTCTATAAAGTGCACTGTAATTTCTGGTGCACCAGAATAACCTTCAGCAACTTAGAGAAAGGTGCTTTCAAATATCAAGATCTCAGACCTGGAGTTCAGTTCAAGAGGCAGTGATCTCCACCTTCTGATATGCTTTGGAGACACGAAGATGCTTACTGACAGAACCGCTCTATGACAGATGCCCTAGCATCTGTCATGCACCTGGCCCTGACACACCTGGAAAACAAGGGTATTGGTGTCAGTACACTGTTTCTGGATTCCAGTTCAGCACTCGGCACTCGTCCCACAGACACTGGTGAACAAACTCCTACTCTTGGGTCTAAATAGACCACTGTGGGTCTTCCTAACCAACAGGCCTCAGATAGTCAGGATGCAAAACAGCTCCTCCCTCCCCATCATCCTCATAACCCACCCCTCCACTATTATTTCCTGGCAGCCAGCTCATGTACCAACCCGCCTCTAAAATCCATAGTTTGTCAGCTTTTGGATAGACCAGGTCTGTTAGGAGGGGCCAGCATGGCTTTCTTCATGGGAAGTTGTGCTTGACAAATCTTTTAGAGCTTAGTGAAGAGGTAAATAAGGTTATTGAGGGTAGGGCAGTGGATGTTGCATATTTGGAATTTAGCAAGGACTTCAACAAGGTCGTTTGAAATACGGGAGGGCAAGTTATGTGGATTCAAAAATTGGCTTGTGGAATAGGCCCTTCTGGTCCTTCGAGCCACGCTGTCTAGCAATCCCCCAATTCAATTCTAGCCTAATCAAGGGACACTTTACATTGACCAGTTAACCTACCAACTAGTACATCTTTGGACTGTGGGAGGAAACCAGAGCACCCAGAGGAAACCCACGCGTTCACGGGGAGAACGTACAAACTCCTCACAGGCAGTGGCGGGAATTGAACCCAGGTTGCCTGTACTGTAAAGTGTTGTGCTAACCACTAACACTACCGAGCCGGGGGGAGGGATACATGAAGGTTGTTTCTCACAGTGGAGGTTTGTGACTTACTGTGTGCTGCAGAGGTTGTTGTTTGTTATTTTTGTAAATGATTTGGATGTAATATAGGAAGCACTTGGATAATACATGGAGTGGGAGGGCTTGGAGCGATATAGACCAAATGCAGGAAATTTGGACCAGTTAGGTGAACAAGGTGGTCCGTATAGACCGGTTGGGCAGAAGGGCCTGTAGGCATCGAGTATTGCTGTATAACTCTAGGTAAGACAAGCAAATTGATGTCAGCATCCTCTCCCAAGGCCAACATCCCCATCGTCCATTCTCCACTTTCACATAGTCAACTTCTGTGGACAGACCACATCATTCTGAGTTCTGAGTTCTGGCTCCCAAAATGGACGTGCCTTTCTGGATGTGATGTTTGGACAGTACAAGGAGTACAGAGCAAACTCTTCAAAAATGTTCTTAAAGCTTCCTTGATAAAACTGTAACACTCTCACCAACTCATAGGAATTCCCGACCTGTGACTGTTCAAAATGGAAGCAGAACATCTAGGGTGTTTTGAATCACTTTGTTGGGATACACAGAGGGAAAACAAAACTGTAAAAGTTATGAGGGTCATAGAGAGTGTTGTCAGGGTCTTCTTTCGGGGGTAAGAGAGCCCAGAACTAGAGGGCACAGGTTCAAACTGAGGCAGAGAATCTGAAACAAGCAGCCAGAGGAGGAGGTAGAGACAGACAATGTTTAAAAGGGATCTGGACAGCTACTTGACTAAATAATTGTAATATGGTCCTGATGCGGATAGATGGGATTAGCATAGTCAAGCATCATGGACAAATGTGGGCTGAAGGGCCGATTTCTATGATTCCATGGCACCCATCCACCTATCCACATACATCCTCTTTATCTGCAGCAAATCATGCTCCACATCAAAGTACTGTCTAAGTTACTGAAACATCTCAATATACTCAGCCTTATATGCCACCACATATTTCTGAAAATTTCAAAGTAGAAAAATTCAAAATTTCAAAGCAATTTAATATCAAATCCTGCTGTCTGAAAGGAGTTTGTACGTTCTCCCCGAGACCATGTGGGTTTCCTCCGGGTGCTCTGGTTTCCTCCCACAGTCCAAAGACTTACAGATTGATAGTTAATTAGTCAATATAAATTGTACCATGATTAGGCTAGGGTTAAGTAGGTAGGTTGCTGGGTGGTGTGGCTTAAAGGGCACATTCTGTGCTATATATAAATAATTAAAATAATATGTCATCATATACAACCCTGAGATTCATTTTCTTGAGGTCGTCCAGTAAATACAAGAAGTACAATAGAATCAATGAAAGACCACACCTAACAGGACAGACAACCATTGTGCAATAGACAGCAAACTGTGCAAATTCAAAAAGAAAAAAAGAAAATAAATAACAATAATAATAACACACAATAACATACTGTGCAGCGTTACTGGCAGTACAGTGCAATGGCTCCAGAATAGAGACACTCATTAACAGAAACTCAAAATTGAGAACATCAAATTAAGAAACAAAACTGAAACCTTGAGATCAGAAATAGCCCGCCTAATGGAATATGAAAAGGATAACTTGAGAAAGAGAGTTAAGAGGAAAGCTAAGGAAATACAAGATCCACACAAGATATGGTCCGCCTAACAAAAGCACTGTAGAGTTTATAGATACACTAAAACAAAAGCTTGGTGCATAAAAGCCAGACTGAAAAGATACATGAAATGCATGAGATGAAGAAAGCAGAATTATCAGTTCAGAAGCAATGGAAAAGGTTTATGTAGGACATTGAAACTAAATTTGACACACCAAGGTGTCACCAACCCCAGCAAAGAATTACCAACAAACACAAAGATAATGAACTTTTAGTCTAATATCTGGTTAAACAGGGTGACGCACAATCAAGAAGCAAGCTGGATTAGAGAGGAAAATGAACACACACACACACACACACGATTGAAGAAACGTAAATACCTGAAATTACAATGGATATGCTGAAAGAGCTTTAGAAAATACCCACAATTGAAAAGTACTGGAAGTGATAATATTCATAATTATTGGTATAAAATATACACTTGCCTTCATCAGTAGCTATTAATGCATATCGACAATTTTCTTTAAACTTCTGAAAAAAGTGTCTGAAGCTTTGACAGAAGGTAAAACTTATCTTTTACTTAAAGGGGAAATCACAAAGATCCGTCAAAATATCCTCCTATTACTGGTTTACAAACTAGATTTATCATTGTAACATCATGCATCTCGCAACTAATCTCCACTCACTTGTATGCTTACAGAAGAGCAGCAAGGATGCCGTAAGGGTATGAAAGGATGTAAAGCACAACTGATAATAGATTCTGTCATTCTAGATCAGGCAGAAATCTTTCATGTTGCTATATTGACTACCAAAAGGCATTTGACTCTGTCCCACACTAATGTTTAACAGAAGTTTTTAAAATATATAAACTACACCCAATACTTGTAAAATTCCTTCAA
This sequence comes from Hemitrygon akajei, assembly GCF_048418815.1. NCBI lineage: Eukaryota > Metazoa > Chordata > Chondrichthyes > Myliobatiformes > Dasyatidae > Hemitrygon > Hemitrygon akajei. The sequence goes on along the minus strand of NC_133124.1, from coordinate 188,846,798 downwards.
CTTCTGATGAAGCACTGGTGTGCTATAATCACCCAATCTATTAACAACCAAAAAGAACAACCACCATTATCAAAATAAACCGAGACATTTTCCAAGACGACTCTTTAAGTCCACTATAGTTCTGTCTAGCTTTGAACCCTACTCTCTAATTTACTGAATCGGATGAAAATTGAGCATCAAATCAGAAAAAAAGAAATGAAATGAGCTGTACTTTAACACAGCTTCACATGGATGATTTGAAATTATATGCTCCTTCATCAGTAAAGCTAAAGCAATTAATTCAAATAGTAGAACTATTTTCGAAAGATATAAACCTGAACTTTGGACTGGATAAATGCAGAACATTAAACATAAAGAAAGGTGCAATAGAGCTAATAGACTACACAACAGAGCTGCAGGATACAATACAACCAATGGATGAATATGAAACATACAAGTGTCTGGGATATCAACAAGCAAAGAGAATAGATCATAGTGTGATAAAGGGAAAATTTTGGCATATTTGACTTCAAAGCTCAAGAAAATCTGCCAAACAGAGCCCAACAGTAAAAATATAACGAAGGCAATAAACACTTTTGCTCTATCTATATCAATGTATTCTTTTGACCTAATATCTTGGTCTGAAATTGATCTGGAAAATTTGCAAAGAAAAATAAGAACTGAAATGACAAATTTCAGAAAACATTACACTCAAATGCACTTAGATTAACACTATCTAGGACAGAAGGGGAAGAGGAATAACAGACATTAAAAATCTACACAACAATCAGATAAAACCTTTGAGGATATATTTTCATCGATGGAGACAGGATTCAGGACTTCACGCAAAAATATGAAATTCTGATCAGAAATATACACCACTAAACTTAAATGGGAGCACAGTCCAGAAAAATGAAGAAGTTACCACTATTGAAGAAAAAGTTAACCAATGGAAGAACATGACCCTCCATGGAAGACTTCCCCACTATCTGAGCAGACCAGGTGTCGACACGGAAGTATCGAATGCCTGGCCTAGATTTGGAGACCTCTTCCCAGAAACAAAAGGGTTCCATCTGGCAATACAGGACTAAGTGGTTAACACAAAAATAATACTAAAATACATAGTAAAAGACCAACAAATTCAAGATGATAAATGTTGAAAATGCCTTGTCATTCAGAAACAATCCAACACATTACAGGATCCTGTAGCAGTTTAGCACAGTCTGATAACTTACACAGGCACGATCAAATGGCAAACTTCGTTCACCAGAATCTTGCTTCAAAATAAAAACTCATCAAAGAAATCATACCTTACTATAAATAAAAGCCTGATCCAGTTTTAGAGTCAGAATACCACAGATTATATTATGACTGATCTGTTATTACAGATAGGACAATCTATAATAACTGTCTGGATATAATAATGCAGGATAAACAAGCAAGAACAACTTACTTAAAGAATATAGCCATTCCACACACTAACTTACAGAAATCAATAAGTAAAAAAAACACCAGAAATATGCTGAAATAAAAGAGGAAATTGAAGGACTTTGGAACACGAACAAGGTATACATTGTCCAAATAGTAATATCTACAACTGGTATCATCCCAAAGTCACTACACAATAGCATTGAACAAATAGGGATACACAGAAATATCTGCGTAAATCTTCAGAAAGCCACAATACTAAACACCACTAAATAGTCCAAAACTTCCTAGCAATTGAGAAATGAGTGTGTTTGACTATGCCCATACCTCAGGTTTCACTAGTCTGAGCTGAGAGAAAATACATGATAATAATAAAATAAGCAATAAATAGCAAGAATATGAGATGAAGAGTCATTAAAAGTGAGTCCATAGGTTGTGGGAACAGTTCAGTGATGGGTGAGTAAAGTTGAGTTATCCCCTCTGGTTCAGGAGTCTGATGATTGAGGGTTAATAAACTGTTCCTGAACCTGATGCCATGAGTTCTGAGCCTCCAGTATCTTCTTCCTGATGGCAGCAGTGAAAAGAGAGCATGGCCTGGATGATTCACTACTTTTTATAGGCTTTTCTGTATAAGGGCAGTGATATTTCCACACAGAGCGAGTTGCAGCCAGTCAATATACTCTCCACCGCATCTATAGTAGTTTGTCAAAGTTTTAGATGACTTGCTGAATCTTTGCAAACTTCTATGAAAGCAGAAGTCTGCTTTTTTCATAATCTGGACCCAGAACAGATCCTCTGAACTGATAACACCGAGGAATTCAAAGTTGCTGAACCACTCCACTCCAAATCCCCAAATGAGGACTGGCTCATGTACCTCCAGTTTCCTCCTTCTGAAGTCAATAAACAGGCTCTTGGTCTTGCTGACATTGAGTGAGAGGTTATTGTTGTGGCACTCAGTCAGATTTCCAATCTTTCTCCTAGTCACCTCCTTTGATTTGGCCAACGACTGTAAACTTAAATATGGCATCGAAGCTGTGCTTAGCCTCACAGTTATAAGTATAAAGCAAGTAGAGCAGGGGGGCTAAGCACTCAGCCTTGTGATGCACCTGTGTTTATGGTGACTGCGGAGAAGTTGTTGCCAATCTGAAATGACTGGAGGCTGCAAATGAGGAAATCAAGTAGCCAGTTGCACAAGGAGGTATTGAGGGCCAGATCTTGAAACTTATTGATCAGTTTTGAGGGGATGACGGTATTGAATGCTGAGCTGTAGTCAATGAAGAACATCCTGAGGTATGCATCTTTACTGTCCAGATGTTCCAGGGCTGAGAGAAGAGCCAATGAGATGGCATCTGCTGTTGACCTGTTGTGCGGCAGGCAGTTTGAAGCAGATTCAAATCACTGCTCAGATGGGAGTTGATATGCTTCATCACCGACCTCTCAAAGCATTTCATCATAGTTGGTGTATGTGCTACAGGATGATAGTCATTGAGGCAGGTTACCACATTCTTCTTAGGCATCAGTATTATTGAAGCCTGCTTGAAGCAGGTGGGTACCTCAGCTACTGAAGCGAGAGGATAAAGATCTCAGTGAACTCTCCAGCCAGTTGATCAGCATGGGCCTTCAGTGGTCAGCCAGGTACACCATCTGGGCTGGATGCTCACCCCCCCGAAGGATGCTCCCATGTTGACCGCAGAGACTGAAATCACAGGGTCACTGGGGCTGAGGGAGTTTGTGAAGGTTCCTCCGTGTTTTAACAGTCTAAGTGAGCATAAAAGGCATTGAGCTCATCTGGGAACAAAGCCTTGTTGTCACCTATGTCACTTGGCTCCACGTTGTAAGAGGTAATGTCAATCAAGCTGTACCACAGCTGTCGAACATCCTTCAGTGATTCAAATTTAGTCTGGAATTTCCACTTTACGTGTGAGATGGCTTTCCAGAGATCGTACCTGGACCTCTTGTATTTAACTTGGCCGCTAGACCTGAACGCCACTGATCTGGCCCTCAGCAGATTGCAGATCTCATAGTTCATCCAGAGCTTCTGGTGGGGGAAGATTCTGAATGATTACAACTGTTTTCATAAAGTCTGTGACAACCATGGTGTATTCATTCAGATCTACAGATGAGTCCCTGAATACGGCCCAATCCACCGATCCAAAGCAATCTTGTAGCAGCTCCTCTGCTTCCTGCAACCACCTCCTTGTTGTCCTTGCCTCTGGAGCCTTGCACTTCAGCCTCTGCCTGTATGCAGGTAGGAGGGGGACCGCCAAGTGATCAGATTTCCCAAAATGCAGTCTAGAAATGGAACGGTAGGATTGTAATCGTAGTATAGCAGTAGTCGAGTGTGTTGGAACCTCTGGGGTTGTAGGTGGTATGCTGATGATAATTGAGCAGAGATTTCTTCAAACAAGTCTGATTGAAGTCAGCGAAGGCCTTTTTGTGTTTGTTGATGGCAGCACTCAGTAGTTCGAATACCTGCTTAAAGTAAGTCTTGGGCAATATGTAAACTGCAGTCAGGATCATGGAAAGGAACTTTTTTGGTAAGTAGAATGGTCAACATTTAATCATTAGATGTTCCAGGTTGGGGGCACAAGTGTACGACAAGACCGCTGTGTCTGGGCGCTCCACAAAGAGTTTATCATGAAACACCAACCCCCGATCTTTTGCCTTCTTCAAATCATCAGTCCAGTACATTCCATGTACTGAGAAGACCTCAGGTCTTGCCAACATATCTGGCATGTCTGTAGAGAGCCATGTCACTGTGAAACACAGAATGCAGCAATTCCTCATTTCTCTCTGATATAGCAAACTTACACTTAGGACCTCAATCTTGTTCTCCTATGATTGTACATTTGCTGACAAAATGCTGAGCAGAAGAAGTTTCATACCCTGGTGTTTTAGTCTGGCTTGGAGTCCTCCCCTCATCCCTCTCTTACGGCTGTGGCGATATATCTTCATCCACTTGAAGGTGCTATACCTGCATACTCGAGTCCTTCAGAAGATTGGGCAGTTGTTAAGATGGTTCAAAAGTATGTCACTGAAAGGAAAATTGCAGGCTGCAGATTGTAGTGAGAGCATGCCTATGATGCTCGGCAGAACAACACAGAACACAACAATAGCAAAAACACACCCTCTTGTTTCGCAGACTCTGTTCCGGCCAACAGGCCTCAACTTCTGAAGGTCTAATTCATTTTCGGACCTCAATCTCACTGGACAATGAATTTTTTCATAAGTGTTGCTTCCTCAGGATTTTTTTTGTTTATGATGGACTGCTTGAAGCTGAACACAAATATAATCTCAAACTACATCACGTAGGAATTTGGAGAAACAGCATATTAACTTTAATTGAATATAATGTGTTTAATTGCATAATGGTGCTGATGCTTTGCAATAGTTCATTTAAGTTAAAAATATTTTATTAATGATTTTCATTTGTGCTCAGTGTCTGAAGCTTCTCACTTAAGTATCCAGCAATAATTTGCCGGCATTGATGGATTCCAGTTGCCCTGGTATCTTTTCTCTATGACCGCAATGTCCTGGTGAAACCTTTCACCATGCTCTTCACTGACAGCACCAAGATTTGCAGGGAAGAAGTCTAAATGGGAATGCAGCAAATGAATCTTTAGTGACATGTAGCACTTCATGGTTTTATATGCTTGAAACATGCATGTAGTTTGGTGCTCTGGAGATGCCGAGAAAAATTTCAACTTCCATGTGATTTTCTCTGGTCCCACTAGAAATTCTTCAAATTGCCTGTCATTGATGACATGTTTGATTTGTGGACCAACAAAAATGCTTTCCTTAATCTTGGCATCCGTTATTCTGGGAAGCATCTGTCTCAAATATCAAAATCCTTCATAGAAATTTTTGTGCCTGGTGATAGCAAATTCCATCCTTACAGTCCTGAACCCAATAGTTATTACTAAACCCTGTCCTGCCATGCAGCAGCCGTGCTGCCTAAGCATGCCTGGACAAGATAGGAAATTTTCCAGCTTACATTGTAGGCAACATTTCAATTGACTTCAATTATGAATTGAAATAATAAACATAAGTGATTTCAAAAAATGGTGCGTGATAGGGAAATTCCATGGTGATTTTCATGATCAGTAGCCCAAAATTCATAAGATACACCTAAAGGTATTCAGGAAGCAAAATCCTGGTTGTCCAGTGTCTTCAGCATCGATCCCTGAACATACTGATCACCAAACACTAGACCCCAAACACTAGGCCTTGAACTCCAGTCACACTGCTTCACAAACATAGGTCTTCGAACACATTCCTTCTGCCTGCACTCTGACTCCAGAAGCTGTCGATAACTCGCTTAGGGTGGCCTTCGTCCATTCTCTGCCAGTCTGACTTCTTACATCCGACCACAGATGTCCCACCTCAACATTGCTGGTTTTTGAAATTGGAGCAATGAGTCAGTCTCCAACCTGACCTCTAATTCCCCATATCTCTGTACTGAAACCCTAACCTAATTCGCCTCTCTGTCCCAAAAAAAAACACTGCCTTATGAGCCTAAAGCACAATTAAAATTAAACAATTAAAGGACAAGTAAATCTAAGCTGAGACGCAATGGAAGTTGCAGCTCGGCGCCATCTTGGAATAGCTTGTATTGCTACTGAATTCCACATGTAGAACTTTATCAGGTCTGATAAAGATTTTAGTGGAAGTTTCTGTTCTATTTTTTATGGACGGAGTGGAGCTTTGACATCATTTATTTTAGTGGAGGAAATATTTCAGAGAAGCCAAATTAAAACAAACAAGGTTTGAAGAGAGCTAAGTTATACATGAAGAATTTGAACATTTCTGCTATTAGATACTCTCACAGAAGTGATTTTTTCCCCAGCTCTGATCACACGGTTGAAATATTCCTTGTCTTGGGAGGAATATGCAGCAACTGGAGGAGTTTAGAGAATTGCAGAGGCTAGCACAGCGGTTGGTAGCAAAACAAATTCTCAAGTGCCTGACTGGGGTAGATGTCATCAGGCTAAATTTGCCACCAATAAGTAATTCCAATCATAGACATTTATCACAGTGGTTCAGCAGTGGAATGGAAGTTATCCCTAACACCTGTTTGTTCTTTGGGACTGTCGGGCAGTTTGTGCCCGATGATGTGAAGGAAAAGTCGGAGTCACCGAGGCACTTTTCGGCTGATACTACAAATCTGGAATTCCATGTGATGGGCTTGTCGCCTTTGTGCTTCTATTTATTCCCTGCCTGTTGGCCCACAGAATGACTGAAATATAAGCTCTTGGATCAGATAGGACTGCAGGACTGTGCATTACACCAAATGAAGTCAGCAAAACATTATGGAGCTCCTAATTGGAGGGAAGCCCAGTTACTAATTGTGTGTGGGAGATTATGGATAATGTTTTAAAATGATGGCTTTATTATACTGTTGAACAGCTTGACCATGAACCTGTCATGAAAGAGATTGAGAATAAGAGTGGAAACTCCTCAGCTGTTCTGAGGCAGTGAGTACTGCATCATGGGCCCAAGGTTAGATTCTCCCTCCAAGCCATATTAGCTGATCTTCACACATTATTGTTGCTATGATGTCGCCATGTTTAGGAGGGGAAAATGCGAGAGTTTTGTCCGTGTGATGTTAGAGTGTTACCCTGCTGTTTTGTTAGAGTGTTACATTCAGCTGGTGTCATCCTTTAGCTTGGTCAAGGGATTCTGCAAAATGAGCTCACCTTCACCTGTTCCAAAGCAGTTAAGGGTGAGAAATTAATGCTAGATTTAGTAATGATACACAGGTCCCAAAATATTATGAAAATAAAAATGTGTTGAGTGACTGGATTCACTGCAAAGGATTTCAGCTGATGGGTTACTAGTAAAGCTCACCTATCGATCTTCCATCAGCCAACAGGAACCATGGATTCACCATTTCCCATTCTTGTTTCCCTCTTTCTCTGTATCTCTTCACCTTCCCATCAGCTCCCACCGGTGCTCCTCCTCCTTCCTTTACTTCCATGTTTCTATCCTTTCAGATTTCCCCTCCTCCAGCTCTTTATCTCTTTCACCAATCAACTTCCCAGCTCTTTACTTCACCACCTCTCCTGGAATCACCTATTACCTACCATCTTGTACTTCTTCCTCCCCTTCCCTCCACCTTCTTACTCTGATTTCCCATCTTTCTTTCCATTCCTAATGAAGGTTCTTGACCCAAAGTTCCATAATCATTTCCATAGATGCTGCCTGAACCTGCTGAGCATCTCCAGCAGCTTGCGTGTGTTGCTTAGGAACCATAGCCCTTCCATTTGGTCATTTCTAACAGGCATTCAGCAAAACCTGTGAAGTGCTTGCACTTTCATAATAGAGGGAAGCTAATAAAGATAAACCAGCAGATTTCTACAGAAGTACTGTGGAGACCATTCTGACTGGTTGGATTGCCACCTGGTTTGGAGGCACCAGTGCACAGAGCCATAAGTGACTTCAGATGGTTGTACACTCAGCCAGCTCCATCACGGGCACACACCTCTCCACCAACGAGGACATCTTCCTAAGGTGGTGCCTCATCCATTATGATGGATCCTCACCACCCAGGCCATGCCCTCCTCACATTACTACCATCAGGGAGGAGATACAGGTGGCTGAAGACCCCCACTCAACATTTTAGGAACAGCTTCTTCCTCTCTGCCATCATAATTCTGCACAGTCTATGAACACTACCACACTATCCCTCCTTTTCACTATTTATTATAACTTACGGCATTTCTTTTCGTGGCTGCACTGTACTGCCACCACAAAACAACATGTCATGACACGTTAGTGGCATCAATTCTCAGTCTGATTCTGAAAGCTCAGAAGTTCACAGTAAATACAAGCGAACACAACAGAATTGATGAAAGACCATACCCTACAACACCAATATGCAAGGCAAAAACAAACTATACAAACGCAAAAAGAAAGATGAAAAAAATAAATACAAAGCCCATTTCCAGAAAAGTTGGGATATTTTCCAAAATGCAATAAAAACAAAAACCTGTGAAATGTTAATTCACGTGAACCTTTATTTAACTGACGAAAGTACAAAGAAAAGATTTTCAATAGTTTTACTGACCAACTTAATTGTATTTTGTAAATATACACAAATTTAGAATTTGATGGCTGCAACACACTCAACAAAAGTTGGGACAGAGTTAAAATAAGATTGAAAAGTGAACAGAATATTCAAGTAATACCGGTTTGGAAGACTCCACATTAAGCAGGCTAATTGGTAGCAGGTGAGGTATCATGACTGGGTATAAAAGTAGCGTCCATCAAAGGCTCAGTCTTTGCAAGCAAGGATGGGTCTTGACTCACCCCTTTGTGCCAAAATTCATGAGAGAATTGTTAGTCAGTTCAAAAGGAACAATTCCCAACACAAGATTGCAGAGAATTTAGGTCTTTCAACATCTACAGTACATAATATTGTGAAAAGATTAAGAGAATTCAGAGACATCTCAGTGCGTAAAGGGCAAGGTCGGAAACCACCGTTGAATGCGTGTGATCTTCGAGCCCTCAGGTGGCACTGCCTAAGAAACTGTCATGCTACTGTGACAATTATAGGCACCTGGGCTCGGGAGTACTTCAGAAAACCATTGTCAATTAACACAGTCCGTCGCTGCATCCAGAAATGCAACTTGAAACTATATTATGCAAGGAGGAAGCCATACATCAACTCTATGCAGAAACGCCGGCGAGTTCTCTGGGCCCAAGCTCATCTCAGATGGACCGAAAGACTGTGGAACCGTGTGCTGTAGTCAGATGAGTCCACATTTCAGCTAGTTTTCGTAAAAAACTGCGTTGAATTCTCCGTGCCAAAGATGAAAACGACCATCCTGATTGTTATCAGCAAAAGCCAGCATCTGTGATGGTATGGGGGTGCATCAGTGCCCACGGCATGGGTGAGTTGCATGTATGTGAAGGTACCATTGACTCTGAGGCGTATATTAGGATTTTAGACAGACATATGTTGCCATCAAAGCGACGTCTCTTCCCGGGACGTCCATGCTTATTTCAGCAGGACAATGCCAGACCACATTCTGCACGGGCTACAACAGTGTGGCTTTGTAGACACCGAGTGCGTGTGCTTGACTGGTCTGTTGCCAGTCCAGATCTATCTCCTATTGAAAATGTATGACGCATCATGAAGAGGAGAATCAGAAAACGGAGACCACGGTCTGTTGAGCAGCTGAAGTCTTATATCAAGCAAGAATGGACAAAATTTCCAATTGCAAATCTACTACAATTAGTATCCTCAGTTCCAAAATGATTAAAAAGTGTTATTAAAAGGAAAGGTGATGTAACACAATGGTAAACATGCCTCTGTCCCAACTTTTGTTGAGTGTGTTGCAGCCATCAAATTCTAAATTTGTGTATATTTACAAAATACAATTAAGTTGGTCAGTAAAACTATTGAAAATCTTTTCTTTGTACTTTTGTCAGTTAAATAAAGGTTCACGTGAATTAACATTTCACAGATTTTTGTTTTTATTGCATTTTGGAAAATATCCCAACTTTTCTGGAAACGGGGTTTGTAGTAATAATAATAATAATAAGCAATAAATATCGAGAACGTGATATGAAGAGACCTTGAAAGTGAGTCCAGTTCAGTGACAGGGCAAGGAAAGTACAGTGAAGTTATCCCCAAATGGTTCAAGAGCCTGATGGTTAAGGAGTAATAATTGTCCCTGAGCCTGGTGGTGTGGGTCCTGAGACTCCTATACCTTCTTCCTGATGGCAGCAGTGAAAAGGGAGGTGGGGAGCCCCTCACGATAGATGTTATTTTTCTGCAACATCACTTCAGGTAGATGTGCTCAATGGTGAGGAGAGCCTTACCCATGATGGACTGGGCCGTATCCAATACTTTTTGTAGGATTTTCCATTCAAAGGCATTGGCGTTTCCATACCAGGCTATGATGCAGCCAGTCAATATACTCCCCACCATATCTGTAGAAGTTTGTCAAGGTTTTACATGTCTTGCCAAATCTATGCAAACTTCCAAGAAAGTAGAGGCACTGCCACGTTTTCTTTGCAATGGCACATATGTGCTGGATGAAGGACAGATCCTCTGGAATGATAACACCAAGGGATTTAAAGTTGCTGACCCTTTCCACCTCTGAACTCCAAATGAGGACTGGCTCATGGACCTCTGGTTTCCTCCTGTTGAAATCAATAATCATCGCCTTGGTCTTGCTGACAGCGAGTAAGAGGTTGTTGTTGTGGCATCACTCAGCCACATTTTCAATCTCCCCCCTATTTGTCATCACCTTTGATTCAGCCAACTGCAATACTGTTGTCAGCAAACTTAAATATGGCATGGGAGCTATGCTTGGTATCATAAGTATAAATGTGTGTAGAGCATGGAGCTAAGCACATATCCTTGTGGTACACCGATGCTGAGGGATATCGTGGAGGAGATGTTGTTGCCAATTGAACTGAGTGGGGACTGAAAGTAAGGAGATCAAAGATTCAGTTGCACAAGGAGGTATTGGGGCCTAGGACTTGAAGTTCTGAGGGGATGATAGTATTGAATGCTGAGCAGTATTCAATAACGAGCACCCTAATGCATGCATCTTCATTGCCCAGATGTTCTAGGACTGAGTGAAGAGCCAATGAAATGGCACCTGTTGTGACGGTAGGCAAGTTGGAGTGTTCCCAAGTTATTTCTCAGGCAGGAGTTGATATGTTTCATCACCCGTCATGCTGTGCGCTGGCACCTCCAATGTTTCCTATTGATGATTGTGGCCATGTCCTCTTGATGACACTGAAGGAGTAGAGTGTGGAAAGTTTGAATGAACCTCAGATATATTGAATAAACCTTGGATACATTGAATAAATCTCAGCTACATTGAATAGGCCATGGGAAACCTTGAGGACCAAGAGAAACCTGAGGGCCATGGGAAACCTGGAAAGCTTTGGTGACCTTGTGACCCAGAAGAAGCCTTGACAAATACTAGTGAAGCTTGGAGCATGGACTTGAGAAAGTAGACTCAGAACGTGGACGAGAATAGATAACATTCTCATCTAAAGCCAATCAATGTCAAAACGCCACTGTTCACCCTCTGCTGAGTCCATTACCATGCAGGGTCCTTCTGTCAGGATGTGCGCTGGTCATTTTGGAATGCAAGTGTAGAGGAAAGTCAGCGTCCAATGGCGAGCAGAGTTTATTCATTAGAATTTTAACAGAACATCAGTAGCTCGGCCAAGCGACTCCGTGAGATGTAACATTCTCAAAATTAGGACCCCACAATTAGCACTAATCAGGCATCTGCTTGAATAATACAAATGATATGGAACCCCTGAGCTGAACAAAATAAACTTAACAAGTTGAAACAGAAAGCACCGCAGGAGACCACATTACAAAGAGCGAGTTGGTTGAGAAAAAAGCACAAGGAACTCCAAACCATCTCCCGTTAAACAACGATTACCAAATCAGGTGCTCTAAAAACCTCGCAGCCCGATGCTCTCAGTCCCCAGCACAACCTTGAAGAACTCATTGCATCACCAACCTCTTAAAGCATTTCATCACATGGTGGATGTAGGTACTACTGGATGATCATTATCGAGGACGGTTACTGCATTCTTCTGAGGCAGCAGCCTGCTTGAAGCAGGTGGTACCTCAAAATGCTGAAACAAGAGGTTAAAGGTATCAGTGAACACTCCAGCCAGTTGATTAGCACAGGTCTTTAGTACTCGGCCAGGTACCCCATCCGGGCCGGATGCTTTCCATATGTTCTCTCTCCTGAAAGATCCTCGCATGTCAGCCTCAGAGTCTGAAATCACAGGGTCATCGGGGGCTTTAGGTGTTTGTAAAGATGCCTCCATGTTTTGATGGTCAAGGTGAGCGTAAAAGGCATTGAGCTTATCTGTGAGCGAAGCCTGCTTGTCACCTTGTAGGAGGTGATAACGTTCCAGCCCTGCCACTCCTGTCGAGCATCCTTCAGTGATTCAAATTTGGTCTGGGCTTGAACTGGCTAATCCTTTAAACTGTTTAGCAAGTATAAAGCAGTCCTGAAGAAGGGTCTCGGCCCAAAATGTTGACTTTTTCCATAAATGGTGCCTGACCTGCTGAGTTCTTCCAGTATTTTATGTGTGTTGCTCTGGATTTCCAGCATCTGCAGACTTTCTCGTGTTTATAAAGCAGTATCCTCTCTTCATCTTCTAATCTATCTGGAGTCCCCTTTCAAAAGGGTTTATAGTTGTGATAAGGATTCTTGCTCAGGCACATTGCAAAATGATTTCTGATGTCAGAACTGGCACACACTTGATGGATCAAGTGGCCTCCTTCCATGTCATATAGCCCACCCATGGGATACAAATATCCGACTGATGGACCCTGCTACATTAGTGTGAGCTCCCATAATATTACTAACTTCAAGTTCTGACATACATACTGTATGTATATACGTATGTTTGTTCCTATGAACAGCTGAACTAGTGCTCTCTCTCTCTGCACTTTCAACAATTGTTCTTTCTTCTCAGTCTCATGTGCACATTCCATTCATTACAATATCGTGGAGTTATGTTTACCATATCGAGTGATGTTTGTGTATTTTCCAATTTATGGACAAGATCAACTGCAAAAGCAGGACCCATTCATTAACCTGGTAAGGTCTGTTGTGGAGCCAGTGGATTTAGAGATTGGGTGGGAGATGAGAACTCAGTCACTGTACATTTTCATCTACCCTTTCATGTGTTCTATGTATTTAATGTTCATTTGTGTGGGCCATCTAATTTGCAGGGTAGCTGGGAATGGCTGCTGGGTTATCTTAGTAACTGTACACATCAGTCGAGATCTGATCAGAACCGTGGATTGGACTGTGTGATAATCGAAGAAGAGTGAATACTGTGTCCAGACACTCACTCACTTACTGTCTTCTCATAGGTGCACCACCAAATCATTGTCTGGTTGGTGAATTGCCACACCACTCATCGACAACACGGCTTGATCAGCTTTACACATTGTACATGGCATTTGCAGCAGAGCTAGAGCTGTATGTTAAATATTGACAAAGTTCTTTTATAATTCACCAGCCTTGCTTTACTTATAACAGATTTGGCTGTTATAAACAGACCCTTTATCTGGACAGTGATGTGCAACAGAGGTCATTGCTGGGTTCAGCTTTGTTTATTGACTACATTAATGATTAGGATGAGAAACAGTAGAACTGATTAATAAGTTTCTGAAGCAGGTGGACAATGAAGAGGGTTGTCTAAGATTACGACAGGATCTCGATCTACTGGAAAATGCATAAAGGAATAATAGATAGAATTGAACTTGGAATGATAGAAAGTGGTGCACTTTGGAAATCTAAAGCAGGGCAAGACATGCAGAGTAAATGGCAGGGCCTTGGGGAGTCTTGTAGAACAGAGAGACTTCAGCTGCAAGTGCGTTGTTCTCTGAAAGTGGCAACATAGAGAGGTGGTGAAGGAAGCATGTGGTACACTTCCTACAGTATCATTGGATTGGGCTTTGAGTGCAAGATTTGGGACATTGTGTTACAACTGTACAAGATGTTATTGTGAATGCACCTGAAATATTGTGCGCAGTTCTGGTCACCATATTAGAAGAAGGATGTGATTAAACTAGAGAGGGCCTGGAAAAGATTTACAAAGGATTTTGCCTGAACCGGAAGGAAAGACTCACAAGGAGAGTCAGGATAGGCTGGGAGGGTTCCAGCTCTTCAGTGGGTTTATAATAGAGTAC